>NC_058131.1:274078560-274420339 GCF_016433145.1 Gracilinanus agilis
CAAACCCGGCCTCAGCCACTTCCCAGCTGTGTGACCCTGGGCAAGTCACTTGACCCCCATTGCCCACCCTTACCAATCTTCCACCTATGAGACAATACACCAAAGTACAAGGGTTAAAAAAAATATAATAGAAATATAAAGCTTTTTACAATATAGTCTCATTTTATTCTCATAACAACCCAGGAAGGGAGGCTCTATTATTATCTTCTTTTTACAGATGAGGAAACTAAGGCAGATAGAGATTAAATGATTTGTCTAGGGTCATTCATAAGAAAAGGTAGTTTGAAGGGGCAGCCGGATAGCTCAGTGGATTGAGAGTCCAGCTGTGTGACCCTGGGCAAGTCACTTGACCCCCATTGCCTATAAAATTAAAAAAATTTTAAAAAGAAAAGGTAGTTTGGTCTGAGGTAGAGTTTTAATTCAGGTCTTACCTGAATCCTAGTGCTGGAATATTATCCATTACACCACCTAGCTACTATAAAAGAGAATTCTTGATTCTCTTTGAGTTCACACTTGTGAAAAGGGAATCCTTTGTTCTCTTTGCCTAGTTGGAGTTAAAATTTTGGTTGGCATTAACTTTGAATCAACACAAGCTTGAACTAGGTAGAAGAGCTCAAAAACCACTTACTGAATTCACACCCTACCTAGTGCAATGTGAGAAGCCAGCAAGATACTTGGAAAGGTCTACCCTTTTTCTAATTCAAATATCCAGAAATTTGTTCACACTCTCAGAAAGTGTGAACTCTTTTGATGATTATTGTGGTGCAAAGAGGGTCCATAACAGTCTTGGAGGCTTTGCTGCAGAGTTCTTTTGTCTGTTGATAAAAGGGTTTTAGAATCTTGGGAAAGTTCAGTTGGCCTGGGAACTCAGGGAGAGAATCAGGGTCAATCTTAGCTCCTTCTTTGGATTGAAACCTGGCCTATATTTTGCAGCTTTTCCTTTAAAAATGGTTAGTTTAGCTAATTCCTTTGAATCTCCCTAGCCTTCCTTATTCCCATCTTCATTTTCCCTATCTGAATGTCTGAGAAGTTTTGAAAGGAGAGTAGATCTGAGTGTTAGTTTCAAATCTTGATAGTTTAGTCAAATAGGGCTTACCCTTGTTACAAATTTATCTATTGAATCATTGTATCCAACTTTCCTACCCCTTTTGGCTACAAACCCTTTCGGGGCTGAGTAGGTTGGTCCCTACTCAGTCTCACATTCCTGTCTCCCTTCCCCCACCTGAAGCTTTCTCTAGGCGGCTGTTAGGGTTACCTAATATCCTCTATCCTTTCCAATCAACCCTAGAAAACAATAAACCCCATTTGTCTTTAATCAAAACCCTTTGGCTACTTCATTAGTTGATTAATAAGAGAGGGAGGAGGAGAGAGAGGAATAACATTCTGGAGTTTGAGGGAAGCTGAAGGTGTCCATTTTGGAGGAAGTGAAACTTCAATACTTCCTCTAGTCCTTTCCTTAGTGAACCTGTGAAACTGACTAGAAGCCTCAAGTCAGTTTCAAGGCGTTCTTGGCTGTCTCTAACCTGGCTCTGTAAAAGTGTCCCTTTTATTTGAAGGGCTCAGTCTGTTTCCCTTCAGTATTTTGTCTCTAACCTGAGTATCCATTCTGTGTTTCCCTACTGCTGTTGCCTGCCTTAGATTAACTCATCCTCTCCCTTGCAACTCTTTATACATCCGTGTTTATATTCCCTAAACTCAGACATTCCCTTACTTCTCCTACCATCTCACTACCAACCTTCACCATTGTACCTTCCTTATTCACTTTACTGACTTAGGGATTCACAAACCCCTATCCACAGTGCCTATCCTCTATTCCAAACATACCTCTGCCTTAATTTCCCTACTACTTATAGCCTAATCCCCTTATTGCTTCTTTTACAATATTCCCTTATTACATCCTGATATTCCCTTATTACAGTATTCACCCATCCAGAAGGTACAAACTAGTTCCCACAAACACTGCCCTCTGGGCAGGGCAGGAACAGGAAACCACCATAATATCCAGAAATAACTGGGCTGAGGGATTCTGATAAAAGTTGAGTCTAGTAGAGAGTGAACTCCAAGAGAGTCACTCCAAGAAAGAAGGTCAGCTCAAAGAAGAAAGTCAACCTCAGGAGTCACCTTCAGCTCCAGTCATTGTCTTGACTTGCCTTTTTTGGAGGGAACTTGTAGACAGCTGGCTTTCCCTTCCTGTCTTCTGGAAAGAGTTTAATTCTGATGGAAGGTTAACAAGTCCTGGCTGAGTCAAGCACTGGAACAATATTTAGTTAGATAGGTTAATGTCTTCTCTACCCTTTTGTATTTCTCTACTTTCACTCTCTCCACCTCTTTTATAAATAAAAGATTTATAATTTTCATATATTTAGCCAATCCATTAATTTTAACATTTACACTACCGCTACTACTAGGAAGAAGATAGAGAATAAGAGGATTTCGGTACACCTGTGCAAAGGTAACTCAGATCTCTGGGGTTTAAGCCTGTCATCTCTACTCGAGGGCCCACGCTGGTTACTCTCTCTCAATCTGTTTCCCCCTCTTTAAAAAGGGGGCAATAGTATCTATACCATTTACTCTATATTAGGGATTCTTTGCCTGGGATCCCCAAAGCCAGTCCATGGATAGATTTCAGAAGGTCCATGAACTTAGATGGGAAAAAAAGACTTCTCCATTTTTACTCACCTCTAACTGAAATTATGAAACTCCTTCAAAATGATTATCCTGAGAAGAGGTCCACAGGTTTCCCCAAATTGCCAGAGTCCCATGACACACAAAGGGTGAATTTGCCTTTCAGAGATGTTGTTGTAAGCACTAAATTAGGTTATGTATGGAAAGTGATTTGCAAGGGGGTAGTAGGGTAGCTCATCGGATTGAGAGCCAGGCCTAGAGATGGGAGATCCTGGGTTCAAATGTGACCATAGACATTTCCTAGCTGTGTGACCCTGGGCAAGTTGCTTAATCCCTATTGCTTAGCCCTTACATCTTGGAACCAATACAATGATTCTAAGAAGGAAGGCAAGGGTTTAAAAAAAATAAAAATAAAGTAATTTGCAAATATTAAAGCCTAGTGCAGTGGGCTGAGATTTGGTTTTGGACTGGAGTTCAAATCTCATATCTGCCACCTACTATTACCTCATTTACCTTGGATAAATCACTTAATTTTTCTATGATTCTCTTTAAAATGAGGGGGTTGGAATGCATAGCTTTGGAGTCTCCTTTCAGCTCTACATCTATGATCCTATGAGAGTACTAAAGAAATATCAGTTAACAATAATAATAACTTGTTTTAATAAAACTTTTATATAAAATTTTTTTATTGCTTTAGAAGTATTATCCCCACAACAACCCTGAGTTATTATCCCCACTTCAGAGATGAAAAAACTGAGGCAGACAGTGGTTAAGTGACTTGCCAAGGGTCACATAGCTAATAAGTGTCTGTAGCTGGATTCAAACTCAGGGATTCCTGACTCTGACTGAAGTCTAGCACTCTATGCACAGCACTCCCAAGTTGCAGAGTAGAGGGAAGTTCCATACTAAGAATCCCCTACAGTAATGACATCATAAGTCCAGAGTGAAAAAATATTAATGTTTGGGCATAGGCTTTACTGGGAAAATACTGCCCAGGAAGGGGACATTCTGGTTCTGCTACCTACTTTCAGAATTGAGACTGTTGTGTCATATTATCAAAACCAGGGTGTAGGTGTGAGAGGTACTGTGCCAAAGTACACACCAAAGGCTGTGCCACATCATGGCTTCCTTTTCTTTATTCTACTAGTTGCTAGAGATTGTGGGAGTTGAGTGTGAACGATGGCCTCATTCCTCTTGCAAGAGGTAAAGGAGCTGGCACTGTGGGTCAGACTGCCTCACATGATCTTGGGTATATTCCTTCTTTGCTTTTAGACAGGCAGAAAAAAAAGATAAGCTTCAAAGACTAGGCATACTCTAGGAGCTTACAGGTTCTCAGCCTGCTATTCCCTTCTAGTAAGAAGCCAGGAAAGAAGAGAATACTAGGGCAGCCCAGCTGCTGAGGGAGTCGAGGTCTCTGGGCTTTGAACCCATCATTTCTACTCCATTGACCAAGTGGGTCAGTCAACCTTAGTCTCTCCTTCCAGAAGGAATGGAATTTTAAACACAAATGCCCTCAAACCTCTTTAATGAGGGAAATGGTCAATTCTCAGTTCTAGGAAATTAGCCAATATAACAGCTGCTTAGATTAAACTATATTCCTCTTCCCACTTTGCCCCCTCTCTCCCTATCATCAGGCACTGAGTTATTCACAAGAAAAATCTGTTACTTAGTCTGTAGTGGGCTGCTGCTTCTAAAGCATCTGAGAAAGGTACTTTTTAAAAAATTGCTTTTTATTGAGATGTTTTCTGTTTCTTTCTTTCTTTTTTGAAACCCTTACCTTCTGTCTTGGAGTCAATACTGTGTATTGGTTACAAGGCAGAAGAGTGGTAAGGGCTAGGCAATGGGGGTTAAGTGACTTGCCCAGGGTCACACAGCTGGGAAGTGTCTGAGGCCAGATTTGAACCTAGGACCTCCCATCTCTAGGCCTGGCTCTCAATTCACTGAGCCACCCAGCTGCCCCCTGTTTTCTGTTTCTTACATCATCATAGCATCCCATGTATCCTCCCTCACCTTCTCCAAGATCATACCATATGATAAATAGTGGTTTGGGGGGTTTTTTGAGAGGAAAAAAAATCAGCATAATTGGTTTATACATTGAGAAAATCCAAAACCACATGAAATGTATAATACCTCTCAACCTCCCATCTTCATAAAGGGGTACATTGGGGAGGTCTTCTCTATAGTCCCATTTGATTTTTGTAACTTTATAGCATAATAAAATTACATTTGCTTTTCATTTTTTGGTGTGTCATTGTCTCCATTTATATTGTTGTAGTTACTGGGTGCACTGTTTTCTTAACTCTGCTTACTTCATTCTGCATCAGGTCATAGAGATCTTTCCATTTTTCTCTGTATTTATTATATGCATCATTTTTTACTGGACAGTAATATTTTGTTACATTCATGTGCCTCAATTTGTTTATCCATTCCTCAATCAATGGACATCTATTTTGTTCCAACTCTTAGCTGTACAAAAAGATTTAGTATAAATATTTTGGTGTGTATAGTGACTTTTTTCTTATCAATAACTTCCTTGGGATATAAACCCAGTAACAGAGATTTTAGTTCAAAGGATATGTACACTTTAGTCACTTTATTTACATACTCCCAAATTGTTTTACAAATGGTTGTGTCATTTTACAGTTCTACTAATAATGTATTAGTGTGCCTATCTTCCCACAAACTCTTAAACATTGACTTGCCATTTTGGGGTCATTGTTGACAATTTTCAGGGTGTAAGGTAACCCCACCCCACCCCAACATTTTGGTCTTTATCTCTCTTATTATTAGTACTTTGGAGCATTTTTTCATGTAATTGTGAATTTTTCATAGTTCTTTGGGGAACTGTTTGCTCATATTCTTTGACCATTTTTCTATTGGGGAATGACATATATTTCTATTATTGTTATTATTTACATACCTTGGATACTGTAATGCAGGGCCAAACCATTGCCACAAGTGATAGAAAACATTTTTGGAGACCACAAGGAATTGCCAGATTGTTAGGATTATAGCTATAGCTGTTGGGATGAAGCAAATACACTCAGCTAGGGTCAGAGCACACCATTTATTAGATATCCAGAAGTTGTTGCACGAGATTAGGGACCTTTATAAACCAAAAATCTATGATACCTTGCATTAGTGACCAGGAAATTATTGAAATGCTAGACAGGATAAATGTTATCCTAGCTAGCTTCATTTTGATTGGATCAGTAGATTCTAGGTTGTTCGCTAACTTTGCTCGCCAATTAATGTTATAAAGAAGTAAGGCAAAATGTTGATGAGAGGGGGAATAAAGGTGATAGGAGGGCGATGGCTGAGTTAAGGGAATGAATAGGCAATCTTGGTATAGGGAGGAATAAAGGGGTTAGGTGAGTAACGAAGGGATGAATGGGTTGTATATAGGAAGGTAAGGGAATGAATGGGAGTATAGAAGGGGCTGCTCAAACAGGCTAAGACACCGAGGCTAGAGACAGAGGGTACTGAGAGGAAATAGGCTGGGTTCTTCAGGCAGGAAAAGTAGCTCTATGATAGAAGAGGAATTGGGCCAGTCAGAAATGATTAGATCTGGCTGGAGGGTTTTCTCTTGTTAATTTCTAAGGTCCCTTTGAGGGAGGAGTCAAAGGCTTCTCCCTGCCAGTGAAATTTATGTCTGCAGGAAGTCTTGGCTAGGTACTTCCTGCCCAAGATGGATGCCTAGGTTTCCCTCAAGAAATAAAAGGAAAGCAGTTTCTTCCCCTTCACCCTTTGCCTTAATATTCAATACAATGATTCACCAGAGGCTTTGTGTAGGTAACAAAGGGGATTTATTGATGGCAGGGGTGAGTTGAGGGAGAGAGGGTTTCAGGGTTTTGTAACTGTTACTAGGGAAAAAGCTGGTGTTGGGGGAAGGCTCACAGGAGAGGGTCAGACTGAGAGAGACTGGCTCTCCCAGTCAGCAAGGTTTCGCTGCCCTGAAGTAAAGTATTTATTAGATCACTAAATAAGGGGTGGCTTGATTTAGGATGTCCTACTTGCCTACAGAAAACTAAACCCACGATGTGCAACCACCAAAACCACCCTTCCTCCCAGGGCCCAAAGGGAAAATTCAGGGGAAAATAGTAGGGATGTAATGGAGAGATCAGGGAAATTGTCCAGAGAAATTGGACTAAGTCCAAATGCTCCAAGGCAAAAACACAGGCCAAGGCCAAGCCAAAAAGCCAAAAACCCTTCAGCTGGAGCTTCAGCACTATTTATAGTATAGGCTCTAACTGTCTTTCTTATTTTATATAATATACTATAATAAGCTTATTTTATAGATAAGAAAACTGAGATAGACGGGGTAAGGGACTTATCTCGGGCCACACAGCTAGGAATGTCTGAGGTCAGATTTGAATTCAGAAAGATGAGTCCTATCTCCAGACCCAGCTCTCTATCTACTGTGCCAGCAGGTTGCTTAGGAAATATCAAATTTAGATTAATTGGTTGACAGGGGAGGAGTAATGATGTGTGGCAAAGGTAGGGAAGAGACTGTATTCAGAGGTTAAGTCATGGTTTCATGTCATCACTTTAGTGGCAGAGGTAGGTCTAGATCCCAGGTCCCCAACCCTTAGTCCCCTAAGCCCCTAATCCCTAATACCACATCACAAAGCTTCCCTTGGAATGAAGTAACACCACACTCTCAGACCTTCCTTCTTGACCTAAAAACAAACTTGCCCAGATTATAGTCTCCCTGAGGGCAGAGACACATGTGGTAGTTCCAAGATCAAGAACAATGCTTTGCATAGAGTATCCTTTTAAAAATAAAATAAAATTTTTTTTAAAGGGGGCACCTAGATGGCTCAGTGGATAGAGACCCAGGACTGGACTGGAGGTCCTGGGTTCAAATTTGAACTCAGACACTTCCTAGCTAGGTGGCCCTACCCAAGTAACTCGACCCCCATTGCCTAGCCCTTACCACTCTTCTGCTTCAGAACAAGCTTTCAGAACAAACAATACACAGTATTGATTCTAAGAGGGAAGGTAAAGGTTTTGAAAAAATAGATTGACCCATGATTTCACTGATAATTATGAATATAAATCACTAACTCTACCACTTGGAATCTTAGTGAGCTTAGAGAAAGATTCACACAGTCCTTATGCATCAGTGCTGCACTTGAACTCAAGACTTCCTGACTCTGAGGCCATTGCTATTTATTAGTCTATACTGTCTCTCCACATAGTATATACTTAAAAAAAGCTTATTGTAAAAAATAAAATTAAAGTACGGAGCAGCTAACTTTCTCATAAAAACTTAACTTGGGTTACTTGAAATCCTCTCTCTCAGGAATATTTGTCCCAATTCACATTATTGAAAATGTGAGACTGGTTTGCCTGATATATCACAAGAATAACTTCCATAGCTTTTTCAAATGTCTGTGCTTATAAGCAGGGTAAAAAGCATCCCTTTGCCTGTTTGTACTTACTGTCTGCTTCAGTTTATTAGATCTTATGTAGTGTATAATTCTTAGAAGGAAATGTATGTTTTATAATCTATAATGTAAAGTTTAAATTCTTTGAGAATAATTTCAGGATAAGGATTTTGCCATCTCCCCAGAATCCAGACAACAAACTTGTTTGGTGAAGGCACCATGAAGATGCCTGAAGACCCTTCACTGGACCATAAAAATCAAATTTGAACTTTGGGTGCAGTTGATTTGAACTATGGGGAGATGAATGAATTGAATGCATTTATTTTGAATGAACACTCTTATGCCAATAAGGGACTGCCCCCAAATTGGCTTTTTGTCAATGCGGTTAGTTTTATCCATTTCTTTTATCCCCCAAATTCCTGAAATTTAGAAGTTGACTATGTTTACAGATCTAGCAAAGAAAAAGGGCCAACGCTTTTTTTTGCTGGATCTCAGGGGGAAATGTGTGTTTGGAATTCAGGGAGGTGCCATTTAAAAGTATCTTGCAAACTGCCTATGGACATGTGGGGAACTTTGAGACTATGATTCCTGTTGATCCAATGGGTTTCTGGTTTCTGATGTGATTATGTCAGAGAATGGGAACCAACGTAGAGCTCAACTTAAATTCGGGGGGCAGGCTCTTCTTTTTCTACCTGAGCAGGCTCCTGGGGGACAGAGAGGAGTAGGGAAGGTATGGAAGAAAATGTCGGAGGTGGCATTTGAATAGATTTCTTACAGGCGTGTGGTCGATTTATCTCTATCAGCATGGCTTTTATTAAAATACTAATTTCCCTCATTATATCGACCTTCATCATTTTAAAAAATAATAGTTGATAGCAAAAGTAATGAAGACTCTCCTTCAAATACCTAAAGCTAAAAGATATAATTTACATAGACTTCCAGTAAAACCTTTCCTACCCTTTTTGTGTAGGGAAACTGCTGGTACTAAAAAAACAACAGCAACAAAACTATCAGTAAGAAAAAAAACCAAAACCCTAAAAAACTCACAGGTAAGGAAATATAGAAGGAAACCGTCATACATACATTGTAAGGATGCCCTCACATTCATTCAAGCTGATGGTGTCTTTCCTCATCTGAGAATTCTTACAGAGCCTTCCTATAATGCAGTTTGTCTTTCTCTAGAAAAACACTCATCTTTAGACCAGTTGGGACTCAAGGTGAGGCATCTCACAGGTCAGTGATCTCAGGTCAAATGACTTCCCCAGGGGTGTTAATCTTGGTTTTTAAACATTTATCTTGGAGCCTCTGGCAATATATAATTGATCTTTTCAAGCTTTGCTATTTCCCCATTTATAGATAAAATTTATCTTGTCCTGGAAGAATATCCTTATGTGGACAACTAGTCAGTCATTTGATCACAGATCTGGCATTGGAAGGGACCTTAGAGTTCATCTAGTCTAGTATCCAGTGAACCTTTTGGAGACCGAGTGCCACACCATTCCCTCCCAGATTGAGTGTGGAGCCCCGTCCCCTCCTCAGTTTGCCACCCCCCATTTCCCCTCAGCCCAGACAGGGGAGGGAGGAAGAACTCCCATTAGGCTGCTGGGCGGAGGGGCTGGTGAAGTGAAGAATGTCTTCAGAGCAGGTGAAAAGGTGAAGCTCCCCTCCAGCTCTGCCCTGCCACCCTCCCTCCCTCGTCCCCCCCATTCCCCGTGAGCCACTCAATCTTACACCTGTGTACTCCCATTGGCTGCTGGGTAGAGGGGTAGGGGGATGTGGACAAAAGGTAGTGTAGTGGGAGGAGAGGGGAGCAGCCCCCCTCAAGTCCATCTGCCTTTCTAGTAATGGGGGGGCGGGGTGTGCTGCCCACAGAGAGTGCTCTGTGTGTCATCTTTGACTTGCATAACATAGGTTTGCCATCACTGATCTAGGCCAATCCCCTCTTAAAACTTTTTTTAATAGCTCTTTTTTGTTTTCATACTACCTACATTTCCCTACATAGCCCTCTCCCTGACTCTTAGAAAGCTATGAATAAAAAAAAAATCAGCAAAAACAATCAACAGAACAGAAAAGTCTGACTTTAAAGGACAAGAAATTTGATAAAATACTTAGTATATGACAGATACTAAGCTTAGAGTTGGGGATATAAATAGGAAAATGAAGATAGTTTCTGTTCTCAAGGAGCTCATGTTCATGTTCGTGTAGATAATAAATAAATTTCTTCTACAGGGCAAATGAAAAGGCCAAAAAAATACTAAGGCTGCTGCCTCAGGGCACATGGGAGAAGATCCTTAGGTTCACAACAAGAGTGAAATTTTCCATTCAGCTCTAGCCTTTTCAACAGGAATGTTTGAAAGTCCTCTATTTCATTGAATACCCATTTTTACCCCAGAAGAATTATGCTCATTTTTGCTGGGTAAGTGGTTCTTGGTTGAAGTCCTACCTCCTTTGTCCTTTGGAAAATCATATTCTAGGCCTTACAAAACTTTAATGTAGAAGCTGATGAATCTCATATTATCCTGACTGTGGCTCCATGATATTTGAATTGTTTCTTTTGGGATGCTTGAAATGTTTTCTCATTGTTCTGGGAGTTCTAGAATTTGGCTATAATAATCCAGGGAATTATCCTTTGGGATTTCTTTTAGGAGGTAGTCAGTGGATTCTTTCAATTTCTATTTTGCCCTCTGGTTCTAGAATATCAGGGTATTTTTCCTTTGAAATTTCTTGAAAGGTGCTACCTAAACTCTTTTTTTTTTTTTTTATCATGGCTTTCAGGTAGTTCCATAATTCTTAAATTATCTCTCCTGGATTTGTTTTCCAGGTCAGTTGTTTTCCCAATGAAGTATTTCACATTTTGGGCTATTCTTTCATTCTTTTTATTTTGTTTGACTCTTTCTTGAGGTCTCATGAAATCATTAGCATTCATTTGCCCAATTCTAATTTTTAAGTCATGATTTTCTTGAGGGAGCTTTACTACCTCCTTTTCCATTTGACCAATTCTACTTTGTAAAGAATTCTTTTTCTCAGTGAATTTGTGTATCTCTTTTTCTACAGGGCCAATTCTGCCTTTCAAGAAGTTCTTCTCTTAAGTACATTTTTGTAAATCATTTTCCATTTGTCTAGTTTCACTTTTAAAGCAGTTCTACTCTTCAATGGATTTTTCTTAAACCAATATTAGTATTGGTTCAAGGCAGAAGAGCAGTAAGGGCTAGGTAATGTGACTTGCCCAGGGTGACACAACTAGGAAGTGTCTGAGGCCAGATTTGAACCTAGCACCTCCCATCTCTAGGCCTGGCTCTCAATCCACTGAGCCATTCAGCAGTCTCCACTTCAATGGACTTTTGTGTCTCCTTTGCCAACTATCCTCTTCTTTTTTTTAGGCATTAATTTCTTCAGTATATATATATATATATATATATATATAGTGTGTGTGTGTGCCTTCTTTATCAAACCATTGACTCTTTTTTTCATGATTTTCCTGAATCACTTTCATTTTTCCCCAAATTTTCTTCTACCTCTTTTATTTGACTTTTTAAAAAATCTTTTTGAGCTCCTCCATTAATTCTTTTGGGGCTTGAGAACAATTCTGATTTTTCTAAGTCTTTGGATGCAGCAGTGTTGGTTTTACTGTCTTCTGAGTTTGTGTTTTGATCTTCCCTGGCATCAAAATAACTTTCTATGTTTAGTTTCTTTTTGTTGTTGTTTCTTAATTTTCCAGCCTTTTTCTTTTCTTTTCATTTAAAAAAAAACAGTCAAAGTTGGGCTCTGTAACTGAGATGAAGGAATCACTGTTCCAAGCTTCAGGTTTTTTGCACAGCTGCCTTCAAAGTTAGCTCTGGGGATCTATCTGCTTTCAGTTTTTTCAAGGGGGTATGATGTAAGGAAAGGTGTGTTTAATAGTCTTCAGGCCTGTGCTCTAGTCTGTGGGTAACCCCAAGCATTCTTTTACCTCTTGGAACTGTGACCAGGGTTCCCTGCTACCTTATACCTGCAAGTGCTAGTGTGTGCTAGTGTTCCTCCTCACCTTGAGATCACTGCAACCTGGTTCTATGTATGGATAAGGCAACAAGAGTCTTGCACCCAGATAGCAAAGGGACCCTGTAATCTTCTGAGCAGTGGTTCGATTTCTCTTACCATCTGCGACTGAGAGCTCCAGAAGCCTTTGTTGCTCTTACCAATTTTCTTGGATCAGTGCATTGCCGAGAACAGCTAAGTTATTCACAGTGGATCATCTTATAATAATGGCTTACTGTATACAATGTTCTCCTGGTTCTGCTTACTTCACTTTTGCATCAGTTCACATAAGTCTTCCTAGGTTTTTCTGAAACCATCCTACTCATCATTTTTATACCACAGTAGTATTCCATTACAACCATATGCCACAACTTGTATAGCTTTCCCCAATTGATAGACTCACTCCAATTTCCAATTATTTGCCATC
This sequence comes from Gracilinanus agilis, assembly GCF_016433145.1. Taxonomy (NCBI): domain Eukaryota; kingdom Metazoa; phylum Chordata; class Mammalia; order Didelphimorphia; family Didelphidae; genus Gracilinanus; species Gracilinanus agilis. The sequence continues at coordinate 274,091,017 of NC_058131.1, forward strand.
ATAAAGAGTTGCTATAAATATTGTTGTACATATAGATCTTGTCCCTTTTTCTTTGATCTCTTTGGCATGTAGACCTATTAATGGTATATCTCGGTCAAAAGGTACACGCACAATTTTATAGTCCTTTCAACATAGTTCCAAATTGTTCTCCAGAATAATTAAATCATTTCACAATTCCACCAATTGTACATTAGTGTTCCAATCTAATTGCTAAATCTGAAGGTCTATTGTTATTCCTTTTCTTACTTGCCTTCTCTGTCACATTTGATATTTTTGACCATTTTCTCTTTGCTGGGTTTTCGTTACCCTGCTGCCTCCCTTTTTTTTTTTAGCTGGCTCTTTCCCAGCCTTTTTTCTTGGATCATCATCATCATCCATGTCCTACCTCCTAAGCATAGTTCTCAGGTCTCCTTCTTGGCCTTCTTTTCTTCTCTTTCTATATTCTCCCTTGGAAAGCTCATCAGTTCCTATGGGTTCAATGATCATTTTTATGCAAATTATGCCCAGATTTCATAAATTGAACTACTTGAACTCCAGTATTACATCATCAACTGCACATTGGATGTGCCATAGGCATTTCAAACTCAACATGTCCAAAACAGAACTCATTTTATCTCTTTCCCATAAATCCACACCTCTTTTTACATTTTCGTTTTCTCTGGAGGCCACCATCATCCTTTGGGAACCTAGGTTCACAACTTCAGAAATATAATTGTGGAAGAAAATCCTGTACTCTATATCTTAGGCATGTCTGACAGTTTTGTTAAATAGATTATTGTAATCTAAGTATTTCTGCTTCAAAGTCCAAAGCAGTTTCCTCATGAATGCATTTGAAGGTTTTTCCAGGGGGTAGCTAGGTGGCTCAGTGGATAGAAATCTAGGCCTAGAGATGGGAGGTCCTATGTTCAAATCTGACCTTAGATACTTCTTAGTTGTAGGAACCTGGGTAAGTCACTTAATCCCTTACTATGGGATATGTCTATAAATGTCTAGCCCTTACTATTCTTTTGACTTGGAACCAATATACACTATTGATTCTAAGCTGGAAGGCAAAGATTTATTTCATTTTTTTAAAATTTTAAACCCTTGGACTATTGGCTCCAAGGCAGAAGAGTGGTAAGGGTTAGGCAATGGGGGTTAAGTGACTTGCCCAGGGTCACACAGCTGGGAAATATCTGAGATCGGATCTGAGCCTAGGACCTCCTGTCTCTAGGCCTGACTCTCAATTCACTGAGTTACCCAGCTGCCCCTGGAAGGTAAAGATTTAAAAAGAAAAAAATCTTAAACATTTATAACATTTCCAAAAAATAGGTAAAATTCCATAGTTAAGATTAATCAAAGGTCTAGAGTTTATATGTCTCCCAGGAACAGCAGCTTCAAATGTAGACACTCCCTAGGGAATCATTTTTCCCCAAAGCATTCAATCCATTTTCACCTACTCCCTTCAAGTATTTATCTTTGCTTCTGGTCAAAAATGAACTCAAGAGGCATTTCTTTTAATATGAGTAATCAAAGTGATTTTCCTTCTCTAAATTTGATCATTACTCTAATCACTTCCTGGAAGAATCCTCAGACTTTCTTTGTTTTTAGAAACTTAGTTAGGTTTTTTATAGCAATCAAAAGGATTTTTTGACTAGGACATAGATTTTTTTTGGCAAGATTTTATGTCTAGATTAAAGTATTGACCTGAATACATATTGCATGAGAGCATTGATATAACCTATATGAGACTATTTACCAGCTGGGGGAGGAGAGGGAGGAAGAGAATCTAAATTGCAAAACATCAGAAAACAATTGTCAAAAATTGTTTGTACATGTAATTGAAAAAAATTTGATAATTGTTTTTAAAAATCACCATCCTAACATCATTTGGGAGTCTATAGTCCAAAGAGGCAGCAAAGTGAGGAGATGGAGTGATGGGATCTTACCAGATTTCATCAGCTGCCAAATGTCACTTCTACCACTGTGTCATCTCTCCCATCCATTTTCTCTCCACTCACACCACAACTAATTTAGCGTAAACCCTCACCAGCTCTCATCTGGACAATTGCTACAGATCTTAATTTTACTTTATTTCTAGTCATTACCTTCTTGAAACCAGCCTTCACACAGATGACAAATATATATTATGACCATACAGGTTTGACACTATTTCTCAAAAAACTTCAATGATTTCTAAATTTCTAGATGAAAATATTACTCCTCTGCTGGAAATGAAAATCTTTTACAATTAGGTGTCAATCTGTTTTTCTAGACTGAATTTACGTTAATCCACTATTGTAGAAGGCTGATTGGAGAAATAGGGTCAAAATAGGGCCTGTTATCTGGATTCCCTACATGACCAATCCAGGCTGAGGCAGTCTTTGTGTTTGGTCCTGGTCACTTGAGTCCTGAAAAGCTCTGGGACCAGCAGGTTGGTTAATCCAGAAACAACTTGACCCCTCCAAGAGGCTATTGGGAGTCATTTAGAGAAATAGAGTCTGTAATAGATGTTTTATATGGATCCCATTACAAAATCAATCGGCAAGTAAAACTGTGTGTATGATTTTTTCTGTACTGCATGTCAGGTTGCAGACTGAATGGGCCATCTAAGATAGAAATCTGAGACTCCTCTTTTGACTCTTTTTTAGATCCCCACCTTTTTTCAATATTCTTATTGGAAAGCTTTGAGTCCTTAGCAGACCAGCAGCTACTGAGTTAACCATTTTTCTCCTTGATAATTAAGAAGCCTGAACTCTAAAAAATATATTACTTAGGTAAGGCCAGAGACAGACAAGCTAGACAAGACTTTATCTGACCAGGTGCAATCCTGTAAATCAGGAAGACAGGACTCGATTAGTAAAAATCTCTATGAAATATATTTTTGCTCCCTGAATTAACTTCTTACTAATTTGTGGTTGGAATTTGGCCCTTGACCCTGTACTGTGTAAATGGAATTAGCTCAAGCCCATTCATAGTTAAAACTCAAGCCACCAGAGATGATATCATCCCCACCTCCCTTAGTGGGGAGGGGAGATGAGTTACCCACATGTGACAATAAGTAACAAATTAAGAACAAGGGACTGCCTTTTGGGCAGTCCAAATCAGTGTAGAGGCTGCCATTTGTCCACTTGAATTAGAGGAGGACCCACAGGAAGTGATGAGACACTATCTCTTCAAGTATGTTGGTTACTTCCTGTTGGGCAGTTCCTGCTTTGAACTTGGTGCTGAAGGATCTTGGCTGAGACCTCAGGCTGCTTCCACTCTGAATTGTCATGTGGGTAAATTAGGCTGACTTCCTTGGACTACCTTGGCGTTTTCAGACTCTCTACCTTAAGTAGGCTTCTTGCCTCTCTGATTGCTAAGGCCCTGTGGCATGTAATCTAGTTTAATTAGCCTTTTAATTCTCTCTCTCCATTGGGGCCTCTGCAGGCCCGGACTAGCCTCTCCATCTTTTTATTTCCCTACCTTCTACCTTCCTAATTATAAATAACCTTAAACCCGATCCTGACTTGGGTCTGTTTTAATTATGGAATCAATCTGAATTATTGATTCCTGGTGGCCATACCTTAATATATAATACCTAAAATCTCCCTCTTACAGTACCTATCTCTCTACTTTTTAGACTTTAATGGGTTGTGTTTGATTTGTAACCCCTTCACAGCTGTGACTCTTTCTTTCTGTTCTTTGTTTGAAACCAGTATAAAATAAACTCAAGAACTCCATGAAGTTTGGGCAGCTGTGGGCTAACCACTAGTCTGGCTGTTCTCAGTTTTCTGTTTCCTGTCTTTTCAATCAGACGCCACTAAACGCCACTCAGGACCCCCAAAAATATATAGAGCTGGCTCTCTATACACTATATAAACTGTTCTAGCCAAATTTGTTCTAGCCAAATTGGCCTACTTATTCCTGAAACAGAACCCCTAAGCTGTCTTTGCATAAGCAAAGACTGATGTCTTTCATNCCTCCCTCCCTCCCTTCCTTCCTTCTTCCCTCCCTCCCTCCCTCTCTCCCTCCCTTCCTTCCTTCCTTCTTTCCTTCCTTCCTTCCTCCCTTACCTTCTCCCTTTTCTTTCTCTCCTACTCCCTTTTCTTCCTTCTGTTCCTTCGAGACTTCTGGTCCTGCTTCCAGCCCAGCTCTCACAGCCATCATCCAGGGAAGCAATTCCTGTGGAGAAGGGGTCATCTATCCCCAATAATTTCCAATCAATTGCCCCTCCCAGGTAGTCAAACCAACCTAATAGTTCTCCTGAGGGACAGGCAGAAAGCAGTATATGCCAGGCTAGTCAAACTATCACCACTGTACCACCTTGACTGCTCAGATCCTGAGCCTAAGAGCTTTGAGAATAGCAATAGTTCCAGCCCACTAGCTTCAGCCATCATCCTAGGAAACAAGTCCCTATGGAGATGCAAACTGGCAGCTGCTCCTGCAGGTGTCATCTATGCAGAAAAGAATGTTCCTACTACCCAGGCCCTTTGACTGCAAAATGATATTATATCAGATATTGATATCATTTTATCAGTGGAAATGACATTTAAAAAATGCTATAATGACATTTAAAAAATGGCAGCTGGGTAGCTCAGTGGATTGAGAGTCAGGCCTAGAGATGGGAGGTCCTAGGTTCAAATCCGGCCTTAGACACTTCCCAGCTGTGTTACCCTGGGCAAGTCACTTGACCCCCATTGCCCACCCTTATCACTCTTCCACCTAGGAGCCAATACACAGAAGTTAAGGGTTTAAAAAAAATAAAAATTAAAAAAAAGGTGTAACCATCTACTTTGAGCTATACCTTAAGGACCATTTGACCTTAACATCTGACTTGCATCTTAAACCATCCATAAGTATCTTTTCTGTTAGAATGTGACTTCCTTGAGAGCAGGGGTTGGTTGCCTTACTTTTCTTTCTTTAAAAAAACTTATTTTTCTCCCAGATTATATGTTGATATAATTTTTAATGTTTTCTGGCATTTTGCAATCCATGTTCTCTCCCATGTTTTAATCAGAGAAAATCTGTCTTCTCACTCTCCCACCCTCCACTCGTATCCCAACTGAGAACACAAGAACTAAACCATTACAAACATGCATAGTCAATCAATAAAAACTACTTTCCACATTGGCCATGCCCAAATATTTTCTTTCTTAGTCCTCTTCTCTATCAGGAGGTGTGTAGCATGATACATTGTTTGTCCTCTGGAATTGTGGTTGGTCATTACACTGATAAGAATTCAGCAAATTTGATTCCATCACATTTAAATATGTACTATAACTTGTTTACTGACGCCATAATTTATAAGTACTCCCATAGATTCTCATTCTTTGCCACCTCAAAAAATTATTTTTATGTAGCCTTGGAGTTTACTTAAGACTAATCCCTCTCTTAAACTACTCTCACTCTAATTCCCATTCCCTACTTCTTCTTTCTCTCCTATTTACTTATTGAGTAGAATGGATTGCTGTACTCACCTGTGCATGTGTGTATGTATGTATTCTTTCTTTGGACAAGTTCAGATGAGAACCCCCTCCTCCTTGTGTGTATAGATAGCTACTTGTGCACACTGATTATGGGAGATCATTTTCCCTAACCTTCCTTATTCTTCTGACCCAATGTATTCCTCTTCCCATCTCTTTTCATTTTTAAGAATATCAAGACATAATAGAACCATTTTCAGGCCTCATATAATTAGACCTCCCTCTCTGACCCCCTGAGGGTATTAGAATTCTGAGGAGATATCATTCTCAAATTTGAATATAAGCAGTTTATCCCTATTTAGACCTTTTGTCAGTTCATTCATGTTTTTCTTTTTATGTTTCTCTTTACTCTTGTATTTAAACTTCAAGTTTTCTGTAGGGATCTTTTCATCAGGAATACTTGGAAGTCCTCTATTTCACTAAAAATCTATTTTTCCCAGATTTTCTAGGTAAATTTTTCTTGACTGTAGCCAAATATTTCATGCTTTCTGGAATGTTGTATTCCAAGTACTCCTGTCCTTGATGGGGGGTAATTCTGACTGTGGAGCCTTAGGATTTGAATTCTTTCTTTCTGAGTGCTTGCAGCATTTTTTCTTTGACCTGAAAACTCTGAATTTAGTTAGGAAATTTCTTGAAATTTTCATTTGAGTGTTTCTTTTAGGAAAAAAAACAGTGGATTTTTTCTGTTTCTACTTTGCTTTCTGGTTCTAAGATTTCTGGATACTCTTAAAATCCTTGAAATAGAGTATCTAGGCTTTTTTTTATGGTCATGACTTTCAGATAGTTCAATGAGTCTTAAATTTTTTCTCTTTGATCTCTTTTCTAGATCAGCCATTTTTGCTGTGAGATAGCTTAGATTCGTATCTATTTTTTTTTCAGTCTTTTGACTTTGTTTTAGTATTTTTTGTTGCTACATGGAGTCACTGAATTCTATTTGGCACATTCTAATTTTCAAAAAGTGTGTTGCTAGGGTAAGGTTTTGTCCCTTTTGTGCCAAGTTGTTAATTTTCTTTCTAATTCTTTTTCATAGCTCTAATTTTTTCTCTCAAGTGCTTTCATTCCATTTATAAAAAATTTTTTAAAGCTCTTGTCTCATCTCTTCCAGGAACTTGAGTTAAGTCTGTGTCCAAGGTGTTTTTCTCTTTGTTGGTAGATGTTTTAGGGTCATTCTCTTCTTTAGTGTTTGTGTCTTGAGCTTAAAGAATTATTTGTGATGGGTTTTTGTTTTTTTTTTTGTTTGGTCAGTCTTCTAGCTTACTTCCAAATGTCAGATTTGAGGGTAGGTCTGTGTTCTGCCATGCTTCTGAAAGGAAGGTCTGGAAATTTCCTGTTGTTGCTTTATTGCAATATTGAATGTTGTGTTAATCCAGAATCTCAGTGACAGTCTAGGAATTTGCCCACTTTCAGAGCCTGCAAAGGGGTCTGATACCAAGTGAAATCTGATTGCTTCCCCATTGATCTAAGCTCTGCAAGTTCTTGATTTGAGTTTGGATCAGAGTAAGAGTAGCTTCTGCTCCTATTAGCCAATTAGAAAGCTTTAAAGAGTAACAGAACTAGGTACAAGTAGGTGGCTCAGTGGATGGAGAGTCAGACTTTGAGGTCCTGTGTTAAAATCTGGCCTTAGTAGCTTCCTCACTGTGTGACCCAGGGCAAGTCACTTAACCTTGATTATCTAGCCCTTTCTGTCCTTCTGCCTTAGAACTTATACTTAGTATTGATTCTAAGACAAAAAGTAAGGGCTTTAAAAAAAAAAGAGTAGCAGAACTGAAGGCTCTCCTTTAGTTTTCAATTTCTGAGCTGGTTATTACTCTGCAGGCTAGGCTAGGTGCAAGAAATGAGACCCCCTTATGCTCACACCACTGCTCCTGCTGCTTCTGAATTTCTTCCTTTCTTGGTACACCACCAAGGGCCTCCCTACCCCAGAATGCCACCCTTCTCAGTTTGCTCTATGACTGAGAACTGGGTAGTGGGCAACAAAGCTGCCACTTGGAACCTATCTCCTTTATAGTGCCTTGGTATGGATCTGGTGCTGCTTTCTCTTATCTCTTTAGATGCTAGAATGCTTCATAAGCAGCAAGTCCTGGCTTGATCCATCTCCAGTCTATCTCTCTTAGTTGAGTTTAACTGGACAAATGACTCACTGTGACTTTTTATGGATTTCCCCCTTGGGATTTGGTTTATTGTATTTTGAAGACCTGTTTAAATGAATTTGTTGGAAGGGAGCTCACCAAACTGCTTCTTACCACACCATTATCTTGAGTCTACCCTTTTATCTATAGGTATGATGGAGAGGAGTTTCTGGACTACCACTGTGAATGAAGAACAGAAATGGGGTGATAGTTCATAGGATTCTAGTCCTTAGAGAATATCTAATTCAACTTCCTATTTTGCAGACCAGGGAACTAAGTCTAAATGAAAAGTTAAGTGATTTCCCTATGATCACACAGGTAGTAAATAGTAGAGCTTGGATTGGAACTTTTAACTCAGGTTCTGACTACCAGTAAAACTGAAGTTAGACATGAAGAGCTTGCTGATGATGCAGACTGAAGAAGGACCAAAGGAGGATGTGGACAGTGTTGAACAAGTTGGACAGTGACTTTAGACAAGTCGTTTAGCCAAACTGAGGATGGCTTTAAATTTTTCTTTTGCCTTTGAAAGTATATGCTCCTATAATCTCTATGTTTCAAAGATATATAATTTTTTTAGTTTGAATACCTTCTCCCATGGCACATGAGGTTGCCTTCTTTGACTCTGCAGATGGACTTTAAGAGTTTTTTCAGCTTAAGTATTCATCATTCTGTGGCCAACTTTGTGATAAACCCCTCAAAGCAATATCTGGCAGACAATCTATTCCTGGGGCTCTACTAGCTCCACTGGGTGTAATGAAATAAAAGGCAAGTTATTCCTACCCTCTTTAGGCTTTGCCCTAATATCAAGTACAATGATTCATCAAAGGCTTTTGTGTAGATATCAAAGGGGATTTATTGATGTTAGGGGTAAACAGAGGGAAAAAGGGTTTGAGGGTTTTGTAACTGATGCTAGGGAGAAAGCTGGTGCTGGGAGGAGGGTCGCAGGAGAGAGAGTCAGACTGAGAGAGACCAGCTCCCTCAGTCAGAGAAGGTTTCATTGCCCTGAGGTAAAAGTATTTTATCAGATCACTAGATAAGGGATGGCTTGATTTAGTTTATCCTTCCTACCTACAGAAGCTAAAACCCATGATGTCCAACCACCAAACCACCCTTCCTCCCAGGGCCCAATGGGGAAATTCAGGAAAGTAGCAGGATGTAAATGGAGAGGTCAGGGAGAGGTCTAGAAAGAACAGACAAGGTCTAAGATGCCCCAAAGGCAAAAGGCCTTTCAGTTGTAACTCCAGGGATATTTATAGCCTAGTTCTAACAGTTTCCCATGATCCCAGCCCACAAGCTGGTTCAACATTCTAAATCTTTCTAACTGACAGGCTGCTACAGTTGGTTTTGCAAAAAAAGGAAGATTCATCTTCATGAGTTGAAATCTGGTCTCATTTACTATCTGTGTGAGCCTGGACAAATCACTTAACCCTTTTTGCCTCCATTCCTTATCTATTAAAATGAGCTAGAGAAGAAAAAGACAAGTTACTCCAGGGTCTTTGCCAAGAAAACCCCAAATGAGGTCACAAAGAGTCAGACACAACAGAAGCAATTTCAACAAGAAGTTTCCTAGTATAATGGGGAAAAATCAGGGAAGGTGCCTTAACTATGGGGTGGGGGCAGCTGGGTAGCTCAGTGGAGTGAGAGTCAGGCCTAGAGACAGGAGGTCCTAGGTTCAAACCTGGCCTCAGCCACTTCCCAGCTGTGTGACCCTGGGCAAGTCACTTGACCCCCATTGCCCACCCTTACTACTCTTCCACCTATGAGACAATACACCGAAGTACAAAGGTTAAAAAAAAAAAATTAACTATGGGCTCTGTGGGTGGATAGGAGACAGGAAGGGACAATGGGAACGACTTTTACAAGCCAGAGAACCAGGTTTAACTACAAGGGAAAGACCATTGACTGAAATGACAATGAAGCCTGACCAACTGTCACTCAGCCCCACCCAGCCTGGAATAAATACAGATTAATACATACACTCAATGAGGACCTAAAATTACTAAAAACACACAGGAAATTAGTTTAATAATAATGTGAGGGGACTGGAAAGGGGGTTAGGTAAACTATGGCTAACAACCCAGGACTAGAGTCAAAAAGGGTAAGATTCCTAGCCAACCTGGCTTCTGCCAGGCTTTGACAGCTTGGCTAAGGACCTGGGGAAGAGGGTTTGAACTTGGGAACTCACAACTCTCCCAGGGATGTTACAGAATGCCAGGAACCAACTCCTCCAGAACTGATGTAGCCAGGTAGGGATTGAAGTCTGCAAGCTGTCCACCAGATCACAGGCCACTTCCCTACTCAGTGCTGTCTTGCAGGATTGATGTCCTCTGCTTTCAATCTTCACCACTCTCCAAGATCCCAGGGAATCAGGGTACAGCTCCACTAGCTCTGAGGTCTCCCAGGGTCAGTTGCAACTTGTCCCAACCACCATGGAGTCCTTCTCAGAGAGAGAGCAAGCCACTTCCTGCTTCCCGATTCCATGTGGAATTCTCCAGCCCTTTCTGCTAAGTCTCCTACATAATAACTAAATAATCTTCCTCACAACACTAGACTCTGATAGAATCTGTTTACTGCTAACACAGCCTTCAAGAAGCCAGGAGTCATTGCCATCCTACAGTGAAATTTTGGAGGAAAGCTTCTTTAAGAAGGAAAGATAGTGAAAATTCAGATTAATGTTACATAATCTCAACTGGGCCCTCTCTACCTCCAGGCAATCCTTTTTCACATCCCTAATCAATTAGTTATCTCCTTCACCACCGTGACATTTCCAAAACTTCTCATTCCTCCTTAACCCTCCCATGGCACCCTCTTCCTCCTCAAATTGTCTCATCTGAAAACCTCACCTCATATTTTGCTCAAAAAAAAAAAATTAAAGCCACCCATTAGGCATTTCCTCTTCTCTCCTGTTCCTCATCTCAATGATGTCTTTCCCTACTTCTCGTTTATTTTTAAACAACAACAACAACAACAACAACAACAAAACATTGCCAGATATTCTCCCAGAAATCTGGCCCCTTCCCATGTCTGATTTCCTCCTTTCTCTATCCATTCTTCTCCTGTGAAAGGTATTTCTTTCTTTCTTAGTAAAGCACTTTGAAAACTTTGTTTTTTCTTTTCATGCTATCACTTTAAAAATTATTTATTTTAATGACAATTCTACCCAAATTAATTTACCTATTTAGTGTCATACAAACCTACTAAAATTATTTTATAGAACTAGAAAAATAATAACAAAACATTCATCTGGAAGAACAAAAGGTCAAGAATATTAAGGGAATTAATGAAAAAAATGTGAAAGAAGATGGCCCACCAGTACCAGATCTCAAACTATACCATAAAGCAATAATCATCAAAACAATCTTAGAAATAGAGTGATTAATCAGTGGAATAGATTAGATACATAATAAATAGGGATAAATGACCTTAACAATCTAGTGTTTAATAAACCCAATGATCCTAGCTTTTGGGAAAAGAATTCACTATTTAACAAAAACGGCTGGGAAAACAGGAAAACAATATGGCAGAAACTAGGTCTAGACCAATATCTCATACCCCATTACTGAAATAAGGTCAAAATGGGTACATGATTTAAACATAGTGATATCATAAGTAAATTATGACATAGAATAGTTTACTTGTCAGATCTATGGGGAAGAGGAGAATTTGTGTCTAAACAAGAGACAGAGAACATTACAAGATGTAAAACAAATAGTTTTTATTATATTAAAAATTATTTATTTTTAACATTCTTTAAACATTTTTTAAAATTTTTATTTTTAGAAAAATTTTTTCCATGGTTACATGATTCATGTTCTTGCTCTCTCTTTCCCCACCCCACCCCCCAATAGCTGACTCACATTTCCATTGGTTTCTTCCTGTGTCAGCGATCAAGACCTATTTCCATATTATTGATAATTGTTCTAGGGTGGTCATTAAGAGTCTACATCCAAATCATGTCCACATCAACCCATGTGTTCAAGCAATTGTTTTTCTTCTGTGTTTCCACTCCTGTAGTTCATCCTCTGAATATGGGTAGCATTCTTTTACATAAATTCCTCAGAATTGTCCTGGGTCATTGCATTGCTGCTAGTACAGAAGTCCATTACATTCAATTTTACCATAGTGTATCAGTCTCTGTGTACAAAGTTCTCCTGGTTCTGCTCCTTTCACTCTGCATCAATTCTTAGAGGTCATACCAGTTCACATGGAATTCCTCCAATTTATTATTCCTTTGAGCACAGTAGTATTCCGTCACCAGCGTATACCACAATTTGTTCAGCCATTCCCCAATTGATGGACATACCCTTGTTTTCCAGTTTTTTTCCACCACAAAGAGTGCAGCTATAAATATTTTTATACATTTATTTTTCCCTATGGTCTCTTTGGGGTACAAACCCAGCAATGGTATGGCTGGATCAAAGGGCAGGCAGTTTTTTAGCGCTCTTTGTGCATAGTTCCAAATTGCCATCCAGAATGGTTGGATCAATTCACAACTCCACCAGCAATGCATTAATGTCCCAATTTTGCCATATCCCCTTCAACATTCATTACTCTCCCCTGCTGTATTTTAGCCAATCTGCTGTGTGTGAGGTGATACCTCAGAGTTGTTTTGATTTGCATTTCTCTAATTATTAGAGATTTAGAACACTTTCTCATGTGCTTATTGACAGTTTTGATTTCTTTATCTGAAAATTGCCTATTCATGTCCCTTACCCATTTATCGATTGGGGAATGGCTTGATCTTTTGTACAACTGATTTAGCTCCTTCAATTATTTGAGTGATTAGGCCTTTGTCAGAGTTTTTGTTATAAAGATTTTTTTCCCAATTTGTTGATTCCCTTCTAATTTTGGTTGCATTGGCTTTGTTTGTACAAACCCTTTTTAATTTGATGTAATCAAAATTATTTATTGTACATTTTGTAATTTTTTCTAACTCTTGCTTGGTTTTAAAATCTTTCCTTTCCCAGAAATCTGACAAGTATACTATTCTGTGTTCGCCTAATTTACTTATAGTTTCCTTCTTTATATTCAAGTCATTTACCATTTCTGAATTTATCTTGGTGAAAGTTGTGAGATATTGATTTAAACCTAATCTCTCCCATATTGTTTTCCAATTTTCCCAGCAGTTTTTGTCAAATAGATTTTTGTCCCAAAAGCTGGGCTCTTTGGGTTTATCATAGACTGTCTTGCTGAGGTCATTTATCCCAAGTCTATTCCACTGATCCTCCCTTCTGTCTCTTAGCCAGTACCATATTGTTTTGATGACCACTGCTTTATAGTATAGTTTAAGATCGGTATTGCTAGGCCACGTTCCTTTATATTTTTTTTCATTATTTCCCTTAATATTCTTGATCTTTTGTTCTTCCAAATGAACTTTGTTATAGTTTTTTCTAATTCAGTAAAAAAGTTTCTTGGTAGTTTGATAGGTATGGCACTAAATAAGTAAATTAATTTGGGTAGAATGGTCATTTTTATTATGTTAGTTTGTCCTACCCATGAGCAATCAATGTTTTTTCAATTGTTTAAATCTAGTTTTAATTGTTTAGAAAATGTTTTGTAGTTGTGTTCATATAATTTCTGTGTTTTTTCTTTGGTAGATAGATTCCTAAGTATTTTATATTGTCTAAGGTGATTTTAAATGGTTTTTCTACCTCTTGCTGCTGTGATGTGTTGGAAATATATAGAAATGCTGATGATTTATGTGCATTTATTTTGTATCCTGCAACTTTGCTAAAGTTGATTATTTTTACTAGCTTTTTAGTTGATTCTCTAAGATTTTTTTAAGTAGACCATCATATCATCTGCAAATGTTTCCTCATTGCCTATTTTAATACTTTCAGTTTCTTTTTCTTCTCTAATTGCTACTGTTAGTGTTTCTAGTACAATGTTAAATAATAGAGGTGAAAATGGGCATCCTTGTTTCACTCCTGATCTTATTGGGAAGGCTTCTAATTTATCCCCATTGCATATGATGCTTGTTGATGGTTTTAGATAAATACTGTTTATTATTTTTAGGAAAGGTACTTCTATTCCTATACTTTCTAGTGTTTTCAATAGGAATGAGTGTTGTATTTTGTCAAAGGCTTTTTCAGTATCTATTGAGATAATCATGTGATTTTTGTTTGTTAGTTTGTTGATATAGTCAATTATGTGAATGGTTTTCCTAATGTTGAACCATCCTTGCATTCCTGGCATAAATCCCACCTGATCTTGATGGATAACCCTCTTGATCACTTGCTGGAGTCTTTTTGCTAGTATACTATTTAAGATTTTTGTGTCTATGTTCATTAGGGAGATTGGTCTGTAGTTTTCTTTCTGTTTTTGGTCTGCCTGCCTTTGGAATCAGTACCATATTTGTGTCATAAAAGGAATTTGGTAGGACTCCTTTTTTGCTTATTATGTCAAATAATTTGTATAGTATTGGGATTAGTTGTTCTTTGAATGTTTGATAGAATTCACGTGTGAATCCATCAGGCCCTGGGGATTTTTTCTTAGGGAGTTTTTTGATGTCTTGTTCAATTTCTTTTTCCAATATTGGATTAAGTATTCTATTTCTTCTGCTGTTAATCTAGGCCATTTATATTTTTATAAATATTCATCCATATCACATAGACTGCTATATTTATTGCCATATAATTGGGCAAAATAGTTTTTAATGATTGCCTTAATTTCCTCTTCGTTAGAGGTGAGGTCTCCCTTTTCATCTTTGATACTGTTAATTTGGTTTTCTTCTTTCATTTTTTTATTAGATTTACCAGTACTTTGTCTATTTTATCTGTTTTTTCAAAATACCAGCTTCTACTCTTATTTATTAATTCAATAGTTCTTTTACTTTCAATTTTATTAATTTCTCCTTTGATTTTTAGTGTTTCTAATTTAGTTTTCATCTGGGAATTTTTAATTTGTTCATTTTCTAGTTTTTTAAGTTGCATGCCCAATTCATTAATCTCTGCCCTCCCTAATTTGTTAATATATGCACTCAGTGATATAAATTTTCCCCTTAGAACTGCTTTGGCTGCATCCCATAGGTTTCATCATTGTCATTGTTTTCAATGAAATTATTGTTTCTATGATTTGTTCTTTCACTAACTTATTTTGGAGAATCATATTATTTAATTTCCAATTATTTTTTTGTTTGCCTCTCCATGTATTCTTAGTAATAACTATTTTTATTGCATTATAATCTGATAAGGTTGCATTTATTACTTCTGCTTTTTTGCATTTGTTTGCCATGTTTCTATGCCCTAGTACATGGTCTATCTTTGTGAATATTCCATGTGCTGCTGAAAAGAAGGTGTATTCCTTTTTGTCCCTATTTATTTTTCTCCATATATCTATTATTATATTATATTATACTAATTATATTATTTATCATATTAACTCTAATTTTTCTAGGATTTCATTCTCTTCTCTTATCTCTTATTTATTTTTTGGTTTGATTCATCTAGATCTGATAGGCATTTAAACATTTTTAAAATTCTAAATTCTTTCCTTTCCTCAGACCCCCTCCTCTATCAATTGAGAAGGCAAGCAATATGATATCAATTGTGTATGTGAAATTATGCAAAACATTTTCACATTAGCCAGGTCTCAAAAAAAAAATCAAGTGAAAAAAAGTGTTTGTCAATCTCTACTCAGAGTTCATTATCAGTTCTCTCTCTGGAGAGGGGTAACATTTCTCAACTTGGGTCCTTGAAATTGCCTTGGATTGATCAGAATAGCTGTCTGTGAAAGATGTTTCTTGTCTATCCTAAATTGCCACAGAATATTACTGATTGGCTGTGTACTCTAAGTGGGCTTGAAAAGTTATAAAAACCAAATTAGTATCCCAGGAAACTGAACTGTTTTCTTTAGTATGCAGATTAATCTTTTCTTTTCAATTTGGTAATTTAAGTTAATGGGATCCCAGATCAGCAGATCCAGCTGTTGGGTGAGGAACCCAACAACTCGTGCTTAAAATTTTCTCCTTCCTTAGAAATCAAAGCTATCAATAATCATATTAAAAAATATTCTGGATCCTTCCTGATTAGAGAAATGCAAATCAAAACAACTTTGAGATGCCCTCTTACACTAGTAGATTGGCCAATATGACAATGAAGGAAAATAATAAATGTTGGAGGGAATGTGGCAAAATTGGGACACTAATGCATTGCTGGTAGAGTTGTGAATTGATCCAACCATTCTGGAAGACAATTTGGAATTATGCCCAAAGGGCTTTAAAAGAATGCATGCCTTTTGATCCAGCAATATCACTACTAGATCTGTATCCCAAAGAGATAAAAAAAAATGGGAAAGCATCTGTTTGTACAAAAATATTTATAGCTGTGATTTTGTGGTAGCAAAAAAGTTGGAAACTGAGGGGATGTCCCTCAATTGGGGAATGGCTGAACAATTTGTGGCATATGATGGATAGAAAACTATTGTCCCATAAGAAATTATGAAATGGTTGATTTCTATAAGAACTAGAAAGATCTACATGATGCAGAGTGAAATAAGTAGAACCAGGAGAACATTATATACAGTAACTAAAACATTGTGGGACAATCAAATGTAATAGATTTTGCTATTAACAACAATACAATGTTTCAGGACAATTCTGAGCAACTTATGAAAAGGAATGCTACCTACATCAATAGAAAGAACTGTAAGAGCAAAAATCCAGAAGAAAACATATGATTTATCACTTGTTTATTTGGGCATATGACTTGGGGTTTGGGTTTTAAAAGATTACTCTACAAAAATGAGCAATATGTCAATAGACTTTGAGTGATAATACATATAAAACCCAGTGGAATTGCTTGTCACCTACAGAAAGGGGAGGAAAGAGGGGAGGGAGACAACATAAATCATGTAACCTTGGAAAACTTATGTGTAGATTTATTAGTGGAATAAAATAAAGAAAAAATTTTAAAAATTATCTCTCTATGACTGGGGAAGTAGACTCTAAATGATCACTCTAGTGCAAATATTAATAATATTGAAATAGTTCCTGATCAATGATACATATAAAAGCCAGTGGAATTGCTTGTTGGCTATGGGAGGGGGAGGGAGAAGAGGAGGAAAAGAATATGAATCATGAAACCTTGGAAAAATATTCTGAATTAATTAATTTAATTTAAAAAATTTTATTTCCTTCCTTACCTGTGCCCCTGATTTCCCTGGCTATCTCTTTGTTACAATTAAAAATTCTCTGGAGACTGTATCTTAATTTTAGAATTATTTATAAATAGCAAAAACATCTTAATTTTATAACTATTTACTAAATAAAAGAACCAAAAAAGGGAGCCAGAGAAAGAGAAAAGCACAAGCAATGTGGCAGACCATCTCCTCCTCAAGAAGGCTAACTTAGCCCAGAGCCAAACCTCATGCTCTCCTGTGTCCCTAGTTCTAGGACAAAAGGCCAACTTCCTGTCTCCTCTGACAATTTATACTCTTTGTGATGTTCCTTTCCTAAGACTCTGATTGGGGGACTCAGATCTCAATCAGGATAAGAGGCAGGTTTTCCAGACTAACTACTTGGAGTTTAGAACACCTGCACGGGGCATGTGCACTTTTTCCCAACATGGCAAGATATTTCCCAGCATGGTGATAGCTGACCAACTTCATTACCTTAGAGAACCTTGTTTACAATAAAACAAAGAACTTGCCTCCATCCTGCCAGTCTTTACCAAAGACAAAAGGAGAGAGGATTCTACCCATGGCTTCAGGGAGATACAGTTCTAGCTTTAGTCCCCAGATCAAACTGAGCTTTAAAATCAAAAGTTTGTTTTGGGGGGGACCAAAAGGGGGCATAAATTAACATTAACTTTCCATGCCTTCAAGACTCAGATCAAATCCCACCTTTTGCTACATTTCACTGTAGCTAATATCTTGCTTTGAGATTGCCTTCCATTTACACTGTACATAATATTTGCATGTTGTATCCCCCATTAGAGTGTGAAGTCCTTAAGGGCAGGGATCATGCTTTTACTTTTTTTTTTTTTTTTGTATCCCCAACTCTCAGTATAGTGCTTGGTATATAGTAAATTCTTTTTTTTTTAAAAAACCCCTTTGTCTTAGAATTGATACTAAATATTAGTTCCCTGGCAAAAGAGTTATAAGGGCTAGGCAATTGAAGTTAAGTGACTTTCCCAGAGTCATACAGTTAGGAAGTGTCTGAGACCAGATTTGAACCCAGGATCTTTCATCTCCAGGCCTGGCACTCTACCCACTAGGTTACCTAGCTGCCTCAAACAACCTCTCAATAAATGCTTATAGACTAAGATCTGGGAAGGAGGAAAACTTCACTGAATATTGTATAATTATGATGCTAAAGCTTGCCTCCCCCAACCCCAGTTAAGAAAATGCATCTCCTTTCCTTTGATGAATTTAGGGACTATGGGTGTAAATTACACATAAGACTCATTCAATCTGTTTTTTAGTTTTGATGAACCAATCTTTTTCTCTTTTTAATTTTTCATTACAAGAGGCAAAAGAACAATTTTTGTTGTTGTTGAGTCATTTTAGTAGTACTCAACACTTTGTGACCCCATTTGAGATTTTCTTGGCAAAGACCTTGGAATGGTCTGCCATTTCCTTCTTCAGCTCATTTTATAGACAAGGAAACTGAGGCAAACAGGTTCAAATGACTTATCCAGGGTCACACAGTGTCTGTGGCTGGATTTGAATTCAGGAAGATGAATCTTCCTGATTCCAAATCCAGTGCTCTATCCTCTAGGCTACCTTGGGAGGGATAGATTTGGAAATTAACATGATGAAATAAATTAAAGTTATAAAAAATTTTAAAGGAAGGAAAGATATCTTTATCTATAGATATACTTACCAGTCCTGAAAGAGTTTTAAGTCTTTTTTTTAAACCCTTACCTTGTCTCAGAATTGACAAATTGTTTTTTGAAACTCAGCCACTCTTGAATCACCCTAGATAGGATTAGTAGGTTTGCCTTCTTACTGAACAATAAATCTTCACATACCCAAAGAAGTCAGCCTAGATAGTAGTAAATATAATCAAATCTTAAGTATTCTTTTGTCTTAGAAGTTTCTCACATAGTATCTAGACCTCTCCTAGTTGCTTCTTCCCTTGTCTCCATGTAAACCAATTGGTTCTCCTTCCTTTCCTTTATTCCCATAAGACTACAAGTTCTTTAGTTCTTTGGAAATTCCCTTGATGAAAATTCTCATAGTGGAGACTTCCATTCAAGGTGCATTTCTCTGGAGACAGTGTTTCCAAAGTCCCAGAACTTGGCTGTGTATGATGGCCATAAGAACCGTCTCCCTCGTTCTGATTAAAGACTTGTTCTTTTTTACTACTTTAATGGTTCTGTGTTTTGCCAGGTTGACAGAATCAATGCTGTGTATTGTTCCAAGGAAGAACAGAAGAACTAGATAATGGGGGATAAGAGTCTTGCCCAGGAAGTGATCCGAGGTCACATTTGAACCCAGGACCTTCTATCTCTAGGTCTGACTCTCAATCCTCTAAGCCACCTTGCTGCCTCCTTAAGTATCTTTTTTCTTTGAAAATAAAGAAGAGAGGCAAAGATTTGATAATATAAGATCTATAAGTTAAAACTGAAAAGAATTTGAGTGATGTGGTAAAATTCCATTTTTTCCCCCAAGCTGAAGTTTAACAAATAAGGAAACTGAAGTCCTGAGAAATCAAGTGTGCCTAAGGTTATGTGGAAAGTGAGTGGGGCAGGGAAGAGAGCTTGGCGCATCCCATCGTGTCTATTTGCCATGCTGTGCTGACTATGGCGTTAGGCAACAATAAGCTCATCTCACGTAAGGAAAACTAGAGGAGAGTGTGAGTCAGCAGAAATTATATTTGTCTCTGATTTCAGGAGGCTCCCTGTACTGAAGTTCAACCCCTACCTCAGAGCATCTTGGCAGAAATCTTTGGGTCAGTTACACAATCTCTTTGACTAACCCATGCAAACACTTGTTAAAGTTGAGACTCTCTTAAAGGAACACTGAGTGATTATTGCACATGGTTGAAGAAATGGAGGTGCCCTATAGAAATGGGTGGTTAGAGGTCACTCAGGTACCAGAAAGACTGAAGTCTTTTTGTTCCTACAGAGTTGATTTGGGGGACCAATTAATTACTCAGCCTCCAGTTTGTTTTCTGGATCTAATGGAAAAAAAAAATTCTGGTTTGAATATAGGAGTAGGGAATTTTAATCTCTGCACATATGTATGTGTAGATGTATATGTATGTATATGTGTGTGTGTATATGTATATGTTAAGAGAGTTCTATTAGATAATTAGATCCATATGTTGAGTGAAAGAAAGGAATTTGGGCAAAATGTAAAGTGGCAGAGGGAAGATACAGGAGTTTGCTGGATTGCAGAAGACAGAAGGTGCAGGAGGGAATCTCGGAATTCTCAGAGAGGGTTCAGAAGAGTGCTTAACTGTCAGCTTGGAGGAGGGAGTGAGAGAGACCCAGCTCTGGGACTCAACTCTCTCTCTCTAAATCCAGCCGGTGGTCCTTTATAATCGACTTTGGTCCTGATCGTCCCTGTGAAATTGCAGCTAGCAAGTTCCTCATCTTAGTGACATCTAGTGAACTCCCGAGAAGATAGCAATTACCATCCTGACTGATTCGGTCTGAAAAGTTACCTCTGCAAACTCAGTCTGAACTATTTGGTGACTAGATTAGTCTCGTCACTAGACTCCTGATGGAGCTACTAGATCTGCAACTTCATCAAAGACTATTTTGGATGAGCTCAGACTAGGGCAGTTAGACAGGAAGGGGAGGAAAATTAGGCAGAGAGGGTGATAGTGTAGCTCCAACATTGTTGAAAGCCAAAGAGACCTTTGCAGGTCAGTGGGTTTGGGATGGCCTACAGAAACTCCTAGCTCTCCAGTCCTTACCCAATCCTAGTTATCAACTTTAATAAACCTATTGTTGTTAAGATCAAGAAGTCAGATAGTGTTTGTTGAAGAGCTCCAGGCCTGCAGGTAGTCATCTTGCCCAAAGGCTCAGAGAGAAGCAGCTACAATAAACTGCTACATTGCCAACTTTATTTAAGGCCAATAAATATACAATCTTACACAAGATATGTGTATATTGGTGAGATATCTGCCTGTGAGATGACATAAAGATTTTTTGTTTATGGACGGTTGGTACAAGGGGTCTAAATCTTCCCCAGAGACAGAACAAAAACATCTCTGGAAGCTTACAAAAACATTCCTTGAACACATCCCAGAGAAGATACTTGCAGCTTGCTGTAATAGTTGAGCTTTGTACATGACCTTTGGCCAAGAGTAGCAGTATCTCTCTGTGAGAATTATTTGTGGCTTCTTTCTCCCTGGGTGGGACCCCAACATTTATTCATGGCTCTTTGGCCTTATCATATGTATGTATAGTTAGAATGACCTTGAATCCCTAAAACCACGTATACCCAAACTTCCTTCATTTATTACCCACAATTCCTTTTGCCTTTCGTATACGTGGGTCTTTAGGCTGTCTGTATATAATTTGGGTTCGCTCTACCATGCCCTCTCTCTTCCACGTGAATTGAGTGGGGAACGTTCTTTGTGTTCTCTAGCTCTCTAGTTAAATATTAATAAATCTCTATAAATATTATACTTTGGAGATATTGAATATTAATTTTTAAATCCATATATATATATATACAGGAGTCAGTGTGATCAGTCTTGGAGTCAGCAAGACCCAAGTTCCTGACTGTGATATATGCTATGTGACCCTTGGAAAGTCATTTGATTTCTTAGTGTCCCATACAATTCTCTAAGACTAGAAGCTTTAGAGCAGTTGCCAACTTGTCGTGGGGAATCTTTATAGGTAGTTCCCTATACCAATGAAATCTGAAAGGAGAAAAAAAAAAACAACAATAACAAATCTGTGTATCTAGCACAGTGCTTTGTATAGAGTGAATGCTTAATGAATGTTTGGCGAATATTGAGTTGGCTCCATTAGAGAAAATTATCTGTTGAATGGAAGAATGTCTTCATTTCATCAATCGACAAGTATTTTTTGAATGCCAACTCTATACAAGGAAATGGAGAGGATCTAAGGCACAGTTACTAGAATTTAGAATCTAGCTAAGATAAAAGTTGAAATACAGCAATAGGAAAGAATAGATGTTTTGTTTTAATAATATGGAGGTGAGATGGGAAGCTAGGTCTTTGAAAGATGTGTGTGATTCAGATAGATATTCTAGATAAGGTTGTACCAAAGTAAATCAGATGGGCTGGGCCCAAGGGTTCGAATAGGAATTGAATGTTGGAGGTGCATGGGCATTCTAGGAGGACTAGCATCTCTTTTTTAGGGTTGCTCATCCACCTTTGGTGTCTACCTTGTATGGAATAAAAATTGAATATAAGTGCCTCACTCAAAAATGAGCACAAGTACCCCACACCATTCTGTGTGAGATTCAAGTGCCTCACTTAAAAATGAGCACCAGTGCCCCACTCACTCAAATAAACAAAATCAGAGTCAGAAGGTAGGAGTAAAAAGAAGCAGTTGTTTATTCCCTGTCATGAAAGAGAGCACTTCAATGATGGGCTAAGAAGTGCTGACTGACAAGGCAGCCAACAGGCAATATATACACAAGGCTACTTCCCTCTCCCTTGTCAGGTCCCCCACACCAGACCTTGATCTACAAATCAAAACATCTGTGCTTCCAACCTACCTCAGGTGAGACAAGGGAAGCAACCGAGCTATTTATTGCCCCTTCTGTCCTTCATCAGTCTCCCTCCTAAGCCTGTCCCAGAGTCCTCAACCAACAAAATGATAACAAACTAGCTTTTGTAAGTTAAATGCTCATTCCGAGACTAGCACATTCAATTTTGTCCCACACAACCTTTTTCACCCAGGTCTCACCTGTGGCTTCAAGAAAGTGACCACATTCCAGTAAAACTGTCTGGCCAGAGGGCTAAACCAGGTCAAAGGTAACCAACAGGCTTCAAATCTGAGTTAGGGAGATGTCTAACTCAATCATGTGAAGAGTTCCCCAGGAATGAGTGGAAGAGAATACTATTTTTCTAACAGCCATGAAGGAGGCTGAAGTAAACACTGTGGAGAGCTTAGAACTTGGTCCCACATGGAAGATGTCCACTGCATCCACTGCATCCTGGCCATCGCCAGTCATCCTGGCTTTTGTCTTGCTATTTATTGTACTTGGATGACTTTGGAAGACAGTGAGATGGATGGCTTTGTGCAATTTTGCTTCACTTAAATTCAATTCACAGGCAAGTCAAGATATCTGTTCAACAAATTCCCTTGGCTTCCCATTGCTTCTGGGATCAAATAAAATTTCTTCTATTTGGTCCTTAAAGCTCTTCACAGCCTGACTCTCACCTTCCTTGGCAGACTTTTTGTTTTTTCAGTTATATGTAGAAACGATTTTTGACAATTATTTTTCTGATTCAGATTTTCCCCCTCTCTTCTTTCTCACTCTCCCCAAGATGGCAAATAATCTGATATAGTTATACAAGTGCTTTCATGGAATACATATTTCCATATTACTTATATTATGATAGAAGACATATCACAGATACAATTAAAAAAAACTCTTGAAGGAAATAAAATGGAAGACGGCATGCTTTGATCTGCTATCAGACTCCAACAATTTCTTCTTTGGCTGTGGATAAATTTTTTTTATTCAAAGGTATTTTATTTTCCCAATTACATGTAATAACAATTTTCAACATAAATATTCTGAATTATAAAACCCAAATTGTTTCCCTCGCTCCCTTCCCTTCCTCCTCTTGGAGATGATAAGCAGTTTGATCTGGGTTATGCAAGTATTTTCATGTAAAACACTTCTATATTGGTCTTTGTTGTAAGAGAATACTCATATAGAACCAAAACCCCCAAAAAACCTGTAAAAAAACTAATGTGAAAGATATGCTTTTATCTTCATCTGACTGTTGATAGCATTTTTCATCACGGGTCCCTTGTGGATATTTGGGAATTTGTTTGGCTGATAATGGTTTAGGCCTTCGCAGGTGATCATCCCACAGTATTTGTTTCTGTAGAAAGTGTTCTAGTTCTGCTCATTTCATTTTTCATCAATTCATATAAGTGTTTCCAGGTTTTTCTGAAATCGTCTTGTTCATCATTTTTTATGGCACAATAATATTCTATTACAACCATATACCAAAATCTGTTCAAGCCATTCCCCAAGTGATGGACAACCCTTCAGTTTCCAATTCTTTGACACTATAAAAAGAGCTGCTAAAAATATTTTGGTACTGGTGGGTCCTTTTCCCTTATCTCTGACCTCTTTGGATTACAGACTCAGTAGTGGTATTGCTGGATCAAAGGGTATGCATAGTTTTGTGGCCCTTTGGACTTGGTTCCATATTTCTCTACAGACTGGCTGTGTCCGTTCTCAGGTCCACCAATAGTATATTTGTGTCACAATTTTCCCACATCCTCATTGACATTTATCATTTCCCTTTTTGCTCCTTGGTAGACTTTTAATCCATTTTATTCCTTCACAGATTCTTTGGTCTAGCCATCATTCTACCTATATTGACCTTGCTGCTGCTCACCCATCTCCTTCCTGCCTCCCTTTGCAAAGGTTGTCCCAGATGCTTTATTTTTTAATTTCTACCTTCCTTCAAAACTCAATTCCTCCTTTCCTCATCTTCTGAGTGCCTTGTTGGTGCCTTCCTGCTGAAATTACCTTCAAATAGTATTTATTTTGTTCATCCATTGCATATATTTTTCCTTGTTAAGTTCCTAGAAAGCAGTGACTTTAATTTCCATCTTTAAAACCTTATGCCTAGTATAATAGAGTTGACACACAGCAGGTACATAGCAAATGTTTGTTGACTGACTAACTGGAGAATATTCTATAGAGAGACATCATTTCATAGAGGACAGAGAGCTGGCCTCTGAGCCAGGAAGATCTGAGGTCAATTCTGGTCTCTGACACATAACTGACCACACAAGTCACTTAACTTCTCAGTGCTCTAGTAATAATAACTAACATTCATACAGAGCAGTGATTCCCAAAGTGGGTACTACCACCCCCTGGTGGGTGCTGCAGCGATCCAGCAGGACAGTGATGGTCACAGGTGCATTTATCTTTCCTATTAATTGCTATTAAAATTTAAAAAAAATTAATTTCCAGGAGGCTAAGTAATATTTTTTCTGGAAAGCGGGCGTTAGACCAAAAAAGTTTGGGAACCACTGATATAGAGCATACTATAGGCCAGGAACTGTGCTTAGGACTTTAGAAAAATTATTTCATTTGGTTCTCACAGTAACCTTGGCAGATAGGAGCTATTATTCCCATTTTACAGAAGAGGAAACTGAGGCAGGCAGAAGTTAAGTGATTTGCCCAAACATTTAGTGAGTGACGCCAGATTCAGCAATTCTCTAAGACTAGAAATTGCAGAGTAGGTGCTAACCTACATTAGTAGGGAAAGTTCCTCACTAAGAACTACCTCCAGAAATTTCAGATCCAATCCTTCTCCTATAGACAATAAAAATGGTAACAATTAACACTACCAACATTTATATAGCACCTTCTATGTGGCAGGCACTGTGCTAAGTGCTTTATAATTATCATCTTATTTTTAAATTTATTTAGTTAATTTAGAATATTTTTCCATGATTCCAGGATTCATGTTCTTTCCCTTGCCTCCCCTCCACCCATAGCCAATGAGCAATTCCACTTGGTTTTACATGTATCATTGTATTATCTTATTTTTTTCAAAATTAATTAATTTATTTTTATAAACCCTTACCTTCCATCTTAGAATCAATACTGTTCTTTGGTTTCAAGGCAGAAGAGCGGCGAGGGTTAGGCAATCGGGGTTAAATGACTTTCCCAGGATCACACAGCTAGAAGTATCTGTAGACAGATTTGAACCTGGGACCTTCCATTTCTAGGCCTGACTCTCAATCCACTGAGCTACCCAGCTGCCCCCAATTATTATCTTATTTGATCCTCACAACAACCCTGGGAGGTAGGTACTGTTATTAGCTCCATTTTACAGTTGAGGACACTGAGGCAAACAGAGGTTAAAAGGCCACTCCAGGGACACATGGCTTTTTAATGCCTGAGGCTAGATTTGAACTCATCTTCCTGATTCCAGGCTCTGTGTCCCTTCCCTGCCAGAGAACCACAAAAGTATCCCATCTGAGTAGTGGCATTGTAGGCAGATTAATTCCTAAAGGGTAGAGACTGACTTTATTATAATTGACTCTGCTAAAATGGAACAGTTAAAATGAGAGTGGGAGCTATAGGAAGAGAGAAAGAAAATGAATAGGAAGAGAGGCAATGGAGTCTTTCTTGTTACAGGATCCCAAATTTTGAGTTGCAAGGTACCTTAAAGAGTATCTAAGGTAACCACCTTATTTACAGCAGGAATCAATGAATAGTGTGCAAGGTCAGAAAATCAGGAAGAGAAGTTCAAATGCAGCCTCAGGGGTTTACTAGCGCTGTGATCCTGTGCAAGTCACCTTACTTCTCAGTTTCCTCAACTGTAAAATGGAGATAATAAGAGAAACCCCACCCAGAGTTTTGGTGAGGACCAAATGTGATATTTGTAAACTGCTAAGCACAATGCCTGGGACATTGTTGTTGTTCAGTCATGTCTGAGTCCTTGTGACCTCAATTGGGATTTTCTTGGCAAAGATACAGGACTAGTTTCTCATCTCCTTCTTCAGTTCATTTTACAGATGAGGAAACTAAGCCAAACAGGGTGAAGCAACTTGCACTTACACAGCTAAGAAGTGTGTGAGGTCAGATTTGAACTCCAGAACATGCCTCCAGCATTTAATAAATGTTTGTTTCCTCCCTTTTTCCCGTCTTCCCTCTTCTTTCTCTTCCTTCCTCCACCTTTGCCTCACTGCCTCACTTCCTTCCTCAACAATACACCATTCTGACTCTCACTACTTATAGCTAGGTGGTACAGTGGATAAAGCCCTGGCTTTGCATCTAAGAAGACCTGAGTGCAAATCCTATTGTACTACTTGCTCTTTGAACCCATGTTATTTCACTTACATTCTTTCAGCTCAGGTTTCCTCATTTGTAAAATTGGGATAATTAATCTCACCACTTCACTTAGTAGTTGTGAAGGATCAAATGGCATAATATACCTAAGGCACTTTGAAACCCTTAAATCTTATATAAAAGTTAGCTATTATTAGGAGAAGGCTTAGAATCTTTAATAGCCATTTGAACACTTCCATATTCATGACCCTATTCTGCTAGTTCTTCATACCTTCAATTAGGGCCTGAGGGCAAGTAGCTATCAAATTCTTCTTTTGTATCTTCCCCTAGTCTGGCACAATACTATACACTTTCATTTCTCCGTTCAATGGAATTGAACTTCAAGGCTTTGTACTTTTTAGCCATGATGGTTAAGTGGAGCCAGGGCCTGAGGGCCCAGAGACTGGCTCAGTAGCCTGGCATTATGGGAATTCCACTGCTCTTGCTGGGACCTGATTTTTTTTTTTTTTTAACCGCAGGCTATCTCCAGAGGGGCTGAGGATTACTGGTTTAGGTGAGATTAAGTACTGGCAGAGTCTGCTCTGGCTTTGATGGGAGAAGCCTCTAGTGAGAAGAGGAACAGCCTTCCCTTTGACCTCAGACCTTCCATCTCCTGCTGCACCTGGCCTTGAGGGAAGAAGAATAAAGTTTGTATGCTCTGGGATTTCCATCTCCTCTTGTATAGAGTTGACTGCCTTCTTCTCCAATACTTGTATAGGCGAACCTATGGCAGGTGTGCCGGAGGGGGCTGCTCTCCTCCCCCTCACCACTAGGCCTGAGGACATTCCCCACTTCACCCAGCAGCCCAATGGGTACACTTCCTCCCTCCCCTGTCTGGGCTAAGGGGGAGGCTCACATGCAACACGAAGGTTGCAGTTTGGGCACTCTGTCTCTAAAAGGTTTGCCATCACTGTATACTGTCTCCTGTCTAATCTCAGCCTTATAGTATAGTAGGGAAATTGGGAAATATGTTGATTAAGTACTGATAAGATAAGAACTTTAGGCAAGGGGTCTCCGAGGCTGCAGGCAAAACGTACTGCTGTGCATGAGATCAGAACTTGGAAGGAAAGAAACAGGCCTTCAGTCTTTCTTCTCTCAAAACTGTTCTCCAACAAAGCAGATATTACAGATTCTTCTCCACAATGATTTCTCATGTTAAAGAAGGTAGGAAAACCTCTTCAGATGGTTTAGAGTTCTCTCTCCCCTATGTACAGCACAGAGCAAGGTCTAAATTGTCTGTCTTCACCAGAAGCCAGAGAAAGAGTGAGTAACTCCCACAAGCTCCGACCACCAGTCAGAACTTTGCCTGTTTCCTTCCTTCCAAGTTCTGATCTCATGCACAGCACTCTGTTTTGCCTGCAGCCTCAGAGACCCCTTTCCTAAAGTTCTTATCTTATCAACACTTAATATATTTCCTAAGTTCCTTACTATATATAATTGGGAAGAGTAGTGCAATAGCGCCTCCCATTGGACCATCTGACCATATGTCTCCTCCTACATATGTTCTTGTTTCCTGCCTGATCCTCTAAGAAGGGGAGTGGTGCCCTCTACTCAGTGATGAAAATTCTGATATCTGCTCATACTTTACATGTGCCAGTGATTCTGAGCCCCTGAAAGTCATCATCCAAATCTCATTCCCCATCTCTCCAGGTTTACTGCAGTGCCTAGCATAATAGGTGCTTAATAAATGTTTATTGGCTCACTAACTATAGACAGCCATTAAAAAAGTGCTTGTTAAACAACCTCATCCTTCCCTGGAACACTTCTTTGAAGGAGATAAGGTTCCTAAATACCACAGAAAACATCCAGAAGAACGACTGGACCTGTCTTCATATTATTGGACTGACTCTAGCAGAATGTAAACTCTTTGAAGAATGGGACGTTTTTTTCTCTTTTGCCTTTATATCCCAAACAACTGGGGAAAGGACCTCCCTTGCTCATTGAATAAATTCCTATTATCCTGAATTTAATCTAGGGAGTTCTTGCCTCTCTGTCCTGTCTGGTCTATAAAATGGACTCACCCAACTGCTGCCAGTGATAATATATGAATTAAAAGATAGGAAAGAAAGACATGAGAAGACTTTCTAGAAACATTATTAACCTTAGTAGAATTGCGAAGAGACGAACAAACAGCATCTCAAGATACCAGGGGTAGAAAGAAAAGAAGACTGCTCAGAGGACAACCAGACGACCAAAAAAAAAAAAAAAAAGTGATATGAAAGGAAAAAACCTGGTAGAGACAGACAGGATATCCAGAGAATAAGAGACCCAGAGGGAAAGTGGGAATGAATATCAAAGAAGTTTAGAGAAAGGGCCAGTCTTCTAGGGAGGTGCCTCCAAGAAGTGTGGCCCTAATTGTGGTTGCCAAATTTTTATAGCAATTGTGATTGGATTAATTAATCATTCAGTGAAAACTGTTCTTCAGACATTTCAGCTTCAATACTAATCACTTAATTACTTGGCTTTTTGCTTCTGGAGGAGGTCTGCTCCTCCTAATTAGATTCTTAAACCCTGGATCCAGCAGTCACTGGTTCTCCTCATGGTAGTCTGTAGCTTGTCAGATCCTGGAGATGCTGATGCCTTCTGACTGCCTTCTGTTTGTTGTCACCTTTCATAATCTCTGCTGCTTTGGGACAGCCAATGGTCTAGCTTGTCTTAGGTGGTTTTTACCTCAGTAATCATGCTATGGATTTATTGAGGAGTGAATCACGTGATAAAATGAGTTCCTATCACAAGCCACAGGCTAGGAAGGAAAGGTCAGAGTTATATGATAGAGATAGTACTGTATGGGCCTTAGAGAACCAGCTTCCAGCCCAGGAAAACCAGAATTTAAAATCTGCCTCTGATACCTGTTGGTTTGGTGAGCAAATCATACAAATCATTTAAACCCCTAACTGTTCTAGGCAACTAGGTTTAGAATATAAGAAAAGGCACCAATCTACATTAGTAGAAGGAATGTCCTTACTAAGGAGGAATATCCATCTAGAGCAGTGGTTCCCAAACTTTTTTGACCTACTGCCCCCTTTCCAGAAAAAATATTACTTAGCCCCCTGGAAATTAATTTTTTAAATTTTAATAGCAATTAATAGGAAAGATAAATGCACCTGTGGCCATCACCGCCCTCCTAGATCACTGCAGCACCCACCGGGGGTGGTAGCACCCACTTTGAGAATCACTGATCTAGACCAAAGAAATCAAAGATTCTGTATCTCTTTGATAATTGGATGGAATGCAAAGTAGAAGGGAGTGAAATTCGAGTGTTTCTGTTACTCTACCTTCCTGGTCCCAGCTGAAAATGGAAAAGTACTACCATCACCACTTAAGAGTTTCACAGCTAAATGTAAAAAGGGCCTTGAGCTCTCCAGTGGGGAGGCATCATGTTGCCCAGGGTTAGCTATGCAAATGTATGTATGGACTTATTTTCCTAGGACATACCACGAGTTCATTAGAGCTGCAGTAGAAAATTCTTTGGGGGCTTTTCTGCTTCTCCATTGGTGATATAGGCTAGTCCCTGGCATGTTAAAAGATCTTTTGCTTCAGGCTAGTCAGAGAGGGGGATCTCCCTTGCTAATTACAAGCTAAATGCAGCCAGGCAACATGTACTGTGGTGCAGAAGGGTCTCCAGCCAGCAAGAACTCAGAAGAGTGTGAAAATAATGATCTTAGCAATTCACAGGTTTTCAATAACATTGCTTAGTAACAAGCTGAGTGTCTGCCTTGGTGACCTTTTTCCCTCCCTCCATCCCTCCCACTTCTAGCAGACAGACAGCTGAGGGGATTGTCTTTGGGGAGAGAAGGGAAAAGTCTAGATGTGATGTAGAGAGGAAAAGGCGATGAAAATTTGCGGTTGGTTTTTACTTTTAACTTGAGGTTAATTCAATTCCCACCCACCCCCTCTGTCTGTCTCTCTGTCTGTCTCTGTCTCTGTCTGTTTCTCTCTGTCTGTCTCTGTCTGTCTCTGTCTNTTCTTTCTTTCTTTCTTTCTTTCTTTCTTTCTTTCTTTCTTTCTTTCTTTCTTTCTTTCTTTCTTTCTTTCTTCCTTCCCTTCCTTTCTGCTAAAGGTTCTAATGTAGAAAAGAGAGAAGGATTAGACAATTGGGGTTAAGTGATTTACTCAGGGTCACACAACTAGGAAGTATCTGAGGTCAGATTTGAACCCAGGTCTGACTCTCTAGACACTGAGCCACCTCACTGCCCCTTATCAACTACCTTCCCCCCACCCTTTTTAAAAAGCCTAACTTCCCTCTTAGAATCAATACTGTGTATTGGTTCCAAGGCAGAAGAGAGATATGGGCTAGGCAATGGGGGTTAAGTGACTTGCCCAGGATCATATAGCAGGAAGTATCTGAGACCAGATTTGAATCTAGGTGCTCCCATCTCTAGGCTTGGCTCTCCAATTCACTGAACCATCAATCCCCATACCAACTACCTTTCTAAAGAACTTCTCTCGGTCTAGAAAAGGCTTTAGAGGAGAATATTATTTCTTAATGGTTCTAAAGAAACCAAGGATGTCTTTATGCTTCCACAGTAGTCATAGGATTCAGAGCTGGATGAGGCCTTCAGATCATCTATTCCTTTCTTCTTCTATACCTTTTCATATCTAATTAAAGAGGAACTCATAGCTTAGAGGTTAAGTAATTTGACAAATACCTCTCAGTTAAGTAAGTAGCAGATTCATTGTTGTTGATGTTCAGTTATGTCCAATTCTTTGTGACTCCATCTGGGTTGGCAAAGATACTGGAATGGTTTACCATTTCCTTTTCCAGTTCATTTTGTAGATGAGGAAACTGAAGCAAGCTTAGGTGCTGTATGAGACAATATGGCTTAAAGAAATGGAGACCATTTAAGTGAACAGAAGCAAGGTTTAATCTGTCTCATGAGAAGGGGTCACGCCCTAAAGGTGATGCTCAATGCATGGGTGCAGATACAAGCATTTTATAGATTCCTGATGCAAACCCCCACCCACTCTGTTCGATACCCATGGTCTGGGGTGGAACTTACAATCTAGGCGTGAAAGACTACCCAATCAGAAAGCAAAAACTTACATAGCATGAGTACTCCCCCACCCCCACAGCATGAGTCCCATCACAAGTTCTACCAGATTGGGGGAAGGGGGGGCGGTTATGAAGAGGTAGCTATGTCTTCAGGAGGGACTCTTCTGACTTCTAAAGGTCAGAGGAGATAAGGAAGCAGGTTATCCTAATGGTTTTCTTTCTTTGAGATAAGAGCTCTTTGAACCCACTGGGCTTGTGGCAATAACAAAATGTCCTTTAGATGCTATTCTGAACTCCTAAACAGATTTTCCTTCTCTAATGGAATCCTACCCTGAGAAGAACAAATTAATTCTTTTCTCTCCATGCAGGTGCCCTAAATAAGTAGCAGAACCAGAATTTAAACCTTGATCAGTCATTCAGTGAGCCAAAAATCATTTTTTTTTAAGCTCTTACCTTCTGTTTTAGAATGATCACTTCCAGGGCAGACGAGTGACAATAGCTAGGCTTTTGGGATTAAGCGCCTTGCTCAGGGTCACACAGCTAGGAAATATCTGAGGCCAGATTTGAACCCAGGACCTCTTGGCTTTCTATCCACTGAGCTAACTAGCTGCCCCCTCAATAAGCATTTATTAGATACATACTATGTGCCAGGCATCTCCCATCATAACATGCTACCTACATGCTAGGGGATGCTAGGGAATACTATGTCCTTCTTTTTTTTCTAAGGAGAACTGAAAAATACTACTAACCTTTTTCTTGTTAGAGATACTGGTGTGTACATATGGCCAATCCACTGTTTTAGACCTGGAAGAGCCCTATCATGCACTCTATCTATGTGGTGTGATCTTCATTGAATCAAACAGCTTGTTGCCAGCAGAAAACTGATTATAAAGGCATTTGGGTGGGTGGAAAAATACCCAAATTCTTCACCTCAGAATTTCTTTGAACCTGTCCTTGATTTAATAAATCAGAAGCTGCTCCAGAACCAAATGGGAATCTTAATAAAAGGGTATTACTACAATGACAATGGGTTTTATCTTCTGGAAAAACTGGACTATTAAAGTAGAGAATGTCAAATTAGAGCAGATATCTATGAGCTCTTCTGAAAACAAAAGAGAACCTATAGCCTCCTTGTCACAAGGGGATTTCCCAAAGACTGGAAACAGCATGTTTTGTTTTGTTTTGTTTTGTTGTGAGGTATATGTATTTCTTTAAGATTTTTCTGACCATTTGATTTTTTTTAAATTTGGACAAAGGGTTGGGATAGGATGTCATGCATAACTGATGGATAGTAATCTCTTTCTTGAGTCAAGCTAGAACCAAGCTAGAACAAGGTTAAGGTTGGAGCAAGCCTCTCTCCCACCTCCAGCTTTATCATGGAATCCAGGTCTTTACAGGACACTAGCCCTTGCTGGCCTGGCAGGTAGACAAGGAAGAGAATAAGATGCCCCTCGGAAAGACAAAGAAAATGAAAATCTCTAAGGACTGCAGGGGCAAAGAAGAGAGAACGGAGACAGGAACCAGCCCATGGCCTGTGGTCTTTGATGTAACCTCTCAAACAGTTTAGGCCAAGGATAAAAAGTCACATCCATTAAAATCTGAAGAGCAGGCACAAGGCATGAAAGGAGGAAGAAATGTACCACTGGTTCCTGGGTAGCCTACTTGGTCAATTACTGGAAAATACTCATCTTTAGGGAGGTCCCTGGAGAGGAATGGTAGAATGGGGTTTTCCAGAGAAGATTTTTTGATCTCTTCCTCTTGTCCTCCAAACTGTTAATCAGCCTCCGGGATTCCCCTGTATCTTCCACTGAGTCCTATATCCAGGCAGAAACACTGTGATATAGTACAAAGAATTCAGGCTCTGCTCTTCTCATTCACTAAGTAAGAGAGTAAATCACTTAAATTTTTGGAGTCTATTGCTTCCCTATCTTCAAAAAAGGGCTAATAACACTTGCATCATCTAACTCTGGGAATTGTGGAAGATTAAATGAATTAATTTGCCTGGGGGAGAACACTTGGCAAAAATAAAGGCCTCTACAAAGGTAAATCATTATTCGTTTTCCTTTATTATGGGTAGAGGTTGGGGGTTCAGGGAAGACTAGCACTTCTGGTCTGAGGGCTTGCTCAGTCCTTATCAGGCTGATTGTCCCCTTTTGGTGTCTACCTGTCACCCAACACTCATCTATGGCTCCAAGAAGCTGTAGCATATGCAGGGGCCATATCCTGGTAAAACTTTCTCCAGAAACAGACTAGAGCAGTGGTTCCCAAACTTTTTTGGCCTACTGCCCCCTTTCCAGAAAAAATATGACTTAGTCCCCTGGAAATTAATTTTTTAAATTTGAATAGCAATTAATAGGAAACATAAATGCAGCTGTGGCCATCACCGTCATCGGCTTTATCCAGGGACATCACCAATCTTCCTGACTTCTGTCCTGAAACTGGGATTTAATGATGCCAGAAAAGAGAATGAGACTGACAATTGTGTACAGAGTTGTCACTTTAATCTAATTCACAGACAAATCAAGACCACCCCATGATGTCACTGGCCCTCTTCCAAATGAAGGATGAATAAGTATGGGTAGAAGAGATACTTCTGCCATGAAAGGTCATAGAGTAGGTAGCTAAAGAGCCTAAATGGAACTCAGGTCCTTGGGCTCCAAATGCAGGGCCCTTTCCTTTGTGCCATGCAATGAACTATTAATGCCATTGTTAGTTACAGTAATGTCTATTCTTCTTGATAGTAGCCATTTACAACATACTGGTGGTAGAAGTTGCTCAGGAGAGGGGATTGGAGTAAATCTACTTGATATGATGGGGGTAGGGAGATGGGGCAGCATCCTCAAACTGGGTAGGAAGGAGGCTGTGGCTTATGCCCTATGCCTTTGATGAGTTGTAAGTGTCCTATGAAAAGGTCAGGGCTGATTGATCTTTCATGAGGACAACCAGCAAAATCAAAATTTGTAGGGATAAGGGTGAAGGTTTCATTAGCTAAGGCACCCAAAGAAGGATGAGGCCTGGTTTAGAAGCAGATAACTAAATCCTCACCCATTCTTCACCCCCCCCCACCCCACCCCCCGCACTCCCCACTCCCACCAGACAGCTTCCACCATCGCAACCCCACCGTCCCCTTTGCATCGGCAGTCAAAAAGTCCCGGCTGCCAAACGCCCTCCCCTTTAACTGGAGCGCTGCGCCGGGCTCCGGCAGTGGCTGGAAAGCTCTGGGGAGTCGGAGCATCCATCCCCTTGCAGTAGCAGCAGCAGCACCCGCGGCAACAGCGGCAGCAATAGCAGAAGCAAGCATCAGCTGCTGCTGCAGCCTCCCCCTCCCCGCTTCTCGCGGCCCGAGCCGGCGGCGTGCGCCCGGTCTAGGGGCCAGCGGGCAGGCTGAACGGCTCGGATGCGGAGGCGGGGAGGGGGCCGGCGTGGCTGGGCCAGGCCGGCGGGACCGAGCCGCTGACAGGAGAGCAGCACTGCAGCAGCCGGGGGGGAGCTGGGGACGCCGCGCCCGGCTGTGGGCTGCGAGGCGGCGCTGGCTCTTGCCTCGTCCAGCTAGTGCTCAGTGCCCGCTGCGGCCCCGGCGGGCGGCCGGGATGGAAAGGGAGCGGGGGCGCCGGCGGCTAGGGGCTGTCAGCTCCAACCGGGGCTGAAGGCTCTCGTCCCTCGAGGGGCTCCCCGGAGCGAGGGGTACCCAGAAAGATAGCAGACGGTCACAGGAAGAGAGGCGAGGTGCACCGAATTCCTCTCCCTCTCCCGTGCCCAGGGCCGCGCGGAGCTTCCCAGCCCAGCTGTGGGCAGCTCCCGAGGGCTCCGTGCCCCTTTATTGCCTTTCCCCTGCCCCCGTTGTCGGGCTCTGAGCCCCGGTCCCTGCCAGGATGAGGAGGTTGCGGCGTCTGATACACCTGGTTCTTTTCTGCCCACTGACCAAAGGCTTGCAGGTAAGGCTGGGCAAGAGGGGGCACACTGATGGCCAGAAGTTTGGGAGGGCGGGGGAAGGGTAGTTGGCCGGTTCCCAAGTGTGGGTCGGGGTCGGGGCTGGGCAAAGAGGGAAAGGTCGCCACCGCTAGGCAGGGACCGTCAGATGGGCTACTTTCAATATTTGCTGGGGCCACTCTATGGCGTGTACTCTGTGCAAAAGGAAAGTCATCAATCAACCATAGGATTTCCTTAGTTCTCCACCTTCCCAATCCACCCACTCCCCTCCCCCAAGTTGGTATCACCCGGGAGATTGGGTACGCCAAAGTTGTTTGTTCTTATTCCTTTCAGGAAGGGAAAATAAGGAAGGTACATTCCACACTCCCTTCTGCTCCACCCCCATCCGTGGCTAAGTCTTTGTACCCCCTGCCTTTTCCCAAGCTGTGTAGCCTTGTCAGTCTGCCCAGCCCCACCCCAACCATGATTCTTCCTCAGGCCAAGAAGTGAGGAGGGCAAGCCATCACATACGCTTTTCTGCTGTCCCCTACCTAGGAGCTAGATTCTGGACCCAAACAGCTGATGGGAAAGATACCTCAGGCCAAAATGGAAATCCTGCCCTCTGCCAGGTTAGACACCTTTCCCAGGCGGGGTAAAGGGCACAATTATTCATTGGCAGCCTAGAGTCCTCTAGGTTTTGGAGAGATGCTTCTTGCCTCTCACATACTTGCTCTCATGTTTCTTGCTTCTCATTCAGTAGAAATTCTGCTTTGTTTTTAGAAAGGGAATCTGTGTTACATTTCATCCAGGCAGAAGACTGGACCCTTAGCACAGGCATTGCACAACTCTAGCTCTTTCTTTCCCTCTGGATTAGCTTGTAAGTGGCATTGAAAGAACAGGTTCTCGAGGTGGGGGTTGGGGCAGGGAGAGAGGAGGGAACAGAAAAATAATTGCTGCCATTTGGTTACTTTTACTCCTAAAGACTGAGGTCAAGTCTATGTTGATAGGTGAGGAGGAAGAGAAAGGAAATGATTTGAGAAAATAATTGTGAGGTGTAAAGAGCACAGAAATTGAAGAAGTGTCTCCTACTTACCCTAAGTTTGACAGAGGGGTGGATTGTGTGTTACAGGGATCTGGTGCTTTAAATAGGCAGAATTCACAACCAGAAAGAGGGCAAATGTCCTTTAATATTTAGTGTCTTCCCACAAAAAGGGGTTTGAAGTTGTCTAATTTTTTATTCACTGAATCCTCAAGATAACTAAATAGTCAGAAATCAGTCCAACTAAGCAGGGTTGGGGGAGAATGTTTATAGGTTAGTTGCAGTGATAAAGATCAATCTAATATCTTTTGTATTATATCTCATGTATGATTGATACCATATTGCTTCCCCTTTCATTGAGTGGGGGATGGGTTGAAGGGAGAGAGAATTTAGAACTCAAATTTTTTTAAATGCTAAAAATAATCAAATGATAAATTATTATTATTATTAAATATAAAGATCAGTTTGGTTTTCTGACTTGGATGAAGATCTAAGACCATGGAGGAATGATTCTGGCCAGTAACAGATAGGCCTTCCTGGCATACACATGCCTACTGCTTCTCCTTCTGTTTAGGGAAGAGAATAGGGTAGAGATATAGTGGGATCCAAGGGCCCTTTTTTGTGCTCCAGATCTGGGGAGGGGAGTAGATATGTCTGAAGGCTTTCCCCTTCTCCATTTTACTGTTTTTTGTTCAAAGCAGCTAACATCAAATAAAATGTGCATTCTCATATACACTGTAGTAGAGAAGCAGAAGGAGAAGCAGACTTATACATGAAATTGTAAATCTTTATTATCTAGAGATTACTTTTCTTTCAAGTATATAATAAATTCAGTATGTAACTTTCAAAGCTGCCTTGCTTTATCAGTGATCCCTTTGTGGCCTTCCTTCTGTTTTCTTTCCACTTTTTTTTTTTTGGAAGAGCGACCTTATCCCTACCTTCCCTGTCCCTCCTGGTATCCCCCAATTTAAAATAAAAGGAAAATCAAAAGCTCATAATAAATCTGCAGTCAAGCAAAACAGAGCTTCATATTGGTCATGTGCAAAATAAATGTTTCATTCTGTATCTCACTGTCTTTGAAGGTTTTCCTTTGGAAAAATATCATGTTTATATCTATGCTGGGTTAATATATCAACAAGCATTTATTAATCACCTACTACATGTCAGGCATCATACAGAGCATTGGGGATATGAAGAAAAAGTCAAAAAACATCCCCTGCTTTCAAGGAGCTCACATTCTAATGGGGAAGGTGGCATGTACACAAATGGGTATATACAACTTACATAGAGAGTCTGTGGAAGGTCCCTTTAGAGGGGAAGATAACTGAGGAGACCTGGAAAGCCTGCTGTAGAGGGTACCCATTGCAGGAATGCTTTGAGGACTAAGGGAGAGGACCTGCCTGCTTATCTTCTGACCAGGAAGAGGCAGGCCTTCCTGGCATATACTTTCCCACAGCTTCTCCTGTTTAGGGAAGAGTTAGAGCTGAGTCTTGAAAAAGCTGGGGGTTCTAAGAATTAGATATGAAGAGAGAGAGCCAGGCATGGACAATGCAAAGGCACTGAGTGGAGAGATGAATTGGTATGTGTAAAGAACAGCTACCACCATTCTGGCTGTGGAGCAGGTAGAAAGGAAGAACATGTAAAAAGCCTGAAAGTACGGAATACTTCACACATTTTTAACCACAGCAGCCAAAATCTTGTCTGGCTCCAAGGAGAGTCAAAACTTCTCTCTAAAAAGAGCACTGAGGCTGATGGGCATTGAAAGCCTCATACTATGTCCAGGGCTGTAAAGGCACCAGGATACTTACTTAGGTAATTGAAGAGTCTAACAGCTTCTGGGTCCTGAGAGCCAGTGAGACAATTTTGATCGCCTATTTCTTATTTTTTTTTTCTACCAGCCTCTGAGCTGCCAACTGTGTAGCCTGAATGGCATGGAAGTGAACTCTCTTGGCATGTGTGTTAGTGTGCTTCATTTTCTCTTTGGTATTTCCACCTCCAGTCTCACCCCAATAGATGGGGGCTACAGGAAGAACTGTTTGCATAGGTTTGAGGACTAAGGGAGAAGACCTACCTGCTCATCTTTTTCCCTGGAAGGGAAGCTGTATATATATATACTGGATATGATTCTGCCTGAATTGGTAGCCCGAGACTTCAGGCTACCAATGACTCTTTGCCATATGAAGCAAGGACCTTGAAGGAGTTAAAACCTTATAATTTTCTGCCACTTTGGACACTGGCTTTCTGGGCCCCCCTGTGTGAGGCAAGAGGATTGTGTTCCCAGGCTAGTGTCACCTCAGTGATAGTAGGGCTGAGGGAGGTGGAAGGGTTTGGTGGGCTGATTATCCCAGGCTAAGCCTAATTAACTCAGCCTCTGCTTCCATAATGCAGGACTTATGTCCTGTCAGGGAGAGGCCTTGGGGATGCAAGAGAGTCAGCTAGAGTTTCTCATCCCTCGGGAAAAACCAGCAGATAAGGAAAATACATGTGCTACAGCCTGGGAAGCCCCCCACCCTCTCACCCCTTCCCATGTTCAAGTCCTGCCTCTGCATTTCAAACCTGAGAAGGCAGACAAGTCTGAGCCTAGCCTGACAGGTAGAAGAAAGCTGTGGTAAGAGATAGAGAAGAGACCAGCTGCCAGGAAATGCAGTTTGGTGGTATGAAAAAACAGCCATGCTCCCCTACCCCCATCTCTTTACCCAGTTACAAGTGCTCCCTTACAGCTGGCTGTAAACCGAACACTTACCTAGTGCTTAGTCACTCCACAATAGAGGACAAGCCTGAACCCTCAGGAACACCCAGATGTGCCTTTGAAGAAGCTACAATCCATGCATGCTAAATTCCCATTTCCTTTGGGGCTCTGACCACTGCCAGGACCTGAATTCCAGGCCTCTCTCTGGCCCCCCCAGGAGAAGGGGTACAGACCTAACCCATGTGAATCTTGACCCAGGATGGGATTTCTTCCTGGTCCCAGTCTGCCCAGTTTTGAATCTCAGCAGCCCTGGGGTTTTTTGCCACTTTCCTTGGAAGAAAGCCGGTCCCCTAATCAAATGGCTGGCTTTTCTGTCTTCTGGATCATTAGCCACCCCTTCCAATTCTTGCTTCATATCATGTTCTCCTCTGGCATTGTTCACAGTAACCACAGGGATGTTAGCTCAGCTTCTCTCTCCTTGATCAGTTTCCCAAACCTCCTGAATCTCATTCATTTGTCTAAAAGGCATCACCGAGTGCCAACGAATGTACAATACTGGATTGGTTTTAGAGAGGGTGGGGTATAAAGAAGAGGACTGTCCTAGTCCCTTAAAAACTCTGCCCACGTGCTTTGGTTTCAATCGCCTCCTTGACATTGTGCTCAGACATGAAGACGCAGGTCCTCTTTTACCCAGGATTGTCAAGATGTCCTTTGTATAGAGGTACATTTCTTTTGGA
The DNA here is from genome assembly GCF_016433145.1 of Gracilinanus agilis. Lineage (NCBI taxonomy): Eukaryota > Metazoa > Chordata > Mammalia > Didelphimorphia > Didelphidae > Gracilinanus > Gracilinanus agilis. The sequence goes on from NC_058131.1 coordinate 274,130,926, forward strand.
TTCTGACATTAGGAAGTGCCACTGAAAATAGAAGAAATAAAAAGGATTCTTTCTCCTCCACATAAAATTCTGATTTAAGACTCTTCCCCACAGTTTCCCACTGATAATTCCCAGGATTCATCTGGCACAAGATTTGCCCAAAGAGACACTAACCAACAATGGACAACAAGTTATAGAGTTAGTTAATTGAATCCAATTCCCTCATCATATAGCCAGGGAAACTGAAGCTCAAATGGCTTCTCCAAAATCCTGTGGGAGGTTAGTAGTAGAGCCAAGAATATCTATGTTTTCTTTTCCCTGTCAAGGTGTCTTTTCTACTTTCACCTAAAATGCCAGGACTTTCAGAAAAGTTAAGTCAATAAGCATTTATTTAGTGCCTACTGTCTGCTGGGCCCTTTGCTGAGGATGCAAAGAAAAGCAAAAACTCTGCTCTCAGAATCTTTTGGGAGAGTCGGCACACCAAAGAGCTACGTGCAAATAAGATACATACTAGATAAATTGTACGTGTCTCTCAGAGGGAAGGCACTCAAAGAAGAAACATCTACTTGGGGATATGGAATCTGCTACATTCTGTTTTCTGATGTAACCAGAGGGACTTGATCCTTGACAGAAAATTCCATCCATTACATAGTGAGAAAGGATAGACGCATTGGTGTGCAGGAGGCACCTTGGAGATTATTACATTCTCAGTACAAGCATTTGCACTGTGGAAATAGGCAAATGCTACAAATTGGGGCATGATTTATTATTTTGTTGATTGCTTAGGCTTAAGAAAGTGATGGAGAAATTTTTCTTAATGTAGATTAATCTTAAAGGTATGTGGTTACATTCCCCACCCTGGAGATCCAGTTGTTAAATATTTACCAGTATGCTACTAGAGAGAAGGCATAAATATAAACAATATTAAAAGTCCTTAAAAACTATGAAACTTCAGGCAGTTAGTTCCCCACTCCACACCAGTAGCTCATTGTTTCGATTTTTATTAATGTTTTAAAAAACCCTTACCTGATACTATGGATTCTAAGACCAAAAAGCAAGCAAGGGCTAGGCAATTGGGGTTAAATGACTTGCCCAGGGTCACATAGCTAGGAAATGTCTGAATCCAGATTTGAACCCAGGTTCTCTTGACTCCAGGCCTAGTGCTCTTCCACTGTGCTATCTAGCTGCCCCAAGCTCATGCTTTTAGCCAATTGGAAGTCAGATTGTAATTCATTAAAAAAAAAAAAAAGTTTCACCAAATCCCAAAGCCTCTATATCTCTTGCTTTCCTGTTTTTCGAGAGGATAGGATCATGTGGAAGCAGGAATTAGTGCTCATGAAGATGGTGGGGTTGTTGATAATAATAAGCACTGAGTGTTGAATCCTAGTGGCATTTCTAGAATCTTCAAACAAGGCTGCTCCGTAGAGGACACACTTTGCCTTTGCTATGGGAAGCACACTCTGCTTCTGTTACCTACACACATCTTTGCTGATGCTGAGGGGGTGGGTGGGTTTGACTGCTAACATCCTCCCTGAAACTGAAAATAATACTGCTAGGGATTTACCTAGCACCTTTTCCTTAGAGCTCCTGGCACACACACACATATCCTGTATCTACAATCTCCTACATCCCCACAGATGTTGAATTTCAACCTTTGGCAGAGATGACTCAGCACCCCAAGAAGAAGGGGAGGAGGAGGCAATGATTCAATTTTCCCATAAGGCAGACACAGGAAAGGTTAAGAGACTTGTCCAAGGTCACATAGGGCTTGAAGTCAGATCTCTTGCCTCTCCCCCAACTGACTCATTCTACCTCTGGCAGGTGCACAAGAGAGAGAAAATAATTTTGATTGCAGGCTCTAATGAGGGGAACTGAAACCAGAATCAAGGTTTCAGGCCACCCAATGTTGGCCATCAAGTTATACTGCCTTCCCCAAAATGTCATTTGGGGAACTTTACAGTAGAAAGTGGCATCATCTTGCTTTATTTCTTCTATCTGCTCCTGTCATTTAGGCATCCTTAGGATTTAGAGATCAGGCCTGTGATTGGCAGGGAAGTCAAGCTCTGGGTTTATCAGAAGAGCAGGTAGGGCCCAGTGGTAGGTCAAAGAACTGGTGTTCCCTAGCCCTCTAGGGGGAAGCCCCAGCCTCAGGCATCATCAGAACATGATACTTTGGCCAGGTGCTGCTGGAAGAACAGAGGTGGTTTTTCTTTGGGACTCAAGTATTTCAGTCTAAGAAAGTCTGAGGCTTTTTCATTTGACAAGCCCTCTGTGTAATTAGATTCTCCCTTTGGCAGGTATCAGTCTAGGGCACAGTTTCTGGGATAAGGCTGGCCCACAATGGTATACAGTGATTTGCATGTGGGGACTTGGAATGAGCTTCCAGTTGGTTCATGATATAATTCCCCCAGGTCTCATGTATTGGGATGGGAGGAGGGCATCTAGTAAGTGGATACCCGATACCTTTACACAGAGAACAGATTGCTGGGAAACTCAGTTTGCCCTAGTTACTGCAGCAAGGAGGGCCTAAAGCTGATTTCCAAATGACGAGCTAATCCTGAAGGTCCTTCTTTTTAATTTCTATCAAGGACAAGCCAATCTTCCTTTCCCCTAAACCAAAAATTCCTTGAATAGGAAAAGTCCAGCACATTACAGATATTTCCCTTATGGGCTGGAGTAGTAGCTATCTGGGAGTTTGCTAGGGAGAACTTGGCTCTGATTCTAATAAGGCATGAAAAATCCATAGCCATATAGTAAAGAGTTGACTGTATAGTCCTGTATGTTCAAACAGCCATTTTTTTTCTTTTTACAGAATCGTCTTCCTGGCATCAAGGTGAAATACCTCTTCCTGGCATGGCTGGGCATCTTTGTGGGAAGCTGGGTGGTGTACATGCATTACTCCTCATACTCAGAACTCTGCCGAGGGCATGTCTGTCAAATGATCATTGTAAGTGCTGCTTTTCCCCTCTACCTTTGCAATTCTCCTGAGCTTTCTGTGTGTGATAGGCAACAAGGAAGAAGAGGATGGAACTGTGTTAAAAAATATTGGATCCATTTCACTTGTGTTCTAAATATAATTTCACCTGGTCTATAGGCAGCTGCCCTCCCTGGGAAGACAGATGATCTTTGACTATGGTTTTGTTCAGTCTCTTGTACTGGAGTGATTTGCCATTTCCTCCTCTGGTTTATTTTCCAAATGGGGAAATGGAGACAAACAGGGTTAAAATGACTTGCCCAGGGTCACACAGCCAGTCTCTGAGGCTGGACTTGAACTCAGATCCTCCTTACTCCAACTCCAGGCCAGGTACTCTGTTTACTTCACCACCTATGCATGGGGCAGGATCCATCATCATCATCATCATCATCATCATCTAGCTATGAGATCTTTTGCATACAAAAGGTTAAATAGAACTCTAGACATTGATTTTCTCACTTGAGAAATGAGAAAATTGAACAAAGGGACCTTTTTTCAGGTACTTCTGGATTCTAATATTCTATGAGATGAGACTGTGTTTTCAAGTCCTCAATCAATGAAAGCACCTCATCTTTCTTGACTGGAGAAGCAGCTGAGTCATTGAACAGTGTGTGGGGAGAGAGAGGAACAGGAAGGAATTGGATGCTATCAGGACTGACTCAAGGTAGATTTGGAAGCTAAACACTTCAGACCTGGAGGGACAGGATCAAGGGAGGGAATGAGTTGGAGAGAAAAGGAAAGAAAGAGAGGCAGAGATAGAGACCCAAAGAGACAGAGATACTGGCTCCTTCAAAATCTAGGCCAATGGACTTAATTTTAATTTCCGGCAAATTTCTAGCAGCTATCATTAAAAAGACAGTTTCTAAATATTTAAAAGGGAAGCAGAGAACTGTAAAAAAATGCATGGATTTATCCAAAATGGATCCTCTGTAGATAGAACATACTTGGATTTTGCTATGGAATTGAATATGACATCCACGTGGGCTACATGATCATAAAAGGTTGGTTTGTTTGTTCTTCCCAGACCAATGATTTCATTGGTTTAGGAAACTCCCAGAGAGGCAACTTTCTTTACTAAAGCAGATCAGCAACTTACCACAGTTGATCCTCTTGGTGGATTGCCTGGGGCACTGTGAGGTTAAGTAACCATTGCAGTACTCCTCCAGCCAAGTCAGTAACTCCAGCTTGGCATTTGAAAGCAATAAGGTGATTGTGGGCCATAAAATACAATAAAAACAACTTTACTTATGATGAGATTAAAAAGGAAGCAATTACTAATTAAATTCAAATAAAAAGCTGCTCCCCACAGCAGTCCACAATATTCACTTAGGAAAACATCTTACTGAAACTTCTGGGGCACCAATTTGCCATGGGCTGGCCCTTTTCTGTCTCTGGGGCCACCTAAGAGCCATTTTTCAGGGATGAACCTGTTCATATATGACTTTGATTCAAAGACTTTTGAGGTCCTTTTGAGGTTGGATAGTCAGGGATTCTGCTTACTTTTGCTATGAAGCCCCAGTACTTGAATGTTGTCCCTAGTCCGCTCCCGTCTCACATCATGTTCTAGGCTCTGTGTCCTGAAACTGAAGCTTTTCATCTACCTTTCTCCTCCCTAGAGGGGGCCAGGCTAACCCCTTAGAGAGGTAATAAGCATTCGTATAGTGCCTGTGGCACAGTGGATAGAGCACTGGCCTTGGAATCAGTAAGACTCATCTTCATGAGAGTTCAAATCTGGGCTCGGATACTTACTAACTGTAAGTTAGACCCTGGGCAAATCACTTAACTCTGTTGGCCTCAGTTTCTCATCTATAAAATGAGCTGGAGGAGGAAATGGCAAACTACTCTGGTACCTCTGCCAAGAAAACCCAAAAATGGCATCACAAAGAGTAGGACATGACTGAAATGTCTTAACAACAACTATGTGCCATAATTTGATGCTCCTGACAGTCCTATGAGGTAGTATTTCCAGCTTATACCTGAGGAAACTAAGGTAAACAGAAGTCAAGTGATTTGACCAAGATCACACAGCCAGTAGATGTTTGGGGTCACATTTGAACCCAGGTCTTTCAGATTCCAGGCCCAGTGCTCTATCCTTTGCTACACTTAACCTCTTACTGGATATTAATGGAAACTGCAGTTTAAAGAATGTTCCCCAAGCTCCAGCCTCTTGATAACATCATCTTTCGCCATTTAATTAAAGAAGCTTAGTCTAGCATAGCCTTCCTGACCCTCTTTCACCCACACAAGGAAGTGGAGAAATCTGAAGTCAGTTTGCCATTGCCCTGGCTCAAAGGAAGCTTTAGTTGACAGACAGAATCTCCCTCAAGTCTTGCATAGACTTGGAAAAGTGAGGGACCTGGAGGTGGGGTGGAAATTTTGTGGCTTAAGAGATTTAAATGGGCAGCTCCATGGCTCAGACAGCAAGGGGGTTGGGTTTGGGGCTGGAACAAGGTCATCTGATGTCAGTGCTTACCAGGGTCCAGCAAAGGAACACAGAGCAGTGCTAGGCTGAGGCACATGCTTACTGCAAGTTTTCTTGGTGTTTATTAATAGACATAATTACAGAGAACACTTAAAAAAAATCTTCCAACCCAGATGCTAACCAGCTCTTTCCATTTCCCCCCTCCCGCCCCCCCCCCAGCACTGCAGACTTCCTACCTGCTAAGGGCAAACCTACTTAGCATTCACCCCATTGCTGTAATTAGTGGAAAATCAGGGATTTCACATGGCATGGTAAGCATAAAGAAGACTGGGCAGTAATGTGATGCATCAGGCACAAACTGAGTGTTTGCTGCTGCTTCTCCACCCCCCTTCCCTCTCTGCCTGCTTTCAGCAGCCAATAAGCACCATAGAAATCTCTGTGGGGGACATAATGTGATGAGAAAAGCCACTCTGAGTACCTCGGGCTGTTGGAGCATGGGTATAGGGATCTGGGGGTGGGGGGATGCTATGCAGGTGTCCCCAGACACTAAAATGCAGCTTCTTTGATGAAGGTCAGAAAGTTGAAGGTGAGGACTTGACCACAGGAATCCCATAGTTACCCTCTGGCTCTTGGTTGTAACTTATGAGAACCTGAGTTAGATTAGGGATACCCGAATTGGAGTTGGGGGAAGGAGGGAGGGAGGAAGACAGGGAGATGGGAGAAAGGGAAGGAGGCTGAGCAGATTTGAGAAAATGTCAGAATCTGTCATCTGGCTGTCAAATAGAGTTCTCCATCTCAGCTGGGCAAGCCCATGAGCTGTTTAATACAAAGAGGGGTTGGTTAAGGGGAAAGAGTGAGAAAATGAACGCGAAGCTTTTTCCATTTAATTTGTTGGTTGATAAACATTTATTAAATGCTTACTGTGTACCAGGCAGTGAGCTAAGGGCTGAGGATATGAAGAAATACAAAAGACAGTCACTGCCCTTAATCTAATAAAAGAGACAATATGTAAACAACTTAGTACAAATAAGCTATAAACAGGATAAATACAAATTAATTAAGAGAGGAAAAGCACTAAATTAAGGGGAGATTGGGAGAGACTTCCTGTGGCAAATGGAATTTGTAAGGGGTAAAAAGGAGTTTTGATTGGGTAAATATTAAAAGGTTGGTCGCCAGGGGATTGAACAATTATTAGCCCCCAGTTAAAGAATAACCTCAAGTTAAAATGACTTTTATGGAAATTTATTTACAAGTGAGAAGAGGAAATAGAAATAAGGAAATAAGAGAGAGGATAAAATAAGATAATCTAACACAGTAGGTAATTTGCTCTGATCCCTAGTTCAATCCAGGTAGACCTAATTAACCCTCAGCCCAGGGAAATCTGGCCTTGATCCCAAGGTCGGGCCTCGAAGGCGAATGAAGCAAAAGCTTCAGCTATAGAGTATTAAAAGGAAGTTCCTTAAGAGAAGTTCAGGAAGATTCAATCTTAACACTCACCACATGGAACAGTCTCAACAGATCCAGACCTCTTCCAACTCCAGTCACAAACCAGAAGAAGAGAACCCAGCTGACTGAGGTCTCTTTTTAAAGGGGCCTCTTTTGTGTCACTTCCTGTGGCTTCCTCTTAGTTTGTGCGTCCAATCACAATGGACAATTTTCTTAGGCTTGCCCAGGAGGCAGTCAGTAAATTCTGATTTGTTACTCTAGCACACCTGGGTTACAGACCACCCAACTTGCTCGTTAAATGGAGATGTTTTCACCTTTGGTGATTAAATCTAAAGATGGGCAAGGTAGATTTAATCTTGTTATCACAAATTTTAGTATAGACTTAAAGGAAGCCAGGAAAGCCAGAAGAGAGATTTAATTATTACTAAATGCTAATAATCCCAGACTGCTTCGTTGGAAACCCAACTCAATCACCACTTTCTTCCTTGGTATTCCTCAACTGTTAGAGCTTCCTCCTCTAAAAGTGCCTGAATCTTGCATGCATACACACACACACACACACACACACACACACACGTTATTTCCTTTGTTAGCATATAAGCTCTTAGGAGTAACTAAATAGCTCAGTGGATAGAGAGATAGAGAGCCAGGCCTAGAAACAGGAAGTTCTGGGTTCAAATTTGACCTCAGATATTTCTTAATTCTATGACACTTGGCAAGTCACTTAACCTCAACAGTCTAGCTCTTATCACCCTTCTGTCTTGGAACTTATACTCAGTATTAATTCTAAGTCAGAGGGTAAGGGTTTTACCAAAAAAATTAAAAGAATATAAGCTCTTTTGGGGGAGGCTTTCTTGGTATTTTTCCTTGTATCTCCAACACTCAACACAGTGGCTGACCCATAGGAAACCCTTAATAAAGGCTTGTTGGTTGATTGAATTAATGTCCATAATTGCTTTGGTTCCCTTCAAATGGAGGCATGGCTGACAGTGAATTACTGCCCAGTTAGTTCAGTGAATAAGATGTCTAATCCTCATGTCATTATACTTCACAAGATTATATTTATAAAATTACAAAATCAGAGTTTTTGTCACATTTTCTAGTTGTGTGACCACGAGGAAGAAATTTAACTTCTCTGAGCCTCAGCTTTCTCATTCGAAGTATGAGGAAGAAAGTGCTTTGCAGACCTTGAAGCAGGAACCTAGATAAAATAGATCAAGTACCTGGCCTCTGGAGTCAAGGAGACTCATCTTCCTGAGTTCAAATCCAATCTCTGAAACTTACCAGCTGTGTGACCCTGGGCAAGACACTTAACTCTGTTTACCTCAGTTTCTTCTTCTGTAAAATGATCTGGAGAAGGAAATGGTTAACCAGTCCTATATTTTTGCCAAGAAATATCCAAATGGCAAAAATATGACTAAAACAACTGAAGAACAACAAAAAACCTTGAAGCATTTTCTAGAAAAACAAGCTATTAGTGGTATCTGGCAGTCCATTCCCAAAGCTGAGGACATAGCCCCATGTACAGTGATGCTCTTGGTAGATACTTGCCTCAGGCCTGTCCCAACTGGCTTCTAGAATGTGTGCTCTAAAGGAAATGCTAATCTTTGTTTTCCAGGACTCAAATACCATAGGGCCACTATAGGCCTCTCTCCTCCAGCAGAGCAGAGTACAAAATAGGTCATAGGAGGCGAATGAATGGTCAAAATGATAGAACTAGGTATTCTTAATTGTTCTGCCTTAGGTCTAGTAGGACAGATTTCCTGTCAGTAGAGTGTGTGGCTAATGGGTAGAGGGTTAGTTAAACAGGTGCTGATTGAAGAGAAGGAAGGGAAGGAGGGAGAGAGGGAAGGGAACGGGAAGAGAACATTGCCAAAGCACCCACCAAGGAGTCTCTGAGCACAATACAAGATATAGGTGATTGAAATGCTTTTAAAATCCCTCAAAATCCTCTCCTTCAGCTAGAAGGTGAAGTAGCCAGAGCGCTGAACCTGGAGTTAGGAAGCCTTGGGTTTAAATCTTGCCTCACACTAGGCTTCAACAGTCTGCCAAATGGGCTCCATGACAGTCCCAAAAAGAGCTAAAAATCCTTGATGTAGAGATTCTTCTCGAGTGGGTCAGGGCATGAGCACTCCATAATTAAGTCTCCCTTTGCTTCATGTCCAAGGAACAAATCAAGGACATGAGAATGAACCTGACTGGTGGTACAAAGAAACTATGTAATGGGTTTCCTAGTCCTTTCTGCTAAGCTGTTAAGGGCCCTATTTGCTTTGAATATATTTTGTATAATGCATCTGTGTTGTTTTCCTATTAGAATATAAACTCTTCTAGGTTAGGTACTAGAATACCTTGCTTTTATCTTTGTACTCATCACATGTAATAGATGTTTAATGGATGCCTATTAAATTGAATTTCAATCTGTACGGGTGAATGGGTGCTCACATCCATAAGATCACAGATTTGTTGGCATTTTGGAATATGAGTTTATTAGGTCCTTTTCTAAGGGCAGATTTTGATAGGGATTGGTGAACATCTTGAACATCTGAGGCAATGGGGTAGACTTCTTTATAGTTTTGCCTAGATCTGATCCTGAATTCCTTCTTGAGAAGAGGTCGATGGCCCTAGCTAGATTGTGTGTGTGTGTGCATGGCCACTAAGCAGAAAGAGGACAGTCCATCTGCAGTTGAGGGCATTTGGTGGATGGTCTTCCAGTCACTGAATTAATCAATCTGTAAACATTTATTAAGCATTACTATGTTCCAGATCGTGCTAAATACTAAAGATACAAAGACAGAAATAAAAATAGTTCCTCTCTTAAGGAGGATATGTTACACAAGAAATACTTGTGTAAACGTCATCTTCTTGATGGTTGGTTCCTCTTGAAAATGAAATCAGTGTTAAAGGTGAGAGCCCTTTTCTTCTCTCCTGTGGGCATCTGGGCATACCAAGGGACTAAGGCTCTTCTTCTATGGCAGCTGAAGGGTTAAGCACATTCATTTTCCTAATCCCTGGCTAGACTCTATTGGATGCATGTTGGCTGGCATAGACAAAGCCTCTGAAGACAAGGTTTCCTGCATGTTCCATTTCAGTGCCAGAAAAGTGCATTATGAATCATGGTTTCCATAAACACAGAGGGAATTCACAGCACTGGGGGAAAACATCGTCAGTTTAGTTTTCCTTTGCCCAAGGGTCATTTGGCGAGTCAGAGATTTAGTCTCCACTGATGTCGTTCTATATCCAACTTGGCAGTGTCTGTTTGGCCCCATTGGCTCCATTGGCTCCCTCTTCCAGGCCTTTATGGCACACAGTGGAAACAGGAGAGTGACCAAACCACTGATACCATGACACCAAAGGACAGCAGAACTCGTGCATTTAAACTTACTGCCATATCACACTGAGACAAGTGAAAGACTGGTTACATAAGACCCCGAGTAGGAGAATCCCTGGACATTGGATGACTGGCTTGGCCAGACTTGAGCTATCATGTCCCCATCTCAAGTGCCAATATGTTATCCATATATTCTAGCAACTTCTGAAGACGTATCTTCTTTTTAGTCATTCTTCTTTTTAGTCACTGAAGAGCTGTGATTGTATAGTAGAGAGAATATCTACACCTGTGAATCCATGAAGCCTAAAACAATTGAAGTATTGATGTGTGCCAAAGACTGGTTTTATTAAGAGGAAGTGAAGGGCAGGGGGAAAAGATACTGATTAGAAGTTTGAGGCATTGATGTAATGACGAAGTTTTCATACAACTTGATTTGTGACTAAAGGCAAAATGGCATAGTGGTTTGTTGGCAGTTGCTATTGGGAGCTACTTGAATGATTATTTTCTTTGGATCCCCTAGTATTAGTAAAGACCAAATCTGCTTCCTGCTTCTAGATAATTGAATTTAGCAATGACTTGCTTTCCTGTGATACTTGGATGGACTGATTCTAAGGGCTTAGAGTTGCTTCACTGTCTAGCCCTGTAAATCTAGCCAGCACCTAGCTCTGAAGCTGAGGTCCAGTCCCTGGGCTTTTGTTATTCAGTTGTTTCATTGGGTCTGACTCTTCATGACCCCATTTGGGGTTTTCTTGGCAAAGATACTGAAGTGGTTTGCCATTTCCTTCTCCAGATCATTTTATGGCCAACAGGGTAAAGTGACTTGCTCAGGGTCACACAGCTACTAAGTGTCCGAGTCTAGATTTGAAATCAGGGCTTCTTGAACCTGGACCTGGCATTCTATGCACTGTGCCACGTCACTGCCACCTTCTCCTTTATTGAAGCAGCACAAGGCTTGTCTCCCTCTCTCTCTTTTGACTTATTTCTTCCTTTCTCTTTCCTTAAATTCTGGTACTTTGAACAGGACATTTCAGTTCCAGAAACATGCCGTCATAGCAACTGCTGATGTCCATTCAGGAATGCACCTAATAATGCATGCTTCAAACAATAAACGATTTTCACCCAATGGGAGAAAAGAACACAGTTGGGTTTTCTTCTTCCCTCATCCCAATTCAGCCCTTCCTTCTGTGTGTCTAAGAATCACAACACAGACCAAGGAGGTGGGGGGAAGGGAACGGTGCAGCTGGGCATAGGAGAAATCAAAGATCAGGAGTCTTTCCTTTGCCAGCAGACCCCCATTGGAAGAGAAACCAGATAGCTGTGAGATGCCATTCAGAGCTTGGGAAGGGGTGCTAATTGTTTTCTAGGTCTTGATTTAATTACTGTTAAAAGTTTCTTCCTTTTTCTCTACCTTGGAGAAGGGAAAACTGAGTGACAGCAGGGAAGGATGTTCCTAGGGGTTATTCCATATTTTCTGATCTAAATAATATTGAGATAATAATGAGTTTATATATATATACATAATATATATTATATATAATTATAATGTACTTTGCAAACCTTAAAGTGTTATATAAATGCTAGTTATTATTGTTACTATTATTGAATATAGCTATTTATCCCATGAGTCAGCTTTGTAAAGAGTGCTGAATATGGAGTCACAGGACCTGAATTTGAATCTTGATTCTGCCATTTATTACCTTTGCAACCTTGGGCAAGTTACCTAAGATCTTTGGATCAGGAACTACCTAAGAAAGGCTGGGCTGGGTCTCAAAAGATCTTCTTCCCAACTCATACATCTGCTTCTAGGCATTCCAGAAAGCCTGACATGTTTTTAAATATTTCTAGTCATTACCTCCTTCCGTGACCTGATTTAGTGCCATTTTATCTCTAAAATGCCTCTAAAAATGTCCAGTGATGATGGTACTTAATCCACCATCATTAGGGCGAATAGTTTAGTAATGGGGTTGAGCTGTACAAAGCCATTTCTACTCTCTCACCCAATTCCCCTTATGATCTCTACCCCCAACCCGCCCTAGCCCATACCTTCTAAGACAGAAAAGTGGCAAGGGCTAGGGCAACAGTTAAGTGACTTGTCCAGGGTCACACAACTGGGAAATATGTGAGGTCGGATTTGAACCCAGGACCTCCTGTCTCCAGGCCTGGCTCTCTATCCACTGAGACACCTAACAGAAAGACAAACTTCACTGGCTTCTAGTCAATTAGCATCCTTTATAAACCAATGCCTGCAACATCCAGCTTCTCAGCTTCTTATGCAGTCAGTTAGTGAAACATTTAATAAGCACCTACTATGTTATGTAGTCATTGGACTAAGTGCTTGGAATACAAAAAAAGGCAAAAACCAATTCCTGCTCTCAAAGAGCTCATAGTATAATGGAGAAGACAAAACAAATGACTATATGCTATCTATCTGAATTTATGGTATGTTATATACATATAATATATATAATATTGTATACTTAGAAGCTTATGCTTTTGTCTAACCTATATCTCTTTTGCTGCTACTTGAACAGGGAGAGTTGAGAGTTATATCATATGATATATGTAATGCAATGATATCATATACTATTTCTACATTATATAGTATGATATGCTCCCAAATATCTCTATATGACAAATTGAAGATAATCGGTAGAGGGAAGGCACCAACATTAAGGGGGATGGGGAAAGGCTTCTTGTAGAAGATGGGATTTTACTGGATCTTAAAGGAAGTCAGGGAAGCCAAGAGGCAAAGATGTGAAGGGTGAGCATTTCAGGCAGGAGGGACAGCCAGAGAATATGCCTAGAGCTCAGAATTACAGTATCATATTTAAAGAACAGTCAGGAGGACAATGTCACTGACGAACAGAGACTATAGTGGTGGTGGTGGTAGGGAACTCTTGTTACCTTCACTCCTCTCCCATTTGAGCACAGTCCAGTCTCTTCATTTACTGGTAAGAAAAAAAGTCCAGGGAACTGACTTGCCAAAGGTCATAGAGCTTATTAGTAGCAGCACTGGAATGAAAAGCCAGGTTTTCTAACTTCTAACTCACAAGAATTTGGGGGGAAATAAGTTATACAAGTATTTTAATGGTAAATTATTTTGCTTTGTAATAATTTTAAAATGTTTCTCCCTTCCCTTCCCAAAGAACCATCCCATGTAAGAAAAAGAAGACAGTTAAGCAAAACTAAGCAATATAATATGGAGCCATATTCAGTCTCATATTCGATATTTCACACCCATAATCCTCTACCTCTGCAAAGAAGGGAGGGAGGTGTGTTTTTTTAATTTGGGGGAGGCACAAGTTTGAATTGAATAATTTCAGTGTTCAATTTCTATTGTTTTGTTGTTTCTGTTTCCTACTTTGTAGTCAATGTGAATATTATTTTCCTGGTTCTCTTTAACTTCATTTTGCATTCGTTTATATATCTTCCTATATTTGTTGTTTCTTTCTTTTTTTTTTTTTTTAAATAAAAATCCTTACCTTCCATATTGGAGTCAATACTGAGCAAGTCACTTTACCCCAACTACTTATCCCTTGCCCCTCTTCTGTGTTAGAACTAATACAAGGACAGAAGGTAAAGGTTAAAAAAAAAAAAAAAAGATTATACACCCTTTTGGTATTTAAACTGTGGAGTCCTTTTTGACTCATTTGTTCCATTCCAAGTAGATTTTTTTTTTTTTTGCTTAAGGTTCAAGAGTTGAAATCAGGGAGGCAAATTCCACTTGCCCTGGGACTTATCACCTAAGAAATAGCACTTTATTTTTAGCTTCAGCATTATTATCGATTTCAGGAAACTAACACCTGAGGAGCATGCCTGAAATGATAATCATGTTCATCATAATACTCAAATTGTATTTATTTCTGCAGAATTTTCTGTCCTAAGTGTGTTCAGAAATTTTTATTTAATATTAGGATTTTTTTTTTGGAGGAGGGGAGTTGGGGACAGAGACTGGATCTGTGACTTCACTAAAGGAAAGAATTCTTAATGTGGAAACAACCTCCTGTGATGTAGCTTATCATCTCTTCTACCATGTATGATCTTGGAGAGTTGATTGGGCGCCAGCAGGTTAAGTGGCTTGTGGGTGCTTGCACAGCTGATAGGTATCAGGACTAGACCCTACATCTTTCTGACTTCCACACCAGCCCTCTATTCGCTGTGTTATCATACTGCCGTCTTCACACTAGATCCTTTAGACTAGTGATGGGCAAACTTTTTAAAGAGGGGGCCAAAGGAAAGGAAATGCTCATCTGTCACTCTGTTTCTAAGGCAACTCTTTCGAAGTTTCATTGTATTGTATCCTACTCATTGTATTCGTCAGATTAGAAATAATGTCGTGGGGCTGGATAGAACATTTCAGGGGGCTGCATCTGGCCCTCAGACCATAGTTTGCCCATCGCTGCCTAGGCAATAGAGATATGGAAAAAGAAACCCTTGAACCCAATTGCTTAGTGTAGGGATGAATTTCCCTTTCTGAGAAATGAAGATCTTTTGTCTGTGCTAAAAGGGGCATCTCTTATCTTTTTTTGGCACCTGTTTCTACATTCTACTCTAAAGTTAAGGACTATCCTACTAGCTTAAATAATGTGCTCAATGAGGCATCTGTATTTCCCCTTTGACCAGTCCACCCAGTTTGATCAGAGTTAGGATTCCAACCACCCTGCACACTCTTATCCAGGCTAACCAGGGATGGGTAGCACATTTTCACGGACAAGACTTTCCATGGGATAGGAGGTGAAATCTGTGGCCAGGAGCTTGTATGAGTTTGTTGGCTCGAGGAGGATTGAATCTCTGCCTTTAGTCTTACCAGGATCAAGCAGGAGTAAGCCAGGCTTTTGTGGCTCTTTTCTGAACCCCCCATAGCATTCTATTATTACTCTTTTGGCTATCCTTAGCCATCTCCCTTGCTGCATCGGGAAAGATAATCTATTCTAGGACTCCCAGATGTCTTACTACACAATCATTTATATCTCAGTAAGTGAATGGCTAGCTATTAGGGCCAAGACTTCTTGGCCTGTGTCCCACCTTTCTACCAGTTCAGCTTTGTTTCTGTCAGGACTGCCCAGCTCTTGACCTTATGTTTTTTGGAAAGGAAAAAGAAGAGAGAGATTGATTTCTCCTTAGTTTAGCACTGTCTATGGATAGCAAGCTCCCAGAAGCAAGTACTTGTTAATCTTAGTAAAGGCAGTGGAAAAGCCCTTATATAGTGGTAGTTTTCACAAATAGAAGTTCTATGCCATAAGCAATTATTATTATTATTATTATTTTAAACCCTCACCTTCCATTTTAGAATCATTACTGTGTATTGGTTCCAAGTCAGAAGAGTGGTAAGGGCTACGCAATGGGGGTTAAGTGACTTGCCCAGGGTCACATAGCTGGGAAGTGTCTGAGGCCAGATTTGAACCTAGGACCTCCCATCTCTAGGACTGGCTCTCAATCCACTGAGCTACCCAGCTGCCACCTAGTTCCCCCCCCCCAAGCAATTATTAAACACCCATTATATACATGGTGGGCTTAATGGTAGAAGCTGGGCATTCCAAAGTAGAAACAAAATAGTCCATGGCCTCAAGAAACTTACATTCTACCTAGCAACAAGCAAAGTAACTTGGGGAGCAAGGAGGACACTGACAACTCAGGAAACTGATAAAAGCCTCTTGTAGGGGGGCAGCTGGGTAGCTCAGTGGATTGAGAGCCAGGCCTAGAGATGGGAGGTCCTAAGTTCAAATCTGGCCTCAGACACTTCCCAACTGTGTGTCCCTGGGAAAGTCACTTGACCCCCATTGCCTACCCTTACCACTCTTCTGCCTTGGAGCCAATACACAGTATTGACTCTAAGACAGAAGGTAAGGGTTTAAAAAAAAAAAAGCCTCTTGTAGCAGGTGGTGTGTGGACTGAGCTCTGAGGGAAGCTAGGTTTATTTGTCAGGTTCCTTTTGCTGATGCTCTGAATTTCTTCTGGGGAAGGAACATCTGTGTCTTTTAAAAAATATTTTTATTTTCCTCCCAATTACATGTAAAATTTTTTTTTAACATTTGACTTTTTAAAAAAAATTTTGAGTTTCAAATTCTCCCTCTTTTGCCCCCTTTCCCTTCTCTGAGACAGTAAATAATCTGATATAGATTTTATATGTGAAATCATATAAAACATTAAAAAAAACCCCTTACCTTCCATCCTAGAATCAATACTGTACTTTAGTTCCAAGGCCCAAGAGTGATAAGAGCTAGGTGATAGGGGCCAAATGACTTGCTCAGGATCACACAGATAGGAAGTCTGAGGCTGGCTTTGAACCTGGGTCCTCCCATATCTAGGCTGGCTATCTATTCACTGAGCCCCCTAGATGCCCCTCACATAGAATTTTAAGGGAAATCCATTTGGAGAATGACTTTGTGCTTGTGCCATCTCAAGCTATTGTGCATCTCGAATGACTTTACAGCTAAAATGTCCAAGGCTTGGGCAGTAAAGATATCACTTGATTTCTGATCTTGTCTTTTCTCCTCTCTGTAACACCTGCCAGTTTGGGGTTTTCAATTTGCTGTTGTATGGTTGCTTAGGAAAAATGAACTGATAAAGTTTAGCTTAATGCTAATGGTACTTAAAAAACAAACCAACAAACAGGCTAGATAACTCCATAGCAGGTACGAAGAAAAGCAAAAAGAACTTAGTTTTTTAAAAAGAGCATCTCACCATAGGCCAAAACTAGAAGCTACTGTCATTTATAAAGATTTTCATGTTTTCTAGTAAGAAATGTAAGGCAGCTCACTGAATTTGGAGCCTGGTGGTTCCCTGGGTTTCATCATTTAGCTTTCTTTTTCTTAAAGCAGCTATAGGGAAGGCTGAAAAGAAAATTAAAAGGTAATTTTTTTTAAGATGGGAATTGAAATTTTGCTTATCTCCAAAAGTTTCCTTTTAAGACTTTTCCAAACATACTTTCTTTTCACTAGTTGAAGGAATAAGGTTGATCTGCAAAGTTTTTCCTTCCACAAAAATTAAAATAGTTAGGCATGCATACTCAGGATAGTGCCATTTTGGGGGGAATATAGCAAAGATTTTAAACTAGGTCCAGTAATGAAATTGATAGAGAAAAGAATACTCTGTAGAGTGTTGAAGTAAGATAAATAAATCTACTAGATGCTGGTTTATCTTACCTCAGCACTCTCCAGAAGAATTTTTAAAGGCTAGATGCCATAATGTGAAAAAAGAAAAAAAAAGAATACTTCTTGTATGTCCCATTTTAAGCTAAATTAAGTTGTTAATTTTTAGAAAAAAAAAGTTTCATTCTTTTGATTTCCTTAGTTTGATGAACTTTGATTGAGCAAATAAACATTTTCCTTTAAAAATTCCTAAATCAAGGCAGATAGTAGATAGAAAGCCAGGTCTGGAGACAGGAGGTCCTGGGTTCAGATCTGGTTTCAGATCATTTCTAGCTGTGTGATCCTGGGCAAGTTACTTAACCCCAATTGCTTAGCCTTTACCACTCTTCTGCCTTGGAATTAATTAGTATTGATTCTAAGATAGAAAATAAGGGTTTAAAAAAAATTCTTAGTTGCACATCCTAATAAAATATGCTGAGTATTCTTATTCCGTTTCTTTGTTTTAGCTAAAATAAAGTGCTGATAGGTAAACCGGATTGGGGGTAGGTTTGTAGAATTAAATAACCCAAACTGGCTCTTGTTGCTTTCATGAGTGAGAGGCATGTCCTGTTTGCCAGCTCTGAATTGTGTAGGACTGGCATATTGTTTTGTTGCCCTGATGCAGAAATAAAACTAGAAACAAATGTATTGTTTAGATGGTTCTCTTGTCTGGTCTTGGGCCTTTTAGCTGCTGAAGTTTTCATTGTGAGGAGTGTCTCTGTCTTCCTTGTTTTAACTACTTCCATCTCCAGAGAGGTTGGACTAGACTTCAGGGTCAGGTGAAGCTGAGACCTAGGTGTTCCTTGATGCCAAGTAGTTTTCACTCTATAACATCAGATAGGTAAGCATTGGGAGGGCTGATAAATAATTATACTAACGATAGTTATTCTTGTAATTTGGAACTTTTGCTTTGAAAAACCCCACCTTCCCTGTATTCCCACTGCCCCTTATAATAAGAGGACAAGTCACCTTTATAATATGATGTTTAAAAACTCACCAGAACGGTCAGCACCTCCTCTGAGGCTGCTGAAAGTGCCAATCCTAGAGTTCTTGGGTTTGCATTTCATGGTCGTTTACTCTTTATTTTCTCTGATTTTCTTTTTTAATCATAAGTAATTATATTGCCACAGGGCTTAGAACTGGAAGATACCTTAGAAATGGGAGTCCAGCCCCCTGATTTTATTTTGTCTCATTGACACTTTGTTTGAAGCAAAACCAATTAATACAGGGATTATTTCTGGCAACATATATGACATTCAGTACCCATAATCCCCTACCTTTGCTGAGAGGAGGGAATTGTTTGATCATCTCTCCTCTGGAACCATGATTGGATATTGCCTTGAATCTGTGTTCAGCTATAGTGTTGTTTTCATTTATATTATTGTAGTTATACACATTCTCTTATTTCTGCTTCCTTTGTTATCTATCAGTCAATAAAGGAGTTCTTATGTTTTTCTGAACACATATTTTTATTTCTTATACTACAAGAGCATTCCATTCCATTCACATGCCACAAATTATGTGGCTACTCCTTAAGTGGACAACCATTTTGTTTCCAATTATTTGGTACCATAACTATTGTTATAAATATTTTGGCATTAAAATTAAAATTAAAATAAATATTTCAGTATATACAAAACCTTTTTTTTCTATCACAGACCTTGCAGTATATACCAAGTTGTAAGATTCCTGGGTCAAAGGGTATGAATAGTATAGTAACTTTTCTTTTTATCTAGATTACGTATTTTTTAAAACCCTTACCTTTTGGCCACATGTAGCCATTATGTGCTGCAATCAAGATGTGCAACACAGACCTTCCTTTCAAGCCCAGCCCTCTCTCCATTATGTTGTACACACCACCACACTTAAAGATGCATAGTTACTGGGAGTCTTTAAGCCAATGGCCAGTGGGAGGAAGAAGAGGAATGGAGAAAGATTTTCACATTTAAAAAGTAGGAAATTAGAGGAATAGTGAAATACAATGCACTTTTTAAATGTCCTTTAAAGATTGCAGAGATTCTTGGTCATTCTGTGCATGTCCTGAAACCCTTTGGAATAAAGCCTATGAACCCCTTCTTAGAATAATGTTTTTAAAACAAAATTTTAAACTGATAAAATAAAAAATATAGAACTATAATGGAAATTGCATTAAAATGAAGTAATTTTTTCTATTCAACATAATGGAATCCTTGAAATCTATTCATGAACTTGATGGACTCCAGCTTAAGAACCCACAATCTAAAATAATTGTTAGTTTCGAAACACAAAATTTTATACTGCATAACTTGACTTGCTAATAAAAAATATGGCACTTTGAATAAAATTCTAGACTTGGAATCAGACAGACCCAAGTTTAAATTTAGCCACAGATATTTATTGGCTATATGAACCTGGGCAAGTTAGTTGACCTTTGCCTCACTTTCCTCATCTGTAAAATAGGGATAACTTTACCTTCCAGTGTCATTGCAAGGGTAACATGGGACAATATTAGTAAAGCTCCTGGCAAACTTTGAAATGCTCTATGAATATTAGCTTTATGGAAACTTTAAAAAGAAAAGAAAAAAATCACTTAGTGCAAATTGGCATTACTTTCTTTTTTCTCAAAAATATATTCTTTTTGGAGGAGTAACAAACTTCATAAAAAGCTTATCCCTCACTCCTGACTTCCTATGTTTCTGATTTTTTTTTCTCTGCATATTCACATCTCAAAGCTCAGGGTGCTTATCTCCCTGTACTGGCCCAAAGTACCCACGTAGTGAGGTAGAGTTTCCCTCATGGGTGTTTGTACCTATATTTCTTAAACCTACCCCCATGGCTTGATCTAGGACCAGCCTTCTCAAAGGATTTCCACCCCCTCTGTCCAGACCTTTCTTTTTTCCTCTTTTAAATGTTTTATGATACCCTCATTTTCCAAAGGATCCCCTACCAGAGCTCTCCTTGGTACCAAAAAAGGACAAATATCTCTTTAAAGCCAATATAGGAAGAAAGGCTAGACACTGCACTCGGTACAGAAGAGCCCTGATGTCTTCTCACTATAAGAGAGCATAATCATCTAATAGACTCCAGTCCTAACCTGGGAACCCAAAAAACTCCTACCTTCCAGATCTACCTCTAACCTCTGCCTTTGGTTTTCTTTCTTTCTCCCCCACTCTATCCACTATTACCTTTCCCCATAAGTCCTCTATTATTTTGATGCTTAATAAATATTTCTTCCCTTTTTCTCAGAATAAGGAAGATATTCTCCTTCCCTTAAGCATAGTTGGCCTCAATAAATATTTGTTGATTGCTTGATCTCTTTCAGGTCCTAACCAAATTCTAGAACGATTATTCCTTCCTTCCCTAGCATTTTCATAGCTACTTTTTAAGAAAATTCAGAACACAAACACCAAATAAAGCCTTTTCACTCATAGAAGATCACAAAAAACAGATTCTCTATGTACCTGGGAAATCCATTTTACACTGCTTGCTGTTTTAAAAATATATATAATAAATCACACACGTTCCTTTCAAAACTGTTCCACCTATCTGGGTTTCCCTGTTTCCTTCTTCTGCATTAAAAAAAAAAAGTTTCAGTGGTCCTCTTTTCTTTTACATCACTATTGCAAACTTTTCTTTCCCTTAGCACTTCCTCAATTAAAAAATTAAGAGAAAGAAGAGCAAACCCCCCTTGTAACAAATAAGCAAAGTTTACACGACAGCCTTATCCTTTTCCAAAACTATGTCTCTCTCTGCACCTTGCGTCCTTCACCTTTCTGCCAGGAAGTATTCTGGAGACATGGTTGGTCACTCCAGTGCCCCCAAAGTCCAAGTCGATGGCTCATTCTAAGAGCTCTTTCAGTTTGCCCTCCCTACTCTCCCCCAAAACCAACATCCCCTGGGACATCTGGTTTCTTTCTCAATTTCCCCACAGCGCCAGCCAGACACACTAAGCTTTGTGGCCCCCTGGCTGCACAGAAGCAACATCAGACATGCTGGGAAGAGGGACAAAGGGTCTTGTGTGTGACTGTGGGTCATAGGGAGAGGCGGGCGCCGTGGGGCAGGGAGCTGCTCTCTTTCATGTTCCCCTCTGGGACGTGCTTCTCACCTTCCCAAGTTCTCTGACCCCCTAGAAGGTTCAAATGGCTGCCCTTCAGGGATCTTTTTCTAAGATTCCTCTCCTTTCCCCTGGGCTTCCCCTGCTCTGGAGGGGTTCAGACCTCTACCTAGCCCGAGGGCCAGGATCTGCCTGTCCTTGCAGGAGCTGGAAGCCCAGGAAGGAGCTTCAGGATAGTTTCACAGAGCCAACTCTCAGCACTGGCCTTGGTGGGGGGAAGGGACTGCTGGCATACCATTAGAAGGGTCTTGGGATGCTAAGAGAACAAGGCAGCAATAACTGTGAGGGATGCACACCGATATTTTCTCCTTCTTCCTTATGGCCGCCTCCATTTCGCTTTCTCTCTACCTGCAATCAAAACTCGGAGCTGAGGAGCTGAGTTCAGCTTAGTGTCCAATTGGTGAAAAGAAATGAAGTAAAGGTACAAATGACCAATAAAAATAGACTTAATCCTTTTAGGGAAGAATAGCTTGTTAATCCAAAGGAATGGCCAGTGGGAAGGTGAGAGAGAAGTAATTTGGAAATCTTCTACCCATATTCCTGGTGTCTGTCTCTCTCTCTCTCTCTCTCTCTCTCTCTCTCTCTCTCTCTCTCTCTCTCTCTCTCTCTAACATCTCTAAACTTGGCACTTGCCCTACTCTTTTGGGCCCAGGTGTCCAAGTAGTGAAGTGTTCAGTAGTTATTAATTACCTTGGGCAGGTTTCTTAACATTTTTTCGTATCAAGGACCACTTTGGGAGTCTAGTGAAGTCCAAGGACCTCTCCTTAGAATACTGTTGCTAAGTTCATAAAAGAAAAGACATGATATTACAAAGGAAATCAGTTATGTTCAAATACATATACAAATATGTTAAAATATTTTAAAAAATAAGTTGATGAAAACAGCTAGGTAGTTCAAGGGATAGAGTGCAAAGCCTGGAAATGGAAGGTTCAAATTTAGGCTCAGATACTTCCTAGCTGTGTGACCTTGGGTAAGTCACCTAGCCCCATGGCCCTAGCCCTTACTGCTCTTTTACCTTAGAACTGATATTTAATATTGATTCTAAGACACAAGATAAGGGTTAAAAAAAAAAACCTGATAGATTTGAAGTTAAGAACTCTCTTCTAACACTAATGCCACACTTTCCCCTGTCCCACTATCCCAAATAAAAAGGGCAAAATACTTGGAAACAGTATTGTTTAGCAGCACAAAGTTACAGACCACTATCATAGACTCTCACAGCTGTATGGGAAAACAGGTTAAGATTGACTAGTGCCACCTCCTCATTTCCCAGAGGGCCAGATACACTGAAGCACTGGGACATGATACAGGTCTCACAAAGCTTGGGATTTAGTCCTTTCAGTACAGTACTCAACTATTCCACTCTGTTTTCCTCTCTTGGAAGCTCTCAATTAGTGTTTTTTTTTTTTAAACCCTTACCTTCCGTCTTGGAGTCAATACTGTGTATTGGCTCCAAGGCACAAGAGTGGTAAGGGTAGGCAATGGGGGTCAAGTGACTTGCCCAGGGTCACACAGCTGGGAAGTATCTGAGGCCAGATTTGAACCCAGGACCTCCCATCTCTAGGCCTGGCTCTCAATCTCAATTAGTTTTAATCAAGAGAATCCTTTGAGCAAAGCAACTGTCCATCTTTGCTTGTGACTCTACCTCTTAGAGTGCAATAAAAACTCTTAATGAAGGAGAAGGTGGGTTGTTACCATCACGGAAACAAAATGGAGAATCCAAAGATATGGAGAATTTTCTGTATACCTGAAGCTTTGGGCCATGGTCCTTACATGGAGGGTTCTCTGTAAGGCAATTGGGCTTTGTTGACATGGTGTGGGTTTAGCTTCTAGGTGGAGTAATCCATGAGATATTGTCTGGAGGCAGTCTCACAGATGAGCTAGTGCCACTGCACAGACCCAAAGGACACCATTTCAGTGGTGTCCAATAATTAGCACATTCTTACTGGTAGAAGTAAAGGAGGGCCAGGGGAGAGAGGGATCACTGGGGGCTGGAGTGGTAAGGAAAACCTTCCTGGAGGAGGTACAGACTAAGATGGGCTTCACTGCTAGGTAAGATGTGGCTGGGTAGAGGGGATTTTTTGGCAGAGGAAATAACCATGAACAAAGAAACTAAATGATGCGAGATAGATAAACCTACTTTCCCTCCATTCTCTGCCTATCTTCTTCTTCTTTTTTTTTTTTAGTCCTTACCTTCCTTCTTAGAATCAATACTAAGTATTAGCTCCAAGGCAAAAGAGTGGTAAAGGGCTAGGCAACTGAGATTACGTGACTTACCCAGGGTCACACAGCTAGGGAGTATCTGAGGTCATATTTGAACCTAGGACCTCCCATCTCCAGACCTGGCACTCTATCCCTTGAGCCACCTTACTGCTCCCACACCTACCTTCTTTCTAAAGCAGTTCCGTACCTGGAAATACGATCCTTCTTCCCACCCCAATCTTTATCCCTCCTCCTCCCACAAAGCAATGGAGTCTTTAGCTGTCTCTCCCTCTGATCCTAACAGATAGTGGACTCTTTAGCCCTAGAGCCTTGAAAACCACATTTTAATTAAGGTCCTGGCTCCATCTGTCAAATGGAAGCTGCTGAGTGATAACTAAGTATTGACCACCTCCCCACTGGGACTAATTTATTTATCTTTCTCTTAGATCTGTGTGGTGATGGGGAGCCTGGGATGTGGGGCTTTCAGGAGGGCTTACAGGAGTCATCTGGAGAGACAAGTGGGCAGTGGGATCTCTCTGTTGCTCCCCCTCTAGAGGTTCAAAGCAGCTTGGGAGAAAGGGCAAGGACTTGACACTTAAGCCCTCGGGTGTCTGCATTGTCTGCAGCGAGAGTCTGGGTATGATGGATGGGAATGGAAATGCGGGCAATCTGCCTAGTATGATGGAAGCCTGAGACTCACAGAGAGGTTAGGATCATTTCTGTCAGTCATTAATTTGTTCATGCCAGCCCCATGCTGGGCACTGGTGACATAAACCAAAATCAAGGTTCCTTCTCTCACGTTCTAATGAGAGACAACATGTAAATAAGTGGGTTCATTTATAGGTGTGGGTATATATATGTATATATGTATGTATATACATACACAAAACCACACAAATGTACATTTATATACACATGTGCATATACACACACGTGTATATATATGTTCATTCAATATATATAGGGCATATGGAAAGCAACTGAAAGGGAAGGTGTTCACATCTTGGGGAGACCAGGAAAGTCTCTTGAGATGACCTTTAAGAGGATTCTTTTTTTTTTTTTAATTAAAAATTTTTTTTCAGAATACTTTAGATTTATTGATTAAGAAAAATTTTCCATGGTTACATGACTCATGTTCTTTCCCTCCCCTTCTCCCGCCCCCCTCCCATAGCCAACACACAGTTCCCCTGGGTTTTACTTGTGTCATTGATCAAGACCTATTATTATTTTCATATTATTGATATTTGTACTAGGGTGATCGTTTAGAGCAGTGGTTCCCAAACTTTTTTGGCCTACTGCCCCCTTTCCAGAAAAAATATTACTTAGCCCCCTAGAAATTAAAATTTTTAAAATTTTAATAGGAATTAATAGGAAAGATAAATGCACCTGTGGCCATCAATGCTCCCCTGGATTGCTGCAGCACCCACCAGGGGGTGGTGGCGCCCACTTTGGGAATCACTGGTAGAGTCTGCATCTCTGATCACAACCCCATCAACCCATGTGATCAGGCAATCATTTTTCTTCTGTGTTTCTGCTCCCACAGTTCTTTCTCCAGATGTAGATAGTGTTCTTTCTCATAAGTTCTTCAGAAATGTCTTGGATCATTCCATTGCTGCTTATAGCCTTTGAGCTGATTCTTGAAGGAAGACAGGGAAGCTAAGAGGCAGAAATGCAGAGGGAGAGCATTCCAGACAAGGAGAGGGAGCATTATATTTGAGGAACTGCAAGTAGACCAGTGTCACTGGACCATGGAGCATGGAGGGAAGTAAAACTATAAGGGGAGCTAGGTAGCACAATGGATAGATCACTGTGCCTGGAGCCAGGAAAACCTGAGTTCAAATCCAAATGCAGACACTATCTATATGACCCTGGGCAAGTCACTTAACCCTGTTTGCCTCAGTTTCTTCCTTTGTAAAATGAACAGAAGAAGGAAATGGCAAACCACTCAAAGATCTCTGCCAAGAAAACCCCAAATGGAATCATGGAGAATCAGACACAACTGTAGGAAGACTAGAAAGATAGGAAGAGGCTAGATTATGAAGTGCTTTAAAGGCCAAAGAAAGGAGTTTAAATATGATTCTGGAGATAATAGGGAGTTCACTGAACAGAAGGGGTGGCATTGTCAGCTCTACCTTTAGACAAATCACTTTGGTAGCTGAGTAGAGGAAGGATCAGAAGAGGGAGAGATTTGAGTGAGGGATACCAATTAGGAGACTCTTGTGATAGCCCAGGTGAAAGGTGATAAGGGCCTAAAACGAGGATTGTAGCTGTGTGAATGGAGACAAAAGGACATAAGTGAGTGATGTTGTGAAGGTAAAAAAAGATTTGGGAGCAGAATGGATATATTTGGAGTAAGTGATAGCAAGTTATGATGACAGTGAAGTTGCAAGCCTTGAGTGATTGGGAAGATGATGGTACCCTCAATAGTAACAGGGAAGATCAGCAGGGGATTTTGGAAGGAAAAGAATGAATTTTGTTTGGGACTTGTTGAGTTTGAGATACCTACAGGACATCTATTTTAAGATATCCTGGAGGCAGCTGGAGATGCTCAGCCACTAGGCGCCTTCTACAGTGAATAATAAATAGCAGGGAGCAAATTTTTTTCCTTAAACCCTTACCTTCCATTTCAAAATCAATACTGTATATTATTGGTTCCAAGGCAGAAGAGCGGTAAGAACTTGGCAACTGGGATTAAGTGACTTGCCCAGGGTCACACAGCTAGGAAGGGTCTGAGGCCAGATTTGAACCCAGGACTTCCTGTCTCTAGGCCTAGCTCTCAATCCACTGAGCCACTTAGCTGCCCCTCTAGGATGGTAAAGTTTTGGCTCTTTGGGGTCTCCCTATAACATTGTTTATTATATATTATAGGATTTGATATAAAGTGGACACTTCACATGCGTGGATAACAGCTAACACTAGTGTAGCTACTAAAAAGTACCAACAGAATTCCTTCAGCTATCATCCTGAAAGACTCAAAGAAGGTTTTCCTCTGGAGCTGATCCTCAGTTAATCTTGGCCCCTTTTCTCCTCCTTGACAACTCCCAGGAAGCAAGAACGACCAACTCAGGACCCCATGGTTTATTTTTCCCCAAACAGTTCTGACCAGATGTGGTTTTATCCATGAACCTATAATTAAATGTTTCTTACTGAAAGAATTACTTCAATAAAAGTCTCATTGAACAATGCATTTGCTGGATGGAGAAACTGGAAATTCTCTTTTGGTATTCTTGGCCAGCAAGCAATTCCACAGAAACACTGTCTTGCAATGCCTTAAAATAGTCATTTTGGGGGTAGCTGGGTAGCTCAGTGGATTGAGAGTCAGGCCTAGAAACGGGAGGTCCTAGGTTCAAATCCGGCCTCAGACACTTCCCAGCTGTGTGACCCTGGGCAGGTCACTTGACCCCCATTGCCCACCCTTACCACTCTTCTGCCTTGGAGCCAATACACAGAAGTTAAGGGTTTTAAAAAAACAGTCATTTTTACTCTCACTCAGGAACTGACAGCTTGCAGACCAAGCCAGTGGCATAGCTGGGCCAAAGATATCTTACTAGTTCTGAATCAAGATACAGATATGAATCTCCTAGGGAACGGGGGAGGGACCATTATCCTCAGAGAGAGCAGCAGGATTCAGGACCTGAATGTAGAGAGCCAATTGGAGAAATAGGGTCAAGATAGGGCCTGTTATCTGGATTCCCTACATGACCAATCCAGGCTGAGGCAGTCCTTGTGTTTGGTCCTGGTCACTTGAGCCCTGAAAAGCTGGCTCTCTATACCTGAAGGTGTCAGTCACTTCTAGGAGGCATATCCCAATCACCTCTGCCTCAAGTCTTTTCATTCTTATTAACTTCACATACCTCCTCTTCCAGCAGCTAGGGGATAGAGTGTCAGGTTTGGCATTAGAAATACTCATCTTTCTGAATTCAAATCTGGCCTCAGACACTTACTAGCTGTGTGTGACCCTGGGCAAGTCACTCAATCTTGTTTGCCTCAGTTTCCTCACCTGTAAAATGAGCTGGAGAAGGAAATAGCAAGCCACTCCAGTATCTCCGCCAAGAAAACCCCAAATGGGGTCACAAAGAGTCAGATACCACTGAAAAAAAGAATCAGCAGTACCTCCTCCTACTATTCCTTTCTCCTTAATCATCTTCATCTCATCTACTCCAAAATCTTATCTTGTTATCTAATTAGTTGACCAAGATACAATTAGAACTTTCTCTGCCCAAAGCCTTCTGTGAGAAGACAAAGAATAGCACAACTTGTGATCAGAAAGATAGAGACACACATGTATAACTCACAATAAATAATGATAGTAATAATAACAGTTAGCATTTATGTAGTATCTCCCACGTGCCAGGCACTGTGCTATATGTCTTACAGATATGATCTCATTGTTTCCCTCATAACAACCTTGGAAGGAAATACTAAATAGCTACCTAGCTACCTAGCAAGTTGAACTGAGGATAAAATGAGATAATATTTGTAAAGCACTTGACATAATACCTGGCATGTATAAGCACTTAATAAATGCTTGATGACTAGCTTTTGTTTTTTCAATCCTTACCTTCTATCTCAGAATCAATACTAAGTATTGGCTCTAAGGTGGAAGAGTGGTAAGAGTTAGGTAATGGGGTTTAGTGACTTGTCCAAGATCACATAGCTAGTGTAAGGGTTAAAAATTAAGGTTGGACTAAATATAAGAGAATGTGGTCACCAAAATTAATATATCTCGTCAAATGACTTTTTATCAGTTTTATTTACAAAATAGAGGGAAAGAGTGAAAGGAAATGTCTGAAGCCAGATTTGAACCTAAGACTTCCTGTCTCCAGGCCTGGCTCTCTATCCACTGAGTCACCCAATTTCCCTTTGACTAACTCTTCAGTGCCATCTTGTACATGAGTCCTTTCCTGACCCCTTCCCAACTGCTAATGCTTCTCCTTTACCTTTTATTTATTTTAAACATATATACATTATTGTCTCTCCGAATAGAATAGAAGCTCCTCCAGGGCAGAGATTCTTCTTCTTCTGTTCTTCTGTTCTCTTCTTCTGGTTTTCTATCTAGTGTCTACCACAGCAATGAGTATTGAATAAATGCTTGATGATTAATCTCCAAAGATGTTTTGGAGGAAATGGGACTCGAACTGAGTCTCTGGAGACAGCTTATAAAAAGACAGAAAGGATGGGGAAAGGTATTCCAGGCAGAGAAATAGAAAGGCCAAAGCTTCGGAAGTAGTAAAGGGCAAGATGGATTGGGCAAATGGCCTAGGGCTCTCGGGGATGTGTCCATGTGGCGTAGGAGGTTTGGAATCGTGAGCTTTGTACCCTCTTGATTAGTCCTGACCCCCTAACTCCATGTCCAACCTTCTCTGCCCACAGTGTGATCAGTACAAGAAGGGCATCATCTCAGGTTCTGCCTGTGCCAGCCTGTGTGATGAGCACACCCTGGTGTTCCAGCAATGCCTCTCCCCATCTCCCACGAAGCAGGTAAGGTGAGATCTGGGGCCAACAGAGCCCAGGGCAGAGCTCTCTACCACACCAAATGGTCTGGGGATCAGGGGCTTTTCAAACAAGGGTAACATCAGCTCCTAAGCCATGAAACGTCCCCAACATACCCAGGGGGGTGGAAATGGAAGACTGTGACAGAACTTCCAAGGATTTCCTTGACTTTTTGCCTTCAACTTCTGTGGATGACTTAAATGCATAGGAATATGTTTTGAAGGTCGTTGATTTAACCCTCTGTGTCTGTGCTTCCAATCCAAGAAAAAAAGGAAACCCCAAAGTCAGATGTAGACTAAGCGCTCTGCCCTTAGCCACTGTGTGGATTCTTCACTCTCAGCACCGACTACCTTAGGTGCTTGTCTTCACGCCACTGACCAAACATAGGGTCCTAATCAGAAACCAGATAGCTAAGGGCAGCCCTTTCCCATCGCTGGAGGCAATGTCAAAGCCTAGGTCACACTGTCCACTGCTGTGCCAAGAACCTCATTATACTGCAGCAGGGATACCCAATGAATCACAGACTGCTGCTCCAAGAACCAGAAACCTTGTCCCAGGCCTGATCCTTGTAGGACTGAGGACCTAGTGCTTTCCACTGGGGATTGCCACCTGCTATTTTTCTTTAACCCCTTATCTTCCATCTCATAATCAATACTAAGTAGTGGTTCCAAGGCAGAAGAACAATAAGGGTTAGGCAGTGGGGGTTCGATGACTTGCCCAGAGTCCTACAGCTAGGAAGTGTCTGAGGCCAAATTTGAACCCAGGACCTCCTCTTTTTAGACCTGGCTCTCTATCCATTGAGCCACCTACCTGCTAGCAGGAGGAAGGAAGGTTGCAGAAAGGTTCTCAGAGACCAAGAGGTTCATAATCTGTATAGTTTCTATGTCCCCACTGGCCACTCAGAGGGAAGGAAACTCGGGAGAATCTGTGCTCCTGATGGCTCCAGCTATCCATTAATTATTATTATTATTATTACCCTTACTACTCTTCATTCAGTTCTGGATCTGGAAGTCACTAGGTATATATCCAGTGATTTTCATAGGTACTTTTTGGCAAGAATCTATTTTGGTGGTTGTGAAGGGAGGAAACAACTTTCTATTGGATGGTTCCTCACCTCTTTTTTTTTTTTTAATTTGTATAGGTGTACAGTGGGATTTGGAAGGGAAAATCGGTGATCATCAAATGTGGCATCACAGAGGCCTTGAAGGCTGAGAACAATCCTGACACAGCCCCACGAAGAGACCTGGTTCTGTTTGATAAGCCAACGAGAGGCACCTCCATGGATGAGTTCAGAGAGATGCTTCTGAATTTTCTCAAAGTTAGTTGGCTTGTTGGGACTGAAGATCTGTATTTTGCTTTTTCATTAAGGCCTGAGTACTTGGCCCTGGGCATTTGGGTTTGGGACTCTGGACCTTACAACAGACCAAAAAGATGGCCTCAGGCTCTTTAAAGGACCCAAGGCCAGGGGCAAACCGTTGTGTTTGTGCTTAGGGCAAGCTCTCAGAATGGCATCCATCTCCTGCTCACAGTCCTGACTTGGGCCTCCTCTGTCTGTGACCTTCTCCCTCTCCGACCTGTGCTTCCTTTGTCCCTAATGTTGGTCTCTTGTCTCTGTTGTCTCCATCCATCCCTGACTTTTATAGCTGCCCCAGTGATGTTGCTAGTTACCCCACTGCCTGGGCCTTTTGTCTTTAAATGAATGAATGGGGGGCAGCTGGGTAGTTCAGTGGATTGAGAGCCAGGCCTAGAGACGGGAGGTCCTAGGTTCAAATCTGGCCTCAGACACTTCCCAGCTGTGTGACCCTGGGCAAGTCACTTGACCCCCATTGCCTACCCTTACCACTCTTCTGCCTTGGAGCCAATACATAGTATTGACTCCAAGATGGAAGGTAAGGGTTTAAAAAAAATGAATGAATGAATAAATCTACCAGTTCATGTTTAGGAAATATTGATTGGGTGTAAGGCCAACAGAACCTAAACAAAGCTGGTCATCAGAGGCAAAAAGGTCAGACTAGTGGCTTCAACATTGATTGAGTGGCTTCTAGAGAGGCATATTTATAGTTGTTAAAACTAGAAAGCACTTCCAAGATCACCCAGAACAGCCTCTTCATTTTTCTAGATGAGTAAATGAAGGCCTAAAGAGACCATGTGACTCACCTAAAGTTATATAATGAGTTAGAGTAAGATTTAGAACTCAAACCCAGGTCTCCAAGGCTAGTCCAGGGCTATCTGACACTTTTCCTCTTACTAAAAGGTGCATAATTACTTCTGGCCCTACCTGCCTTATAGGGATGCAATGGGTATGCTATGGGAAGTACTTTCCCAGCATTGGTTCATTTTTTCTTTTCAATTACACACCCATTTTCTTTCTTTCCCATTTATTAGAAAAGGACAGAGGGGGCAGCTGGGTAGCTCAGTGGATAAAATCAGAGCAGGATAAAAAAAAAAAAACAAGACAAATTCTCATATGAGCAGTGTCAAATATGTCTATTCCAAATCTTGAGTCCATCACTTCTCTACCAGGAGTTTAATAGCATTTATTATTATTGGGTCCCCTGGACCCATGGTTGGCCATTGCATTGATCAGAGTTCTTAAGGCTTTCAAAATATTTGTCTTTGCAGTATTGTTGTTATTGTATAAATTGTTCTCTCAGGTTGCATCTCACTTTGCATCAATTCATGACTTCCCAGGTTTCTCTGAAACAGCTCCTTACATCATTTCTCACTGATCATAGTATTACATTACATTCATAGATGATAACATGTATAGATGATCCCTGGTTTTTCAGGTCTGTCCTACTATGAAGAGATGTTATAAATATATTTGTACATATGATTCCTTTTCCTCTTTCTTTAATTTCTTTAGAGTATAGGCCTGCCTGGTAGTGGTATTAACTGGTCATAGGGTATGTACATTTTGGTACCTTTTGGAGCATAGTTCTAAATCTAAATACTTTCCAGACTGGTTGTGCCAATTCACAGCTTCCACAACAGTGCATTTCTGTGCCTGATGGCCCTCCATCATTTGTCATTTTCCTTTTTGTTAAATTTTGGCAAGGGGGCAGCTGGGTAGCTCAGTGGATTGAGAGCCAGGCCTAGAGACAGGAGGTCCTAGGTTCAAATCTGGCCTCAGATACTTCCCAACTGTGTGACCCTGGGCAAGTCACTTGACCCCCATCGCCTACCCTTACCAATCTTCCACCTATAAGTCAATACACAGAAGTTAAGAGTTTAAAATTTAAAAAAAAATTTTTTTTGGCAATTCAATGGATGTGAGGTAGAACCTTAGGATTACTTTAATTTGTATTTTTCTAATTATTAGTAATTTGGAACACTAAAATAAGATTATTTCTAGCTTGGATTTCAGTATATTCTAAGGACCCTTTTTGAGATCTTAGGAAAAAGATTCTCTAGTGTGGGAGAGAGAACATTTTATGAATGTTAGAAATAAAAAAGACCTTTAATATTGTCTAGTATAACGATCAACTGTGATAGAATTGACTATTCTGAGTAATACGATGATCCAAGAAATTCCAAAGGACTTATGATGAAAAATACTATCCACCTCCAGAGGGAGACCTGATAACATCTGAATGCAAATCGAAGTATGATTTTTTTTTACATTCTTTATTTTTCTTGCTTTTTTTTTTAACAAAGAAATATTTTGCATGATTTCACATGTATGATTGATATATTATTTGCTTTCTCAATGGGTGGAGGAATTTGGAACTCAACATTTTTAAAAAGTGAATATTGAAAAATATTTTTAAAAATCTAATATAATACTTTGATTTTGCAAATGAAGAATGAAGGTCAAAAGAGGGACAGGGAGCGACTTATCCCAAACCACTGAATAAGTTGATTAGGAGAGCAGGATTATAACCACAGTCTAGTGTAGGTAATGTATAATTGGAAATTCTTGAACCTTTAAACTACATTACCCAAAATTCCTTTCTGTATTACCCAGAATGCTTTTCTCTTTGTCCATGTTTGTGTCTTCACATATTGGATATAAGTTCTGAGGCTCTGTCTGCGTGTTTCTCTCTTTCTCTCCCTCCCTCCCTCCCTCCCTCCTTCTCTCTCTCTCTCTCTCTCTCTCTCTCTCTCTCTCTCTCTCTCTCTCTCTCCTCCACGAGCGCAACTGGGTTAGTTAGTTGCCTTTTTAGCTTTTTTTTATGTTAGTTATTATTAATGAACTTTACAAAATATAATACTTAGAATATTGGATATTAATTTAAAAACCTACAGTAGCATTATCTATCTTTTCATGTTTTTCTGTCCTTTCTCCCCTACTAGACTATGAACTCCACGAGGGCAGGGTCTATCCTTTTAATATCTGTTTCTCCTATAGTACTGAACACAGGGGCCTACATGTGGTAGATACGCAGGAACTCTTCTCTACTGGCTGATAGGTTAGGTGGGGACCAAGTGATGGAGGGCCTGGGGAGCCAGGCCGAGACTGCCCTGCCTAGTGGTTTTTTTAACCTTCTTGGCTCCAGTTCATCGCATAGCTTTAATTGCATTAGAAATAATTTGGTTTCTTTGGTTCTATCTGGCAGGCTAACCTTGGAGATCAACCTTCTCTCGCTGGCCTGGTAGGCCAGATCATCACCATGGCAGATGTCAACCAGGATGGGAAAGTGTCTCTTGCAGAAGCCAAGTCCATCTGGGCCCTGCTGCAACTCAATGAGTTTCTGCTCATGCTCTCCCTGCACGAGAAGGAGCACACATCCAAACTGCTAGGGCACTGCGGGGATCTGTACCTCACTGAGAAGATCCCCCATAGCTCCTTGTACGGCACCGAGGTGCCCCCCTTCCTGAGGCCGCTGCTGCCCTCTGCCATCCACAGGATCATCCAGCAGTGGTTCGCCCCGGCCTGGCCTCGAAGGGCCAAGATAGCCATCGGCCTCCTGGAGTTTGTGGAAGAGGTCTTTCATGGCACCTATGGGGTCTTCTACATCTGTGAGACCAGTTCTGCCAACGTGGGCTACAATGCCAAGTACGACTTTAAGATGGCTGACCTGGGGAAGGTGGCCCCCGAGGCGGCTGTCCGGGCCTTTCTCAAAGGCCGCCACTGTGAGCAGAATGCCGACTGCACCTATGGCCAGGACTGCATGGCTCCATGCGATAAGCTCATGAAGCAATGTAAGGGGGACCTGATCCAGCCCAACCTGGCTAAGGTGTGCGGCTTGCTGAAGGACTACTTACTGTCGGGCACCCCCGCAGACCTCAAGGATGAGCTCCAGAAGGAGATCCAAATATGCATGACTCTGAGCGGCCTGGCCAGCCAGATGGAGGTGCACCATTCATTAGTGCTCAGTAACCTCAAGACCTTGCTCTGGAAAAAGATATCTAATACCAAATATTCCTAAAAGGACAGGGGCTTGTTCTAGGGACAGCCCACCTCTGCTGTCCTTGGTGGGTAAAATCTCATTACAACAAAGGGTTCTGTAGGACAAACATTTCCACAACCCCGTGGAGAGCCCAAGGTAACAGAGCTCTGTTGCTCAGGCTACACAAAAATTCTATGCCACTAGTAGAGTAAAGTGCTTTCTCTAATTTCTATCCACACCATAGCTACTTTCAGTCAGGAAAGATTTTGGTGAGCCTCTATTAGGAGAGGAGAGCTGAGCTCTTTTCTTTTATCTGATCATTTGAAAAGCATTTCTCATTTCCACCTCCATGATGAGCATCTCACAAATTTTATCCAAACTTCCCAAATGCAAGTTGAAACAAAACAAGAGCTCAAGGATCTTAAAAAAAAAAAGAAAACACAAACAAACAGAAAGAAAGGGGTGGGATAGATGGACTTTTTGCTACCAGCCCATCCTCTTTTTCTGGTACTAGATACAAAATGTGCGTTTGTCACTTGCTAAAGGTCAGCTTTCATCTCCAGCTCCAGCAGATGTTGATTTTAAACAAAAATCAAATACGACAAAAATAATTGGGACCCCTTCCTACCCCATATCCCAGTAAGAATTCATTATTTGCTTACTTTTCTCTGCTTTCCTCTCTTCTCCTTCACTAGAGAGAGCTTTCCACCAATAGGAAGTTTTCATAGTTATAACCCCTTTTCATCCATGGAAAAATGTACCTGTAATCCTGACAAGATTATTGTCCTGAGCCCTTCGGACTCCCAGGCCAATAGTGTGAGAACTTGGAAACCATTCCTAAAAAAGCTGGTGGAGAAAGTAGAAATCAACTGTGCAGAGGAATTAGTCTTAACTGTGCAATCTTTCCTAATTAGGGGAGGATCTGTATTAGTATAGACCAAGGGAATCATAATGCTGTTTTTAAAAAAAAAATCTTTTTTTTTTTTTGTTGAATACTGATGTAAATAAATAGCTTTTATGTGACTGCCACTGGTCTATCTGAGCTGACACTATTGTTCGTGACCAATGTTCCAAGGGTATTTCTTAGGGGTATCACTCTTCTTTTAATGTCAAAGCTATCTTACCTACAGCTAGTTGACATGCCATAATGGCAATCCTTTCCTCCTAGTATTCCCAGCTCTGGGTTATTCAAGTTATGGAGGGTTAAGTTGTCATTTTAGTCCCCTGGTATCTTAGTGCTGATAAACACTTCCTGATAAAATCCCTCAGTTGGGCAGGTCTCCTCAGTATCCCTCACTTGACTCGCCAACCTGGTCTCTGGGAAAGGTTAACAAATAACAAATCCTTCCAGATTTCTCTGACAAAGATGAATGGTGTAAATCTTCAGTCTCTTTATGGGTTGTCTCAACCACTATTAAAATGGCGTTTATAGATACATGATAGATACATGATGTCTAAGCAGCCCTGTGTATCCTCAAAGGAGAGGGAACCTTCCTGAGAGGCACATTTGGAGGTGAAGTTTTTGGAGAAGGGACGGGGCTTCACCAAGGTTTGCATGGAGGTACAGACTAGAAACTCCCTTCCATTAGCTGGAAGGATTAATAATAATAAAGTACTTTTGCTTCACCTAAGGGATTATAAACATTTGAGACTTGGTTTTTAAATGATCACATCCATTCATCTCAACTACAATGACCCCTACAATGGTCTTGTATCTCTTGCACAACTTGCACAACAATCTAGCACTGGAGTTGAAAGCAAAGTCACATTAGATTTTCTCTCGCCCTATTTCTGTAGTTTCCCCCTTTGCTTTAGTAAAGTTATCCTCTCCCTTCTCCCCATGCTCTCCCTGCCACCCCCAACCCCCCAACTCCCGACTCCCTCCTCTTCTCTGGTGCCTCCAAATTCTCATGAACATTTAAAATGATTGGTTCCCCAGGATGAAGGGCTCCACTGGCTCCTCTCCTACTTAGATAGCTCACTGTAGGGTAAAGGCGGATGTTTAACGTAGTCTATAAAGTATGAGCTATTTAATAGGTGAAATTTCATTTTGTAAATTGGGCTAAGACAGTTATTAAAAATCTTCAGCATTGGGGGCAGCTGGGTAGCTCAGTGGATTGAGAGTCAGGCCTAGAGACGGGAGGTCCTGGGTTCAAATCTGGCCTCAGACACTTCCCAGCTGTGTGACCCTGGGCAAGTCACTTGATCCCCATTGCCTACCTTTACCACTCTTCTGCCTTGGAGCCAATACACAGTATTGACTCCAAGATGGAAGGTAAGGGTTTAAAAAAAAAAAAAGCAAAACACACACTTAGATAATGACAGAGCTCAAACCAGCACTGTATTGGCTCCAAGTGAGAAGAGCAGTACGGGCTAGGCAATGGGGGTCAAGTGACTTGCCCAGGGTCACACACACACACACAAAAAAAAACAAAAACAAAAACAAAAAACTGGAACTGACCTTGTCCTAAGAATTCTCTGATTTTTCTTCTAAGATGAACCTCTCAAACACTCCCTGCCTAATTTTGTAGTCTGGACTGAAAAAACATGCTGTAGGGATTTTTCTTTTTTACTTTTAACTACTGACCAATGTAAAAAGTCACTACCCAGGGTTACTAAATTATACAAATATTCATACATGTATACATACACACATTTACACACACATGCATTACCCCTTCCACATCGTAGGAGTTAGGGGTGCAGTACTACTGTGATCTAGAAATTCCTTGCAAACTTTTTTGGCTTCCCTCTGCATCAGAGAAGGAGTCTGAATCTGTCCTTTTACGATTATGGGGTGTTTACAGTACCGTATTGTAAAATTTGGATTGAGCATTTGGTCACAGGCTATACGTTCTGAGTCTCTAAACTTTGTGTTGTCTACTGGCCCGTGAGTGTTGTCTGAGGCTTCCACAAAACTCAAAAACTCCCCCTTTGACTTCTTGTGCTGACCCGTGATATATGGAAACCTCAGTGGGGAAAGTCAGACTGGGGAAGGGCTGTCCAATTGCACATATACATAGTGTTAAAACTTTTCTTTCTCTTCCCAACCTTCTAGTGGTTCTGGAAGGACAAAAATTTAGTGAGCCACACTCAAGCCATTCCATGCTGAAAATTTCTTTCTAGTTTCCATTTGGTAAACAGTATTTAAGCTCCTTTCCCAATAAGCGGCACACCGATACAATAGTGGGAGAGGTGTGAAGATCACCCCACCACATAGAGCAAGCTGTTTCTTTCTTTTGTACAGACTCCACTAATCAGACTGTAAAGAAAATTCAAAGCGAGATTCAAAGGACCAATTTATTTTCCAGTTTTGCCAACATTAAAATAGAAATGCTCTTTCCTTGTAGGAAAAATACAGTAAACACATTTCTTTCATTTTCTTTAATACTTTAGACTCTAAAATTTCTTCATTACAATAGTCATAATTTTAAAAAATAGCACCTGTCAGATTTTCAGTGCTAATTTTTAACATTTTTATTGCTGGAGTTCTCCCCCTCCCCCCCACCCCCGAAAATGTAAAAGGTTCAAAGTACCTCTTGGAAATTTCAACAACATAATTCAAATACAAAAACCTATTAGCTCTCCGTTATGTTGAGAGCTGGTTAGTCAAGAATTCTGCTTATCATCCATATCAAATATAATGGCTGACTACCCACTTTCAAAGAATTAGAACAGTAGGGAGAGATACAGTATATGAATTAGAGAGGTACATTCCTGGCAGGTTTCTTTTGTCTTTTTTTTTAATCCTTATCTTCCATCTTAGAACCAATAAAGGCAGAAGAGGTAAGGGCTAGGTAATGGGGGTTAAGTGACTTGCCCAGGGTCACACAGCCAGGAAGTGTCTGAGGTCAGATTTGAATCTAGGACCTCCCATCTCTTGGCCGGGCTCTCAATCCACTGAGCCACCCAGCTGCCCCAGAAACTGCTCTTTTAGATTAATCCCTTATATCAACTTCTACCCTTTGCATACAGAAAGCTGGACATGCATTTCATGAGCTTCTGGGGAATGTAACAGGATTGCCTTTCTGCAAACCTTCAAGAATTTCATCAAAAGCAAAGATGGCATCTCCCCAAAGTCTTCATTGTATTTAGTGTTATTGTTGAGATTTGAAATATAGCATTATCCTTAATGGTAACTTCAGCCCAATAATCTATTTCCTTAGGTTTGTCATCTGGGGGTTTAGAGGATTCTTTCATTTCATGGCACTATGACAAGGTCTCCCCTCCATCTTCACCTCCCCACCCCACCAGCCCTCAAATTCCTTTGCTTCTCTCTTCAGATCCCTTGCTGGAGTGAAGGCCCATCTTTCTGCAGGCTGTACTGGTAGCATAAGCTATTTTTTTTTCCTTTTTAAAAATTACTAGTTAAAAAAGACCAGAGGCAAACTTAGAATATGTCCTGCAATGGCTTCACATATACAAATTGGGGCTTTCTGGGAGTCTGAGGGGCTCCTGAAGGCTGTTGATTAAACGAGCCTACGGTTTTCTTCTTTCTCAGGTTCTCTTGGACACGTTTTCTGTAATACCCGAGTCCCAAAGATGTTCACTCATCTGCTGGATACAGCAGCTTATCTCACTCTATCTGCCTCCTGGGGGAATATTTCTCTGAGCTTGAGATCCCCTAACCTGATTTAGTCTCTAGAATTTCTTTGGGACACTCCCAACTTCTTGTAGGTCCCCAAAATTCTTCCCAACAATGAGTAGCTGCTTGATAGTGCTTCAAAAATGGTAGTATTTCTATACATTTATATGGCTCATCTTAGATTTTTGGCAAGTGATTTCCAGGGTACGTAGACCAATTGTGGTGGACAATGCTGCCAAGGAAACTCTCTAATCTGCATACAAGTGATGGGAAGGTTATTCGGTCCTTCCTTACTCCTTTCCCTGACCTGTATCCATGTGGGATCCAGTTTGTATGGATCTTGGACATCACTTGGGATTCCCTTAGATCAGTGATTCCCAAAGTGGGAGCTACCGCCCCCTGGTGGGTGCTACAGTGATCCAGGGGACCGGTGATGGCCACACTTTTTTTCTATTACATTCTATTGAGTTCAATAAAGTTTCATAATTTCTAGGGGGCTAAGTAAGCCAAAAAAATTTGGGAACCACTGCCTTAGATCTTCATTTCACAAGTCCTCAGGCCTGAGGAAGACTTTAAAAGGACACTCAGCAGGTACCCATTTTTTGTGGTAACTATTCTTTTTTCAACTGGCCCATTAAACTAGCAATTTTCTATCAGTTTAAGTTTCTCAAGTCTTTCATTTCAAAGGAGCCTTCCTTGGGGAACCCCAAAGTAAAACTGTAATGTCACTGATATAAAAATGCCCCTGGGTTGTAAAGCTTAAACATCTTATCCACCAATGGGCCCAAAGTTTTGAGCTTCTCTTACTAATCTGGGGAATCCTTTATGAGGGTGCAGGACCGGTGGGCAGACTGGCTTGTGCCCTATCATCTAGTCTAGTAAAATGTAGGATGCAACAGGACAAGGCACAGAAAGGCAAGTTCAATTGGCAGCTTTTCGGTTCTGGATGAAAGCACTCGGATCACCAGGGATATTGGCCAGTGTGTAGTTTCAATTACTACCAATAGGAGGGTTGAAGGGAGAAGACTAGACAGAGGACCAGCTGAATCTAATGTGCAACTAGCTACCAAAACCCTCTGGTGATCAGTCTGAAAGGACTAATGTGCAAATGAAGGCAGCCAGGCTCATTTTAATCTTAGTCCAGAAGCTTAAAGGCTAGGGGTAGTTTGACTATGTTCTTCCTACAGTCTAGGATACTATTCATTGAATTTCCAATGATTCAACCAATTCAGACTCACCTCATTGGGGCCTTCTGACACCAA
The DNA here is from genome assembly GCF_016433145.1 of Gracilinanus agilis. Taxonomy (NCBI): domain Eukaryota; kingdom Metazoa; phylum Chordata; class Mammalia; order Didelphimorphia; family Didelphidae; genus Gracilinanus; species Gracilinanus agilis. The sequence continues at coordinate 274,171,173 of NC_058131.1, forward strand.
ATTATGGGCTGAGAATGACTCCGAAACATGAAAGTTTTAGAGAGTTTATGAAGTCCTCCAGCTGAGGGGAGATACAAAACAGGTGGCCAGATTCACTCATCCATTAGAGTTTTACATCATATAGACATTGTAAACAGAAAAAAGTGAAAATAGAGATTAGTTGCACACAGGCCCCCATCCAGAGTATGGCAAGTATAATTGCTGATGGGTCATAATTTGTTGGGAAATCTTAGTCCTTGAGCAAAGCTTGGTTCTGTGTTCTTCCTCTTCTGTTCATTCCACATTTCCCACAAGCCTATCCTTCTAGAATGTTCTTTTACTGCAAGAATAAAAACATAAGAAAATAATTAAAAAAAAACAAAACAAAACAAAACAAAGCTGTCTTTATAAACAAGTAAATGCGCAAGCACCTTTGAAAGATTTGGTTTGGATTTTCCAATCACCAGAAGTGACCCCATAGGCATTTGAATCCATGCCTGTGTGTGCGCGCACACACACACACACACACACACACACACACACACACACACACAATCAATCTACATTTTGTTTAAAAAACAGCAGCACTATATTCACTTGTACTAGAAGTACTACAAATAGGCAAACACAGGCCTGCTATTATTTCATCAGCATTATAAATCTGTCTCCCCTCCCTCTTCTTGGTATCTTGGAAATCAAAATAAGAGTATGAATTATGTTTTATGATGGTCCTCACAATAACTAAGAGTTAAATAACTTTAGGATACAGATTCTGGTTACTACTAAAGATTGGTTGACAAAATATGAAACACCACTTTTAACTCAAAACTATTTAGAGGTGCTATAGAGCAGCTTCAGTATAGAAGGCAAAGGCCAGGATGGCTGAAAATTATCTAGTTACTGACTTTTCCAACTATTGCTAGTTGGAAAACAATCACCTCAAAAATAACTCATTAGTCTATGTAATATTAAGCATGCACATGGCAAGGAATTATATAGAACAACTCCATATACACAGCTCCAAAATATTCAAAAGTTCAACCTCTCCTGGAAGGATCCTTGTATACAAGTAAATTTCAAGCCTATTATGAACTTATGCTAAAGGCACCCATGAAATGGCATGCTACACTACTATAAACTATAGGGAAATGTGGCTGCTAACCAGGCTTGTCATTTCCTTGACAGGTCCAAAAGGGTCTAGACTACAAAGGTACTTTTGGGTAAAGGAGATGGCCAAAAGAATGAAAAAGCTCATGGCAGAGCCTAGCTCTAGAGTTCTATTAGGGGAACAGGCGCTAAACAGAGGTGAGTCTGTTGACAATGCAGAAATTGATCAGATTGCCCAGGTCATTCTTTTTGTCCTGGACACAAAGCATCCTTTTCACTATACATACTCATTTCAGGGGCACTGCTGACTCATTTATTACCCTCTTCACCTACACAGAACAGGGCCATCACTTATTCAAAGTGTTTAAAGTAAAAAAGACCTGGAAACATCACTCACCTTTGAGGTACCAGTGGCTCATACTGCTGGAGTTCAAGTTTCCGCTTCTTCCCCTTACTACTTCATGTCTGGAATTTAATGACAGAAACCCCATAAAAATGGCAGATAAGGAATTCGTGGTTATTTTGTTAATAACATAACAAAACCATAAAGCCAAGTTTGGTTTTATTTATGTTTTTTGGATGTTTACTGATAGTACATTCAAATATTAAAACTATGAACCCAATTATGCATTTGTGGATTATTCATGGAAAATCTGTTACGCCAGGCAAACAATACCATTGTGATCATTAGATTAAGTCTACACTGCCCATCTTAGATTTAATCACCAAAGGTGAGAATACCTCTAATTCTGAAGAATTAGAATCAACTGATTGCCCCCAGGCAGTACTATGAGAAGTGTCTATTGTGATTGGACATGAAAATTAGGAGGGAGGCACAGGAAGTGCTGCATAAGTGACCCCTTTAAAAGGAGAAGGTCCTCAGTCAGCTGAGGGCTTCTGGTGAAGGAGATCTTCTAGCTCTTCTGATCTGTGGAATTTAAAGACTGACTGAATCTTCTTCCTGAACTTCTTTAACTTTGCTTCATTCACCTCTGGGCTAGATTCTTATTTCCCCTCTCTCTTAATTGTAAATAAACTTCCAAAAAAGTCAATTTTGACGAGATTATTCTTAATTGAGGATTGATAAAAGTTCAATCCTCTGGCGACCATCTTAATATACTGAACCCCAAAAAAACCCTTTCTCCCCCTTATACCATACCCTAATATCAAATGGTATGGGATGTGAAGAGAAATCTAACTTTTTTTCTTCCAGCAAACCTTTGCCTGCCTACCTCATGGAAGCATTTTGTAGACCAAATGGAAATAGCAAAGTCCAGCAAACTCCAACATTGTATATAAATAGTGGACCACAAGGGCTCTCCCAATTAAATAACTGAATAAGATCATAAAATTCTCCTTCCAATGCCAATGTGCTGGTTTCTCAACAAGAACCACAATTTCATTAGTATTCTCTTAGGAAGCTACTATTAGGCAATGCCTTTTGCCCAATTAAATGGCTCATTTTCTAGCCAACCAGCCAGCTACCTACTTGGCTAATAACATCTCTGATCACAATTATGTCCATTTAATTTTCCCTATCACTCAACAAATTTCACAGAGGACTCTTGTTCACCTCACAATAGGGGAATCCCACAGTAATAAAAGATGTACCCAGGTCTTACTGTAGTTTTAAGCCATAAAAGCTTTAAACATTTAAAGTTTAAAACTTTGGAGAAACTCTGTATAATTACAGTGTAGATACATTCCTCTATTAAAGAGAACAAAGGGCTAGTTCTTTGGTACCAGATAAGTGAGAGCTGCTGCCAGAAAAAAAACAAATGAAGTACCTGATAATCCTTGGCATACAACCTACTAAAATGAGATTTCCATGGCTGAGGTGGCCATTTTCTTTTGCATTTTAAAAGCCACCTGTATAAATTAATCTTGTACCTTTGTGTTAACTCTGACATAAAAAATTAGCACTGGTGTAACATATCCAATGCCTGGGTGTTTAGTCAAGCTGAGATGGAGAAAGCTCTGGAACTTGACCTAGTTCAAGAAAGTCACATTAATGACAATCATCCCAGTTTAACTTACCCTTTCCTGGCCCAAAATAACAAGCTCAGATACAGAAGCCAGAGTAATACACTAAGACAAACTGAATTGGGCATGGCGTGAATGAGCATTTTGTAATACATGGAAGCCAAGGCGATGGATATTCTATTTCTCCTATGATTTCATATTTTCCCTAAATATCCCAAATAAATTGTCTCCCTTTTCTTTATTGCCACTGACATCTCTTTGAATTTAACATATAATACAAAGAAACACTATGCCTATTAATCCATTCTGAGTGCTCACAAGTTTAAACAATTTCTTCCTAACTTAACAATCACTCAAAACCTCACAAGATAGGCAGTGCTTGGAAACAACGTGATCTCTAAATAGCCAGAAAAACCTTCTAGGTCATCTCCTACTGTCCTTATACTAATGAAGACCTTTTATTCTCTTAGAACAAAAAACATTGGGGGGGGGGGGCGTAGCTATCAGGTGCTTCAACAAGTTTATGTTTCTGGGGGTGTTTTTGCAAACACAATATACTGGTGCATAAAGGAAAGAACAAATCAAACCTAAAATTGGCTATGCATTGTGGGATTTGAACCTAGTCCTGCATAGCTAAGAAAATAAACCTGTTGCCTAGAAACCACTATATCAAGTATAAACTTATATTCAGAAGGTAGTGGTATATACTTTTTTGATATAAAAAATACCAGACTTAATTGATAATCTATTCTGAGAAGCAAATATTTGGTGCCAGAGTGATTTAGGGTGTTGGAATCTGACATTTGAGTCTAGAAAAGCTTGGGTTGATGCTGGTAGCTCAAGCCAAATCGACTTAAGACTTGCATCCAGAAGCTATCTATGTTATTTGATATAAAAAGGTTGTTTATGCTTATTGCAGCTACTAAGAACCACAAAGTACAAACAGGGAAACTATTAAACAAGTATAACAACATTTTAGAGATGCTTGACCAAATCCTTCACACTGACAAACTGTACTCTAATCAGATTCATTAATTGTACTTTGTCTAGTTTCTGAAACAAAAACTTTATAGGCAATTTTACTATATAAATGAGTTAAAATCAGGCAAGAAAATTCAGAATCAGAACCGCAATCATTTTTTATCCTAAGAGTTACTTTTGCTTATGGGATCCATAAGAAAATGCAAAGAGACAATGGTCCTCCATTACCACTGACATTCCTTTAGATTAACTGGGAAAACCTATATACAATACAAAGAAACAGTGTGAGGCTATTAATCATTCTGAGTGCTCACAATTTAAGAACACTGAGCGTAGACGTAGCCTTTTTCTCTTTGCCACCTAATTCCAAACATGACACAGCAGTCACATTGGTAATGCCTCTAGGGGGCAGAACACACACACCTGGCCTTCCCTGTTGTACTCACCTGTGTCTGAGGCCATCAGTACACCAATCTCTGGAGCATTGATCCCATAGATGACATGCTATTAGGCAAGGCTACAGCTGTACTGAAGGGATGTTCCTCCTCCTCAATCAATAGAAAATGTACCTGAAAGTGGTCCTTGTTGTCAGACAACTCACTGTCCAATTAAAAAAAAAAAAAGTATTTACTGACAGTCCAGATCCCTACTCTCAAGGACAATTTAGTCTAACACATCTAGGATGGATAGGGATTCAGATGATCTTGACCCAAGTTCTTTCTTCCTAGGGAGTCTGGCTATTGAATTAATCTAATTGGGGACACAAAGTTACAGAAGACCAAAGATTCAAACAAGTTTAAAACAGCTTTGTCCCAAGTCAATGCTCAAAGGGTTAAATAGGTAAGTGCTAAAGAATGTAAGGGCAGGGAGCTTCCTCATGTTTGTCTTTGAATCCCAGCATATATTACTGTTGTTTCTTTGTTTTCAAAGAGGATCAATGACACTGACATTACAGGGTCTTCACTAGTACATGAATTGGATTTAAGAGTGGCAGAGTACAGTCTTCTGTCTCATTCTTTTCTGAAGTAATCAAAATACAGTGGGTATACAAGTCAGGATGACCCTGGCATGTTCAATATTTGACCCAACTCTAGATAATTAATTGCTCTAAATCTTCTGCCATTTTTATGGCTACTGGAATAAACAGTTCTCATCTGCCCATTCTGCCAGGGCAAGTCTTCTTGTTTTGGATGGACACCCCCTTAACTCACCACTTATCCTTAATCTGGCTTAGCAACTCTGCCAAGATGTGACCACTATACAGCTTTTTAGGAGCCATAGGCAAGAGTTGGGTGAAAGGTGGACACTAAAGGTGAATGAACAGCCCTGAAGAGAGCATGCCAAGTCCCACACTAGAAGTGCTAGTTCTTTCTGATCACCCACACACCATGGCATATAACCAGTGTCTGGCACAGCAAGCTCTTATTTAACAGTGGTTCAGGAGACCACTCTTGAGTAGCAGTGGCAAGAGCCATTGAGATTTCTTATGAGATACTGATTTGCCCAGTGACCCAAAGTCAATACCTTGTTCTTATCAATTGAACTCATCTGCTTATATCATTTAAAAAATGTAGCCAGGACCCATAAGATCAGGGACCCACAAGTGTTGGGAAATCCAGAAAAATGTCAGGCAATCAACCATTCTTAGTGCTCACAGATTTCTGAACACTGAGCGTAGAAAAAGCCACTTCCTCTTTGCTACCTAAAGACACAGGTACAGCCCAGCACTGCAGCAGCAGCAGCAGCAGCAGCAGCAGCTGTATGTGTAAACAGTAATGAATCTAAGGCAGCATTTTTCATTAGCAACAATCAAGGATTTCTTGACCTCGGTCTCTAGGCCTGGCTCTCAATCCACTGAGCTACCCAGCTGCTCCCTACTGCTATCATTTCTATATCTTCTTGTGAGTCCTGAATTTCCAAGACATACCATCATAGTTTGACTCACAACACTGTCTTTATCCAGATGGAATCCCCATGCAGTTTCACTCACCATTTAAAAATATTTTCTCAGTTTGGCCTGTTTCACTTCCTCCTGTCAAAAAAAAATTCCATGAACAAAGCCAAGCTTCATGACAGTTCAAGTTGTCAATAAAAATGTACCAAAAACATAAGAAAAAAGCAGGCATTTTTCAAGTGTCAGGCTATTAATCATTCTGAGTGCTCACTGGGTCAGAGCACCGAGCGTAGACATAGTCTCTTTCTCTTTGCCACCTACTGACACAAATGAGGCACAGCAGCCAAATTTGTAACGCCTCTAGGGGCAATTTATGGTTATGATTAAATCAGGAATTTTCTCTCCCCTCTATATGGGTGTAGTTTTACTAACTGTCCTACAACATAGGCATAACTTAATTCAGCTTAAATAGGACCTAGGCCTACTATGAAAGGAAGCAAATTTGGAGAGAAAAATATCTTGAAGTTTCAGGCCCATTCAGAATGAGCCCCATGAGGGGATACTCAATGCACAAGAAGTTGCATGTTATTTCCTAGTGATTACCAGAATGAACACTAATGACTATGGATTCATTTGTTGGGTCTCAGCAGAAACTCCAGCACGAATATGTAAACTCACTCAACATTCCAATGTGGTCTCCAAAATACCAAAACTGAGGTAAAAGCATAACTGGAACCTCATTTTATCTGACTTAACTTCTTTAAACATTTAAAATTAGTTGAACGAACAAAATATCAGATTTTATCACAAAGGTCTAATAACTGGTGCAGTCATATAAATCAATTGAACCTGTTAACTGTGATGGATTTATAGAATTCTCAAACCTACCTGCCTCACCTCCCTGCGGGAACCATTCCCGGGTCCATGGCTTTCCCATTCTGCTAGAGGGAGAAAAATCAAGTAAATCCTCCAGTCAGCCTCAATAAGGGAAACAAATAACTGTAAAACAGTATGACATAGAAAAAGCATTTCACCTTATCTTCAAGTTCTTTTATTAACACATATAAGAGCATAAAAAATGGACTTAAATATTTTATGCATTTCACCTAAACCTAGACCATGGATGAACAAGTCACTTAACCTAGCTGCCTTGGTTTCCTCATTCTTAAAGTAGATAATACTTGAGTTGAGGATCAATTGAGATGTTAGCACTATATAAATGCTATTATTACTACTTTATCCCATCAGATTTTGATTCTAAGGGAACATAGGGTGCTGGCTTTTGTAAAGAAAAATTTTAATTTCTTTTCATTCAATCAGGCTATTATATTGTGTTCCTAGCTGTTATCCTAAGCAAGCTGCTGCCACCTAGAGATAAAAATATTAAAAGCTGGCAACTTCACTCTAAATAATGACAGTATCAGAAAGCCTTAATTTCTTCAGTGGGTCAAGTGTGGAGAGGAAAGGAAATGGGAGTTTTAAAAGTTAGAGCAGATTACTTGTAAAAAAGACAAATGTGAAAAGGAAAACGGAAGATTTAAGGATTTAACCTGACTAAAGGAGTTTAATCTGTCTCACGGACCTCTTTTGCAGCGAATGTTATCGATGGTCTCCTAATGTTTATAAAAGGTATAAAGTACACAGACTTACCAATGATATTTAGTTATCAAGAAATTAGTTCACACACTTCAACCTAAGAAACTGCTCGGAGTACTCCAAGGCACTTGAAAAGTTTAGGAAAAAACTGCGGGGCCAACTCTGGAAGGCTAGCAGAGAAAAGGGTACACTAAGGTGGTACTGAAATTAACTTTCACAACCTTCCTTTCATTTAAATAAAACGGCCCTGCTAGATTAAAAGTAGGAGTAGGGATGGGTGGGTGAAGAAGGAATTCTGAACAAGTCAGGAATTTGGATCCTGCTGGCCCCAACAGCTCAGGGAAGAAATGGAAGGATGGACACGTGGGGGAACACGAGGGCTGGGAAATACACGTCCAAGGATTAGAGGTGTAACATGTCAGGGGAAACCCGAGGAAGAGATTCGGACTACGCGAGGGTCTGGAGTCCTGGGAGTCGGTGGGGTTGGGAAGGGTTCTGTGCCAATCCAGGGGACTTTAGGGCCCGTTTGCCTTACCGATGACGCAGCACATCCCGCTTCAGTTGCTCCGAGAGAGAGAACGTACGGCGGCGTCACTACCTTTTATAGATCCTACGGTGGCCTTCATGGGACATGCCAGCAAACGCATGCGTATTTCTTTCGGACGCACGGACGCGCTCAGGTTTTTGCCGCTCCGCCCCTCACCTCCGTCTCCCTAGAATGTATGCGCAGCCGCAATAGCGTCCCATTCGTAGTTTCTCGAGGCACCCACCAACCAAGAGTTCGGCTTGGAAAGCAGGTGACCTGCATTTGAGTTTTCTTCTTCCCTTTCTCTGTCCGGAAGAGCTTTAGCAAACATGTTTTATAGAATGTGCTCCCTTTGGGCACAGATCAGAGCCTGGGAGCTTTGGACTTTTAAATAATGAAAACTTTTATGGGCACTTAGGGTTACCTAGGATTTTTAATGATTCGAGAGCTATAGAAGTCAGAGCCAGCCGCCACTGTTTTCGCATCCTTCCTGTGTGCTGATTGGGCGGCAGAGAGCCTACATTCAAATTACCCCACCTAAGACGGTTTATATGACCTTGGTCCAGTAGTTTGCCTTCGGAATCTCAGCATTTGTAAAATAAAGGGATTGGCGTGGATTAGATATACTTAACCTTTTTAGATCTTTAGGTGTCTGGTGAAACCCGTCGACCCCTCCGCAATATTTTTTTTAAATCATAATTAAAGGAAATATTAACTTTCAATTAAAGCTAAGAGGAAATAGAGATGTGATTTTCCCCCCACCCCACTCCAATCCAAGTTCAGGAATGCCCTTACCCTCTTTAAAAAAAAATCTTGCCACCAATTCCAAGTTAAGAACTACTTTAAACAGTTGTACACTATCTCAAATCTTTTAATCTCTTCTGCTGTCTACAAACTTGCCCAACTGTCCAGCATCCTTTAAAGAACAAAAACACTCCCTTCCCATCCCATCATACCTGCTTCTATGCTATAGCTCTACTTTCTCAACAAAAGTCCTTGAGGAAAACTATTAGTATTTCCAATTGCTCTCCTTTCAGGCTCTTCTTAAACTGGCATTTTGACTTCCAATCTCATTTCTCAACTGAAATTTCCTTCTCTGAAGTTACCAATGACTCTTAAGAGCAGGGACTTTTCTTTTGGCTTTTTCCCAGCAATGAATACTACTCTTGGCATATTAAACAGGTGTTTAATAGATGCTTGTCAAATTGACTTTTTAAAAAATCCCTTACCTTCTATCTTAGAATCAATAATATAGGTTCCAAGGTAGAAGAGCAGTAAGGGCTAGACAATTGGGGTTAAGTGACTTGCCCAGGGTCACAAAGCTAGGAAGTGCTTGAGGTCAGATTTGAACCCAGGACCTAGCCTGTCTCGAGGCTTGGCTCTCTATCCACTGAGCCACCTAACAGCCATGATTTGACTTTTTTGAAAAGACATTTGCCCATCTTCAGTTTTGTGGTACCGCTTTGATTTTCCATGAATTTTTCAAATATCATTATCAATTGTTTAGCAATGACATCTTTCAGGTTTTTTAGTAGCCAGGGATGTAGTTCATCTGGGTCAGATGACTTGAATTCATCAAGTGCAAGAACCTGCATTTTTGTTGTTATTCAGTTGTTTTCAGTCCTGTCTGTCCCTTCATGACCTTATTTGGGGCTTCCTTGACAGAGATACTGGAGTGGTTTACCATCACCTTCTGCTCATTTGACAGATAAGGAAACCAAGGCAAACAGAGTGGAGTGACTTGCCCAGGATCACACAGCTAGTGTCCGAGGCCAGATTCCAACTCGGGAAGATGAGTGTTCCTAACTTCAAGCCAGGCACTCTATTCACATCACCTAACAACCTGACTTTTTTTACTATCTCCTTTACGTTGTGTATCAACTTTTTATTCTTTCCTTTCCAGTGCAACACTCATTCTCTTTGGCAGAGAAAACAGAAAGAAATGGGAATCGGAGAGCTCTACCTTTTTTCTGATTCCAGTTATTATCATCCCATTCCTTCCAAGCACAGGCCTTATCTTTTCTTTGTCCCTCCTTTTTTTCTTAGTATAGTTAAAAAAACAAAAGAAACCCACTCTTGTTATTCTCAACTTCCCTTACCAGTTTCAGCTCACTGAATTTTATCATCCTTTGACACTAAAATTTTTTAATTGAAATCTTATTTTTATACCATTTCCATTTCCATCTTCTCTTTTCTCAGCAAGCTACCAGTTATAATTAAAAAAAAAATAGGGAAAAAATTCAGCAAAAGTACTTAATACAACTTCCACCTCTGCAAAGAAAGGGAGAATTCTCATATCTTTTCTCTTCTGAGATTGGCCATCATATTTTCACAGTACTGATTCAGATGTTTTGTTCTTTTTCATTTGCATCGTTATAGTCATGCTTAGTTTTCCTTTCTTTACTTTGCATTAATTCATAGTTCTTCCCTTGACTTTCTGTATTCATTATATCTGTTGTTTCTTATGGTACAGTATTATTCCATTATATTTGTTTACTATGATTTGTTCAATTATCCCCCAGCGGATTGGCATTATATAATTTCCTTTTCTTTGCCAATATAAGTGACATTATGAATATTTTGACATATAGAAAACCTTTCTTTTATCATGGATCTTGAAGTACAGTTTATGCCTAGCAGGAGAATTTTTTGGAGAAAGGGCATAGACATTTTGTTCACTTTTTTAGCATAATGTTAAACTGGTTCCAGAATGGCTAGATCAATTCAAAGATGTAGAAATATGCATGGTTTTGCACAACCCTTCCAACATTCCCATCATGTCTTTGCCAATGTGTTGGTTATGAGATGAGTTCTCAGAATTATTTCATTTTACATTTCTCTCAGTAATTTGTATCACTCTTTTATGTGGTTGCTAGTATCTTATAATTGGTTTTAGAATCCTTTGTTCACATCCTTTGACTACTAAATCCATTTGGAATTACTTGGAAATATGTCTTGGTCTTATATATATATTTTTTAAACCCTTAACTTCTGTGTATTGGCTCATAGGTGGAAGAGTGGTAAGGGTGGGCAATGGGGGTCAAGTGACTTGCCCAGGGTCACACAGCTGGGAAGTATCTGAGGCCGGATTTGAACCTAGGACCTCCCGTCTCTAGGCCTGACTCTCAATCCACTGAGCTACCCAGCTGCCCCCTATATATTTGTTTTAATTTCCTCTGAATTGGATATCAGACTCTTATTGGAAATATTTGATGTGAAGATTTCTGCCAAATCAATCACTTCCAGTCTTATATTCCTTGCATTAATTTTGTTGATGCAAAAGGTTTTCAATTCCATGTAATTGAAATAATTTATTTTATCTTTTGTGATCACCTTTATCACTTTTTTTTTTGTATTTTTTTTTAACCCTTGTACTTCGGTGTATTGTCTCATAGGTGGAAGAGTGGTAAGGGTGGGCAATGGGGGTCAAGTGACTTGCCCAGGGTCACACAGCTGGGAAGTATCTGAGGCCGGATTTGAACCTAGGACCTCCTGTGTCTAGGCCTGACTCTCACTCCACGGAGCTACCCAGCTGCCCCCACCTTTATCACTTTTATTTGATTAAGAATTCTAACTGTGGTTGTCAAAGATATCCAATCTGGTTCTCTTCTAATTGTTGATTGATTTGTTTTTTCACAATATGACCATTATTCAAGACACATACCCATTTTTTATCATATTACATGGTGAAAGATGTTGAAATAAAATTTCTGTCAAAATGCTTTCTTTGTTCTACAGTAGTTATCTTAATAGTTCCAGTAGTTCAGTTTTCCACACTGTTTTTTTTACGAGACCATGCCATCCTCATGTTAATCCTATTATCAGTCATTGCTTTTATCATCTGAACATTTCTTTTTAAATTTAAGTAGGCTGTTGAGGTCCCTATGCATCTATTGGTCTCTTCAGATAACTACTATTTCCCCTCCTCATTGTAATTGTTTCCTTTTGCCTTCTGAATCTAATTCCTGAATATCATCTATTCCCTTGGAACTGACTAAAGAATTAGAATTCATGGAATCTTGATTATATTTCCTCTGAGCTTTTTGAATTCTGCTTTCCCAAAAGTTTAGGACATGTCAGAATAGACTTAGATTCCCTTTCCTGACACAAATTCTAGAAGGGAGTGGTTACTTCCCCTTAGGGTTCTCAAGAGTTCAACCTCAGGAACCAGTTTAAAATTTCCCTTATTTGGTTCCTCCATTTTTTGAAGGATGAAATAATCATTAAGGCAAATCAAGATGCAATTTGCAAGGGGCATATAGGTGGCTCAGTAGATAGAAGGTCAGGCCTGGAGGCAGAAGGTCCTGGGTTCAAATGTGACCTCAGACAGTTCTTCATTTAAGAAAGTCACTTAACTCCAAATGCCTACAGCTCTTACCACTCTTCTGCTTTGGAACTGGTTCTTCTATAGCAGGGGTTGGCAACGTATGGCTCTCGAGCCATATCTGGCTCTTTTGAGGGCCAGATGTGGCTCTTTCTGCAGGAGCCATAAAGTCAATTTTTTTTCAGGCGCTGTTACAGGAGCGCACTGTGAGCACTGTACGGCTCTCACGAAATCACATTTTAAAAAATGTGGCTTTTATGGCTCTCACGGCCAAAAAGGTTGCCCACCCCTGTTCTATAGATTCTAATACACAAGGTAAAGGGTTAAAGAAGCAATGAACACCCTGGCAGCTTTCTGAATAACTGAAGTCCCTCTGCAATTGTCTATATAACTGAAGCCTTCCACAACTATTATATCGTGTTTTTGTGCCAGACTTGTGGTCTGCTTTGAAATCCCATATATTTCTTCTTTCTATTCTGGTTGAATACTCTGATGACAAAAAAATTACTTCATTCTTGCTCTATTGATCTCCATGCAAATGCTTTCCAACTATGCTTCTCTCCTTTGGTTCCCCAACTTTCTCATATATCTTTTTTTTTTTAAACCCTTAACTTTGGTGTATTGTCTCATAGGTGGAAGAGTGGTAAGGGTAGGCAATGGGGGTCAAGTGACTTGTCCAGGGTCACACAGCTGGGAAGTGGCTGAGGCCAGGTTTGAACCTAGGACCTCCTGTCTCTAGGCCTGACTCTCACTCCACTGAGCTACCCAGCTGCCCCCACTCATATATCTTTTTTAAAATAAGATTTTATTTTTTCAATCAGCAAAAATTCTCCTTGATTACATAATCTAGAAAAACAGACTTCCTCATTGTCCATGACCAAAAAGATACACATACACATCATTCAGCTCCATGAGTCTTTCATCTATCAAAAGATTTGCAGTATGTTTCATCAATCATCTTTTAATAATCATAGTTGTGATTATACTCATCAGTTCCTAAGTCTTTCAAACTTTTTTTGTCTTCCCATTACTATTGCCATTATATAATTTGTTCTGTTGGTTCTGTTCACTTCACTCTTTATCAGTTCATATAGGTCTTCCCAGGTTTCTCTGAAACTATCTTCTTCATTTTATTTATAGCACAAGTGTATTATCATATTTATACACCATAACTTGGTTTGCCTTTCCCATCATTTGATGGACACTTCTCAGATTCCCCGTCTTTGCCACCTCAAAAAGTTATATTTTTGTACATCTTTAGTTTGTTTTGCTCCAGAATAATCCCTCTTTTAATCTATCCTTCCCCTAATTCTCCCTTCTTCCCTTTACCTCCTATTTTTCTGTTGAATAAAATGTAATTCTATATTCAATTCTTTGTGCATGTGTATTCTTTTCTTAAACAAGTTCAGATGAGAGTGAAGTTCAAATGTAAGCTCCTTTCCCCTTTCCTCCTTGTTTGAATAGACTTAAAAAACAAAAAAACCTTTTACATATCTTCTTAGAATCAATACTATGTATTGGTTCAAAGTAGAAGAGGAGCAAGATCTAGGCCCATGATGGCGAGCCTATGACATATGTGCCAAAAAGGGCATGCAGAGCTCTCTCTGTGGTCATGCAAGCCATCACCTGCCAGAGTTTGTTACTAGAAAGGCAGAGGGACTTGGGCGGAGCTTCTCCCTTTCCCCTCTCCACTGCACTAAGGACATTTTTTTTTCACTTCACCTTCCCCTCTGCTCATCAGCCCAATGGGAGTGTCTTTCACCCTTTTCTGGGGTAAGGCAAGGGGTGGGTAGGGAGGGGCCCACAACATGGAATCTTGGGGGGTGGGGGCCAGGGGAGGTGGAGCATGGCACACAGTTTCTAAAAGGTTCACCATCACTAATGTAGGCAATGGGGGTTAAGTGACTTGTCCAGGGTCACACAGCTAGGAAGTGTCTGAGATCAGATTTGTACTCAGGTCTTCTGGGCTCTAAGCCTTGCTCTTAATCTACCAAACCACCTAGCTTCTTGTATAGACTTCAACTTAACCCACTTTGAGATAATTTCCCCTCATTGTCCTTTTTCTTCTGCATTGTTCTTCCTTTCTCTTTCCATTCTTTTAAGATCATCAAGATATAACAAAATCCGTTCCAATGCCTTATTTAATTAGACACCTTCTCTGACCCCAAAGATAGAGTATAAAGGAGAAATAGTATCTTATTTTTTAATGTAAATAATTAATCTTTGTTAAGTTTCTTATGATTGTTAATTTGTATTTACCTTTTTTATGTTTTTCTTAATTCCAGTGTTTGAACTTCAAAGCTTCCACACAACTCTGACCTTTTCACCTGGAATCCTTGGAAATTCTCTTTAAAGATCATTTCCCCACCTTGTAGGATTATGCTTAGTTTTACTGTTACATCATGTATGATTCTGACTGTGGCACCTCAGTACTCGGGTACTTTCTTTCTAGCTGTTGAAAGTATTTTTTATTTGATCAAAACATTCTGGATTTTGGCTATGTTTCTGGGAGTTTTTATTTTGAGGATTTATTTCAGAAGAGGATCTCTGCATTCTTTCCATTTCTACTTTGCTCTCTGGTTCTAAAAGATCTAGGCAGCTTAAGATTTCTTGAAATATGATATCTAGGCTCTTTTCTTTTTTTGTCATAATGTTCAGGAAGTCCAAGGATTCTTAATTTTTTTTCTCCTTGATTTGCTTTACAGGACATTTGTTTTTGCTATGAGGTAAACTTATATTTTATTTCTTTTTTCACTTGCTTAACTTTATTTTGATGCTTATTGTCTCATTGAATCATTGGCTTCTTTTTGTCCCAATCTACTTTTCAAAGTTTGTTCCTAGGGCAAGATTTTATATTGTTTATGCCAAGTTATTAATTCCATTTCCAATTCTTTCATAGGTCTCGTTTCTTTTTCTATTTTTTTTCTTCAAACATTCATTTCAGATGAAAAAAAATTTTTTTTCAAACTCTTGCTTCATGTCTTCCAGGATTCTAGTTGAATTTGTGCCTAAGCTGTGCCTTTTCTTTTACTTTCCCTGTAGATGTTCTGTTCTTCTGGGTTTGTCTTTGGCGTCCCTGCCATCATAACTTTTTATGATTTAGCTCTTTTTTTGTTTGCATAGTCTCCCAGCCTTTTTCCTGACTTTAGACTTAATGTTAGAAATGGGCTGTATGACCTTTTGGAGGGAAGGTCTGAGCTAGTCCTCTTACTGCTTCTTGAGGTACTGAGTGTTGTGTTTTTCT
Organism: Gracilinanus agilis; assembly: GCF_016433145.1. Lineage (NCBI taxonomy): Eukaryota > Metazoa > Chordata > Mammalia > Didelphimorphia > Didelphidae > Gracilinanus > Gracilinanus agilis. The sequence goes on from NC_058131.1 coordinate 274,186,807, forward strand.
AAGCCTTCAAGGACAGTTGAAGCTGGGGACTTGCAAGCTATCAGTGTTCTCAATGTCTGATGTCTGATCCAGGGTGAAATTTGATCACTTCCCCTGGTCTGAGATATTCAAGTTCCTGACTTGGGTTTGAATCTGTCCAACAACAGTGGGCTGCTCTTGGATTTAGCCACTAACATTCAGCTAAAAAGCTTTGTTGGTTCAGTGACAGAACTGTAAGCTTCCCTTTGGTCTGAGATTCCTGCCCTTTTACTCCTCTGCAGGCTTCAGATTGGGTTACAGAGTTGGAGCTGAGACTTCGCTCCCCCTGCAGGCAGTCATGCCACTCACACCACTGCTGCTTATTTCCACTAAACTTGCTTCTCTCCACAGCCTAGGGCCTGCAATAACTCCACAGTGACCCTTAAAAATGAGTCCCCCTTAAGCCCATTCTGAATCTGTGATTTGGAACTGGTTAGCAAACAATACAATTGCCAGCAGGCACCTGTTCCAGTGCCCTGCAGATTGTGCTGCTCTGTAATGGCTTTGGAACTTCTTTTCGTCAGGTGCACACCCTTTTTTAGCACTGACTGTGGTGTGCCCTTGGTCTTCTCCAGTACCTGGCCTGGAATAGTGGCTTTCCCCATTTAGATTCAGTATAGTGTATTTTCCAGATGTTTGGTTTTTTGGGGAGGCAGCTCATGGTACTTCTTCCTGCTAGTCTCTCACCCTAGCTCAGCTCCATCCTGTTCTCCACCATGGATATGTCTTAATGTGCAATGCTATTCTCTCTCCACTGTATATGTTGCTTCTTTTTAAAATAAAGCATACCCTTTGAGAACTATATTCCACTAATGGGTTTCATCTTAAGTCTTAGTGGTATGTGAGGTCCACTAGTTGCTCTAATTGCCTCAACTTTGGGCATTTGAAGTGGTGCCTATTTATCTATGCATCTCTAGCTATATGCTATTATTACCTCAGCTAGAAAGATTAGAAAAGATAGAAAAGATTAGAAAGATATTAGAGCAAGAAGGGACTTTGGAAATTCTCTGTAAAACATTTAGTCCAATTACATATTGCTAGTTACCTCATGCTGATGTAACCAACCATCTCATTGTCTCATTTTACTAATTGGCTTGTAGGCTCCTGGAGGATAAGGATCATAATATTAGAGAATCTAGTAAAGACCCGGATTTTCTGCTGTACCCAAGGTGCACTCCCCCGTGTTCCAGTTAAATTTCATAAGTTTTTGCTCCTCAAGCATGTTCTCCTCCTGCTTTAATCCATTTGCCTTATTAGTGTCCTGTTCTAGGAATACTATTCCTTTCTTTCTATGTATTGAATTCCTACTCTTATCTCAAAGCCCAACTCATAGATAACCCATAGTCTTCCCTGCTCTCATCTGTAATGGCTTCCCCCCTCAAGACTACTTACAAAGAATTTGGGACTAGAAATTTGTACACAACCTGGAAGACCTGTGTCTAATTTTCCTTTAGATCAGTGATTCCCAAAGTGGGCACCATCTCCCCCGGTGGGTGCTATAGCGATCCAGGGAGGCAGTGATGGCCACAGGTGCATTTGGGGGTAGTGAATAACTGTAAGGGGGCGGTGATAGTATGTGACTGGGGGGCGGGGCTAAGTAATATTTTTTCTGGAAAGGGGGCGGTAGGCCAAAAAAGTTTGGGAACCACTGCTTTAGATATTGACTAGTTGTGTGAATTCTAGGCAGGGGGACTTAACCTCTTAGTTTTAGTCTCCTTATCTATGCAATAGAGAAAACAATTTTGAGGAAAAAAATGTCAGCTGCTTCACCAAGCTGAAAGTAAATAGAGGTTAAATGCCCTAGGACAGTGATGGGCAAACTAGGCCATGGGCCACATGTAGCCCCCTGAAATGTTCTATCTCACTGACCAACATTATTTCTAATCTGACAAATACAATGAGTAGGTTACAATACAATGAAACTTTGAAAGAACTGACTTAGACACAGACTGAGAGATAAGCATTTCCTTTCCTTTGGCCCCTCTTTAAAGTTTGCCCATCAGTGCCCTAGGAAACTGAAAGTTCCAGAGGTACCAATCTGCACTGGTAGGAGTTTCTTCTTCCCAGAGTTCCCTAGAGCAATGAAATGACATTCCTATACCCTACTGCATTGGCTACTTTTTGGTATCACATATGAGTATTATCTGTTTGCCTTATCTCCTTAGCATGACTGCAAACTTCATGAGAACAAAGGCTGTGTCTGGCCTGGGTACTTCTTTTTGCACTAGGCACAGCAGTGTTCTAAACATGAGACAATCGATACTCGTTGAATGAATCAGTAACTATTTGCTAGTAAATTTAAGTTCCGTGAGGAAAAAGACCTTGTTGACATCTCTCTCCCTATCTTCTCCATATATATGTATATATATGCATGCATCAGATCTATGTAGACTACTAATGCGTCTATGACTGAGGTCCTCAAAGCACGTTAAAGTATTTCCCCCTCTTTCCCAAAGCTGTATTTAGTCCCTTTCTTTGTCATAACTTAAAATATGAGCCTTATTTCTCTCAAAGTGTGTCCAACATAACTGTAAGAAAGTGTTATTATAGTGCAAAGCACACTAGATAATTAGAAATCTACGTTCTAATTCGAGCTCTGTCATTATTAACATTACATGATCTTGAACTAGCCAAACATTCTTTTACCTGAACTCCAGCTTCCTTATCCATAAAATGCAGATAATACCACTTTCCCAAGCTAGTTCAAAGGCTTATTAAGGATCAAGTGAGATAATGAATATGAAAACACTATGAGAGGTTCGAAGTGGCATCTAAGTATAAAACATGCCCATTATTAGGTAGCAAAATAGTTTCCTTCTTTTTTAAACTTGTATACATTGATAGGAGAGTGTTCAAGTCTAGTTTTTATTTTGATAGAAGTCAGCTAAACCTTTACAAGACTTGGCTTCCTCAGTCCATCATAGTCTACATCCTAACTGAGCTGGGCTTGGGGGCTACTGGGAGGTATCTCCTGTCTTGTCTGTTTGCTTTGCAGGCTGTAGAGGAATTCCATTTGCTTCCTTTTTGCCTTAGCTCGCTTGATGGCCATTCCAAAGAGATGGCAGAAGAGCTTGATGGAGTCAGGGGAATCGTCATTTCCGGGAATGGGGTAGGAAATAAGGCATGGGTTGCAGTTTGTGTCCACAATGCCCACAGTAGGGATGTTCATCTTAGCAGCATCTCTCACAGCCACATGTGTCTCAAAGACATTGTTGAGGGTATGGAAGAAGATCATTAGATCTGGCAGACGGACTCCAGGGCCAAACTGGACAGGGGCATTGGTTAGCAGGCCCCCTTTAAAATATCGGGTGTGGGCATACTCTTCACAGTCCACGGCCAGTTTTTCTATTAAGTGGGTAAACTGACGGTTTCGGCTCACAAACAAAATAATTCCTTTCCGATAGGCCACATGGGCGGTGAAGTTCAGAGCCAGCTGGAGATGCTTGACCGTTTGGTCTAAGTCAATGATGTCCTGTTCTAGGCGGGTCCCAAAGATATATGGTTCCATAAACCTGTAAAGGGCAGACAATATGAACACAGAGTATATAGTCAACTATCAATCACCAGCAACAACCAAAATATACTGAGTATTAATTATGTGGTTTCTGTAGCAGCTAGCTGGTGCAATGAAGAGCACAAGGCCTGAAGTCAGGAAGACCCAAGTTCAAATCTGACCATGGATACTTGCTAGCTGTGATTTTTTTTTAAACCCTTATCTTCTGTCTTAAAATTAATACTAAGTATTGGTTCCCAGGAAAAAGAGCAGTAAGGGCTGGGTAACTAGGGTTAAATGACTTACCCTCGGTTATATAGCTAGAAAACATCTGAGGTCAGCTCTCTATCCACTGAGCCACCTTAAATGTCCTTAGCTGTGTGATCTTGAGTAAGTCACTTGTGTATTCATTTTATTAGATTCTAGGCAGTCTATTAAAGACTAAATATGAAAGATGAGTGCTTAGAAGCAGATGTGTTCAGACCTCAACCTTTAGTCAAGTCCTATGGAGAGGGGCCCATGGCACTTAAGCTAGACTGAGAAGTAAGCCATCTTTGCTCTTTACTATATAATTCCATACCCATTTCCTTATGTCTCCCTGCAATTGGAGACACACTTAACACTCTCACAAAGTAAGAGAAAATCAGGCTACATCTGAAGGTAGAGAAAAAAAATCACAGTCCAGCTCGGTCCCCTGTAGGCTCAAACACAGTTCTTTTCTTCTTTTATGGGGGATTATGAGGCACAGAATTCACCTGGAAAGTGGTTCTACTTCTCTTAACCTCTACCTCTTTTCTTTCAAAGGGGCCAGGCCTCAGGAAAAGGAGTCAGTTTCCAGAAACATGGCACCAATAAGGTAAGAATGGTAAGTAATACTGCAGACACAGAAATAAAAGTGCTTGCCCCTTAAAAGCTTAAAGTCTAGGAACAGAGAAGAAAGAAGACATGCACATAAAATAATGATAATAACTAACATTTACAAAGTACTTAGTATGTGCCAGGTATTGTGCTAAGTGCTTTATAATTACAGGTATCCCTTCTCCATCATGGGGTTAGAAGTATTGGCACAACCAAGATTTGGAAAATCCATGTAAAATTTTTTGGCCCTCCTTCTATACCAGAGAAGTCTGAAATTTTTTTTTTATGGTCCTTTATTGTACTTTATTATAAAATTTGGGTTAAGTACAGGTATCTCTTCTATACTGCAGAAGCAAACTTTAATTTTTTACTTATTTTAAATTAAAAAAAGAATTTGTATATATTTATGGTATTAAAAGATAAAATATGTTGATATTACTCAATTCCATTTACATATTTTATGCATTTTTGAGTTTCTAAACTTGTTCTATGCTGTCTGGTGGCTTGTGTGTTGTCTGCAGCTTCACCGCACCATTTACCATTTACTTTTTTTTTTCTTTAGACATTTATTAGTATTCGTTTTTAACATGGTTACATGATTCATGCTCCTACTTTCCCCTTCACCCCTCGCACTCCCCCCACCCAAGGCCGACGCACATTTCCACTGGTTTTAACATGTGTCATTGATCAAGACCTATTTCCAAATTGTTGATAGTTGCATTGGTGTGGTAGTTTCGAGTTTGTCGAATGTCCACCTCAACCCATGCGTTCAAGCAGTTGTTTTTCTTCTGTGTTTCCACTCCTGTAGTTCTTCCTCTGAATGTGGGTAGCATCTTTACCATAAATCCCTCAGAGCTGTCTTGTGTCATTGCATTGCTGCTGGCACAGAAGTCCATCACATTCGATTTTACCACAGTATATCAGTCTCTGTGTACAGTGTTCTTCTGGCTCTGCTCCTTTCGATCTGCTTTACCATTTACTTTTATTATGCAAACCCGATATAGTGAAACTACCACTGGGAAAGTTCAGATGTGGAAGATACTTACATTACCTCTTTTGATTCTCACAACAACCTTGGGAGGTAGGTGTTATTATTATTCCTATTGTACAAATAAGGAAAATGAGGCAGAGAGGTGACTTTCCCAGTGTCATATAGCTAATAATTGTTTCAGGCCAGATCTGAACTCAGGTCTTCCTGACTCCAGGCCCAGAACTCTATCCACTGCTACTATATAGCAAAAAGAAAAATATAATAGAAAGCAATACATAAATGCCTCATAAGTATAACAGACTTAATAAATATCCATTAAATTAATCTGGATAGTAGGTTGGGCATACCTGTGACGGCAACCTTTTTTGTGTCCCAAGTGTACTCTTGCATCAAAAAGGGTTTTGAGGGAAAACAGTTCCTTTATATTAAAGAAATCAGAGTGTTTGAGGGGTTCAGACAAAATCTTGTCTTGGATATCTGGAGGAAGAAAAAACTGGTGAGGTTTAAAAGACTACACAAAATAGATTTGCTTATTGCATTAATATCTATTTTTGAAAATTGACAAGAGCATCTTCTATCAGTTCCATACTTTGTGAGGAAGTTGTGGGAAGCATCTGACTTTATGAGACACTCTCTGTTCATACTATACCTCTAACACATTCTGCCTGTGTGACTTTGGCATACTTTAATCTACCTAGGCCTCAGGTTCCTCATCTATAAAATGAAAGGGCTTCTCTTAAGCTTTTTACAGCTCTAAATCCTATAGACCCATGTTTTCTAAAACAGGATATCCTGCTTCTCTGAAAATAATTGTGTACCCCAAGATTTCAAGTCAAGAATTTATTTCAGGAAAACTAAAGGCTTGATTTGGAATCTATCACAAATTAGCTGTATGACTTAAGGTGAATCACTTCCCTTTTCTGAGCTTTGGTTTTCTCATCCACAAAGAGGAAGGGAAGGGAACAAACTTTTATATAGTGTTTACTATGTGCCAGGCATCATGCTAAATGCTTTATTATCTCATTTAATCCTCACAATAATCCTGAGGTAAGTGCTGTTATGATTCTCATTTGACAAATGAGAAAACTGAGTCAGACAAAGGTTAAATGACTTGTCCAGGGTCATACAGCCAGTAAGTGTCTGAGGCCAGATTTGAACTCAGGTTTTTCTGATTCCAGACCCAGCATTCTATCTACTGTGATACCTAGCTGCCTAAATGTCTATGTGCCAGGCACTGTGCTATGTTCTAGAAAGTGCCCCCTGGCATGGAGATTAAGTTACTCCATTTAGAATTCTAGATCTATATAGAATTTTAGAGATGAACTGAAAGGGAAGAGAGAACTTCCCAAACTTACATGTCTATTAGTAATGGGTCCAGGACCAACATCCTAGATTTAGAGCTAAAAGGCATCTCAGCCAACACCCTCATTTTATAGAAAGGTCAAGTACTTATTCCAAAAGCATACAGGTAGTAAGTAGCAAAGCCAGAATTAGATTGCCGTGACATCAAGTTCAGTGTTCTTTCCCCTGAACCCACTGTAGCATCCATTTTTAAAAAACTCTTACCTGCTGTTCTAGAATTGATATTAAATGTCAGTTTCATGGCAGAAGAGTGGTAAGGGTAGGCAATTGGGGTTAAGTAACCTGACCAGGGTCACATGACTGGGAAGTGACTGAGGCCCGTTTTGAACCCAGGACCTCCTGTCTCTAGGCCTGGCTGCACTCCTATGTCACCCATTCTAAGGCATCTCTGCTTCCCCCTATCCTCAATAATGATTCCTGTTAAGATCTCTTGTTTTCCATAATTAAATGAAGCGTTACCGTCATCTTCTTGCTGAAAGATCCCTGGAACAGGAACACTTCCATACATCCGCAGGCTGTGCTGTGAAGCCCATGGGGAGGCCTTTCCCAGAAAATCCAGCCAGTGCAACCTGGATAGGGTGCCTGAGGAAGACACAGATGAGTTGGGTTTGAGAGCCCCTAACAGGCACTGGGCAGATCTGCCACAGGTTCCTTCACCTTCTTGGCCTCCCTTTGGCAGACAGGTGAAGCCTATAGACCTCTTCTTGGAATACTGACTTTTAAAATGCATAAAAAAGATACAGGAAACCACAAGGAAAATCAATTATACTCAAGTACAGTTATAAAAATAAGACAAAAGGAGCAAATGGATGGATTGAGAGCCAGGCCTAAAGACGGGAGGTCCTGGGTTCAAATCTGGCCTCAGACACTTTCCAGCTGTGTGACCCTGGGCAAGTCACTTGACCCCCATTGCCTAGCCCTTACCACTCTTCTGCCTTGTACTAATACACAGTATTGGTTCCAATGCAGAAGATAAGGGTTAAAAAACTACAACCAGCACACTACCGCTTAGGAACCCTTGGTGTGTAGAATACATATGAAGTCAGGGTCCTGCTCCCCTACGCCAAAGAGCCCTAGTTCAAGGCCATTCCCCTTTCCTTCTCCTTCCCGGACTCTTCCCCACGGCCTCCTTCTCTACCCCCACGCCCCGTCCCGCCTTTTCCTCCTCCTCCTCTCCTCTCCCCTCCCTTTCTCCTGGCTTCTTTCCCCCTTCTCTCTCCTTCCCCACCCTATCCCCCGCCCGGGCTAATCCCTCAGCTCCGCAAGGGGCCGGGGTGGTGCGGAGCAGGACGCACCGCTGGGTGCACTCGCTTACCCGCCCGGAGGAGCGGCAGCAGGGTTGGAGCCAGAGCCATGTTGGGGGACGGGCCCAGCATCCCGGCACAGGAAGGACGTCGCACTCGCTGGCCGGGACAGAGGGCCCCTTCCCGCGGCCGAGCTCTTGACAGCGCCACCTGCCGCTCCAGCGGAATCACTGTAGGTTCCCACGAGCACGCTCCCAGGAGGGAAATGTGCTGCCCTAAATTATACATGTAACTGTTTCTACAGAATTATGTGATAGTGATACGTATTATATAATAACATCATTACGTAAATGTAATATAATTTTGTGCTATATGATAGAGAACATAATATAATTATATAGATAATATACTTTTAAAAAACCCTCACTTTCCGTCTGAGAGTATCGATTCTAAGGCTACAGAGCAATAAGGACTAGCGAATGGAGGTTAAGTGACTGCCTGAGTCTAGATTTGAATCCAGGACCTCCTGTCTTCAGGCCCTACTCTTCATTCACAGAGCCACCTAGCTAGCCCAACAATGTACATTTATAAAATAAATAAGAGTAACAATCTTTCTCCTCTTAAAACTTGGCTATAAAAGTGCACACCTCCCACGCTGAGCAAGCTCTCAGGGGAAGGGAAATAAGGTTTCTATAGTAAAAGGTATAGGCCCTTGAGAGCAGGGACTTAAACGTTTTTCTTCCCTCTTCTCACCCTTCCCTCTTTTCCTGCTTCTCCCTTCTCCCCTCCTCTTCCTCTCTCCTCTGTTCCCCTCCATCACCACCTGACCCATCCCCTGCAGCCCTCTCATCAGCAAAGGCTCTTGCCAAAGATTTGCCGATTGCTCATACCACTAAATGCAAAAGATCCCAGGCTACACTCTCATGACTGTTAACGACCTGCTTAAATCCAGATTGTCAGAGGCCCTTGGAAGGGATCAGTTTTGTCAGGAGAACCAAAGTGACGAAGAGGTTAGGGCTGAGAGGCAAATGCTGTTTCTTCTTTCCATCATCTCCAAATCCTCACCTCACCCCTTCCCAAACAGTACTGACCAGTTAGAAGATGTCAGCATCCCCTTTCTCTCATTAAATACTTTAGTCCTAGAATTAACTCATTAGTTAATTTAGTTCATCCAAGAGTTATACTGATGTCAACAAGCCTTTATGAATAAGCACTGTGGGTCAAAACACTGGGGATCCAAGAAAGGCAGAAAGCAGTCTCTGCCCTCAAGGAGCCCACTTTCTAATCAGAAGGACAACACCAAAGGACTATGTCCAAACAAGATATATACCAGGTAAACTGGAGATACAGCCATTTCAAAGGGGATTGGAAGGAAGGAAACACTTAATAAGCTCCTACTATGTATCAGGCATTATTATATTAAAGGCTTCTTACAGTAGATGGGATTTTACCAGGGATTTGAAGAAAGCAAGGGAAACCAGGGGCCAGAGTCCAAGAGGCAGTGCATTTCAACCACAAGTAAAGCAAGGGAAAGAAAGACAAGAAAATCTTGTGAGAGAAGCAGCAAGGAGGCCAGTGCCATTGGATAATGGAATATGTGGAGAGGTAGCAAGATACAGGAAGACTGGAATGATAGAAAAGGGACAGGTTAAAAATGGCTTTAAAAACCAGAGGATTTTATGTTTGATCCTGGAGTGATAGAGAGCCACTGGAATTTATTGAGTGATAGGAAATGGGAGGGGTGAGGTGTTGTGGCCAGGTCTGTGCTTTAGGAAGATCACTTTGACAACTGAGTGAAAGATGGACTAGAGTGAGAAGGCAAAACATTTCTCATCAATTCGGAAAGTCTTAAAAAAAATTGATAGTCTTTTTTATTATGAAATTGACATGCATTAGCAAACAAACATTTTCATAAGACAAAAAAATGAAGATTGCAAATGAAAGTTAATTTTTATTAACAGCTTTTTTAAAAAGTACATGTTAAATTTAATACAATAATATCCACATTCCCTGTTTAAATAGTCTCTGTACAATGGTCAATAAAATGAAAGGGTTCAGCTAGGTTATTCTTTCTTTGAAAGCTCAGCTCAAATGTCATATCTACTCCATAAACTTTTCCTGATGTCTCTTATTCACATTGTTGCTGCTCACTCATGTCAGTTGTGTCTGACTCTTCAGTGATCCTGTTTAGAGTTTTCTTGGCAAAGATACTAGAATAATTTGTCTATTTCTTTCTCCAGCTCATTTGACAGAGGAGGTCCTGGGGCAAATAGGGTTAAGCGACTTGCCCAGAGTCACACAACTAATAAGTGTCTGAGGCCAGATTTGACCTCAGGAAGATGAATCTTCCTGATTCAGGGCCTGGTGGTATCTACTGTGCCACCTAACTGCCTATCTTTTTATTACCTTATATTCTTGACATATTTTATATGTACTTTTATTAGTAAACATTGTTTCTTTAGATAAAATATGATATGCTTGAGGGCAGGGAAAATTTCATTTTTATCTTTATATCTCTAGTTCTTGGCATGTAAGATGTGATTGATGAGGTTTTTATTGGTTGATAATTAATAGCCTCTTCACTACTATAGATAGGGTAGGTGATTTGAGAAGCATCCAAGGAGTCTAAGTTTCTACCCTCAGGGTATATATAACAAACAGTATGGTTAGGCAATACAGATATTACTTCACTAAGAAACTATAAAATATAAACCAGAGGGCAGCTGTTTCAGAATGAGTAATATAAATAATTAAAGACTCTGGAAGGATTAAAAAGGGAGGGATAAGAATGGACTAGAATAGGCAGTCAAAGAATAATTTTTAAGCACTGGCAGCTAGATGGTGAAGAGGATATAAAACTGGGCCTAGAGTCAGGAAGACCCATTTGGCAGATTGGTAAGAGGGAGAAACCCGGAGAAAGAAGCATCATGAAAGCCCAGACTGAAGAGATTATCAAGGACAAGAGATAGATAAAGAGTATCAAAGGCAGCAAAAGGTCAAGAAAAAGAACTAAGCAAAGGTAATTAGATTTTCCAATTCCAATTCCAAGATCATTGTGAAGGGCTTAAAAAGCCAAATATGACTTTACATGTGATCTTGGAGATAATAGCTAATCACTGGAGTTTATTGAGTATATAAGAAGGGGATATGGTCAGCCCTGCACTTTTGCTCTGTTTGGTAGCTGAGTAGAGAATAGACTGGGGGTGGTATAGAGAGTTGAGGAAGATAGATCAATTATTGGGAAGTTGCAGAGATTCAGGGGTAAGGTGATAAAGGCCTATGCCAGTATGACAGTTGGGTAATTGGAGAGAAGGGCTTTACGTGAGAATTGTGAAGGTAAAAATAACAATATTTGACAACAGAATGGATATATGGGGTGAGTACTAGGGAGGGTGAGTACTAAATAAGTTATGAGCCTAGGAGATGGAAGATTGATATTGCCTTGGGCAGTCATAGAGAAATTGAGAATAAGGGAAGGTCCAAGGGAGTAATATTGGGACAGCTAGGTGGCTCAATGGGTAGAGTACCAGCCTTGGAGTCAGGAAGAGTCTTCTTCCTGAAGTCAAATCAGGCCTCAGATATTTACTAGTAACAGACCTTGGACAAGACGCTTCATCCTATTTGCTTCAGTTTCCTTCTCTGTAAAATGAGCCAAAGGAGGAAATGCCAAATCCAATGTCTTTTACAAGAAAATCCCAAATGGGGTCATGAAGTGTGGAATGCAACTGAACAGCAACAATAATATGATGAATTCTATTTTGGATATGTTGAGTTTAAGATACCTAAGTGATATCCAATTTGAGGTATCCAAGAGTCAGTTGGTAAATGTGTTCCTGGTAATGTGTTCCTGGCAAAATTAGAGATCTAGGAATTGTTGGAATAAAGATGATAGTTGAACCTTTGGAAGCTGATGAGATTACCAAGCAAGATAGGATAGAGGCAAAAGAGAAAAAGGTCCAGGTTAGAGCTATGGGGGATACTCAGAGCTAGTGGGCACAATCTGGATAAGGATCAGCAAAGGAAACTGAGAAGGAACAGTTAGGCAGGTGGGAGGAGAATAGGGAGAGAGCAGCATCACCAAAACTTAGAAGTATCCAGGAGGAGAGGGTGATAGAGAGTGTCAAAGCCCTCAGAATTCTTAAGACATATAAGAATGAGCTGGGTCTTGAACAGTGAGAAAGCTTTAGATACCTGGAGATGGAATTAAAGAAATATGGAAATTTAAAATCTACCTCCTTATAGGTGGTTAACATAAGTGGATTCAACATACACCGACATACATGCATCCACTAGCCATTTGAGTATATGGCTAGCTATAAACATATACACACAAAACCAATTAAAAGAAGGTAGGGAGACTTAAGTTATTTTTGTTTTTGGTCAAAGTAGATATGCATGATAAAAACAGGAATTCGGTCTAGGTGGGTAGATAGTACAGACCTTATCTTCTAAGGTTACCTTCTGTCCAGGTTTAAATTCATTTGTAGCTAAGGGAATGTGTAAGAGTGGCTAACCCTTTTAAGTAGTTACCTGTAAAAAAAAGGCTTTGATCTCTAGGGTAGGGAGGGAGAAGGAGACCCTTTTCCTGGATTTTGTTAACCCCTTGTGGTGACTATCACTAAAAAATTTTGAGCAAAATCTAGACTGAGGGGTGGACCTTAACATTAGACCTTAACACAGGGGTTCTCAATTTAGGGTCCACAAACTCATAGATTTCAGGGCGGTCTATAAAATTTGGATGGTAAAAAAATTCATATTTCTTTTCTTTCTTTTTTAACCTTTACTTTCTGTATTAAAATTGATATTGAGTTGAGGTGGACATGATTGGAGACCTGCTCCATGGCAGAAGAGTGGTAAGGACTAGGCAATTGGAGTTGTGACTTTCCATGGTCACTCAGCTAGGAAGTATCCGAGGTCAGATTTGAACCCAAGATCTTCTGTCTCCAACCCTGGTTCTTTATCCACTGAGCAATCTAGCTTCCCCAGCACATTTATTTTCATTAAATTTATTTTCATTAAACTTTAACTGAAATGTAGTATTTCCTTCAATTATGAACATAGGCAACAAATATTATTCTGAGAAATACCAGAATCACCAGGCTCCCAAAAGGCTTCATGACACACTAAAATATTAAGCCCTCCTTCTTCAGCAGAATGAAGACCAAAAGGAAAAGATGCCACATTCAGCAAAAAGGGGCTCATCTCACTGCAAGGCCACCAAACAAGAGGAAAGCCCAGCAGCCTACAGGCCCAGAAGAAATGCTTTGCTGTTGGTGGAGCAGGCATCCTATGCAAGGATCCTCCTTTGCAAGGATCATGCCACTGCATGAGACATATGAATTCCCCCTCCACACATATTATTCTGGTGTTTTAGTCCCTGATGCTTTGTCCTTATATATGTTTATCTCTCCACTCACTGATGTCATATTTTTTTGTATGGGAAGAGTGATCTACATTTGTGGGGGAATTGTTCTTTTGAAAATCTTTTTAAAAAATGCTATTTCATTAAATTACTTTGTTTTCAACTAACTGTCTTCTGGCAGATTAGAGGAAAAACAGACACTTCAGTGGAGGCTTGTGATCTGTTATTTTTTGTGTGGATGTGAACCAACGAGCATCTTGGACCTGGGGCAGCTATGTGTGTGCATGTGTGTGTGCGTGTGAGGTACCCCAGGTGCTACAATAGTGATGATGAAGAAAGTCATGTAAAGATAATGATTTTGGTGACCTGGCATTTACAGTTTCATTAGATTATTGAAGAAATAAGGAATTATATTGGGATGTCTATCTAGAGAACTGTTCTTTACAGACATCTGTCATATCAACAAGAAATTTCCACCCTAAGAACAAATGACATTAATGTACTAGGCTACTTAGGCCCACAGAATCAGAAAGTCTTAATAAGAAAAGGAGGAATATTAATTTTAAATTTTATTTAAATAAACATTACATTTAAAATTAATTTAAACATTAAATTTAAATTTAAAATTAATTTAAAGTTAAAATTAAAATAAAAAATTTTAAATAAAATCTTAAAATTAACTTTAAACTTACAGTTCTTTGATTCCACAAATATCTATTGGGATCCTATGGCATTTTCTCCAAGAAAAAAAAGGATTATTATTTCACTATATTGAAGAACATAGTTCGTCGATCTAAAATAAAAAGTGATTCAGTACATAAATAGAATTCTGGAAACTACATAGAATTGTATTGCACCTTTAAGAACAAGCTACTTTCAAGTCAAGTTCCAGGTTGCCTAGCAACAGAACGTTTGCTACACTGAAAAACTCGGCTTAATTTTGCCCGGTCTATTTCTTGTGTTTCCTCCCGAATAGGTTCTCTCCCGCTCCGCGAGGAAATGCCGGAGGAAGCACCCGAACAATCTTCTCAACAAGATGAAGAAAAGGCAGAAGTTTACTTGGAGAAAACCAGTGATTATTACCGAGTGAGCAAAAATTTGCCAACCAGGTTCAATAATCCTGGGTGGTTTCGGGGCTACAGGTGAGAGAGAAAACCTTACAGAGATAAATATCGTAAAGAGATGGAAGGTAGGAAGGCTTCTCAGACTCGAAACAAGTGATGAGCTGGTTAGAAGCAAAAATATTATGGTCTAGATTCCTAGGCTGCCTCATTCGAAGGCAGAGAAGGAACGTGATCAATACTATCACCAGGCTAAAACAGGAGAGTAAATGGTTCCGGGCTTCCTGTTTTCATAGAGTGTCTGCTTTTAAACCGCAGGACGGGGTTCAAACACATTTTTCTTGGAAATTAACCCCTGAAAAGCCTCTGAAGTCAAAGAGGCTCCGATCAGATGGACTTGGAAGCCTCTTGAGAATCTGTGGCCATCCCCTCTGACCTACTAAACCAGACTTCTGCCTCTCCAAGAAAAGCTATCTGGGGAGTATTGTCAGAGTCCTCCAGGAAGACGCTGCGTTTTATAACCAATGTTTATTTGAGCTAACCTCTGTAAATCTAAGGGATCTGGAGGGAGGGCTGGCCTAAGATAGGAAATTACTCCTCCAGTTGGTTTGTTTAGGGGGATGGGATGGATGGGGAGGGGGCAGTGGGAAGGTCCTGGAGACAAAACTCGGAACAAGCAGGGACGAGGAAAATGTGCCCTTCCAGCTGATTTCTTTTTCTTTCTTCTGAGAAGTCGGTGCTGCACAATGGTAGTTCTGGACTTCCCTAACACTTGTACACTCTCCCCTCTTCTAGAACGGACCCTTCTAGGAGATTTCTCTAGTATTTTTCTAGAAAATTTTTTTGTCACAGATATGGTTTGCTTAGGTGAAATAATAGAATGCATAGTAAAATGTGTTTTGTATCTAATAGGACTAAGGAAACTCATCCACTGTACAGGACAACTAACCAAAATTATGGTAGCAGAGCACCTACTGTACATGAAATGCCAGTAAGTATGTGATGGGTTCAGAACAGATAGAAGGTTTCTCTGGGAGAAGAGCCTAGAAAATTTAGGCTTTGGTTTAAGGAAAGACAGAACTGGGGGCAGGAGATAGAGGTGGAAACCACAATATGATGGGCAAGGGCTCAGAACTGAGGATACCTGGGTTCTACTCTTGGTTTTGCCTTTGACTCCTTCTGTGACATGGCCCTTCCACCCCCCAATCAGCTCTCCTGACTAATCTGAATTAGTCTCTGTTTTCAAGCCAAGTAAAACATAATATATAGACTATTCAATGAAGCAAGCAAGCAACAAGCATTTGTTATCATTACTGGATGGCTGGATTAAGTTTTCAAAGTTCCCTTTCCATGTGAAAATAGGAAATAAAAATGTGCTGTATATAAAAAAAAATAAGGCCAGAGGAGATTGCTCTCTGTTGTTTTGAGTCTTGGGAAGCAAAACATTATATAGGCTACTTACGAATCATTAAGAGAACCAATTAAAAAAATGTAATAGATTGAATAGAGACCTCCTTCCTATTTAAAGTTTGAACTCCTTTGCCTATCATTCCCAGATTTGTTCTATAATCTGTCACCACCCTACTTTTTTAGACTTAAAACTCCACTTCTCATCTTCATTTCATTAGTTTTCTCTGATGCCTGGAAAGCTGGAATTGCCTCCTGATCTCCACTTCTTAGTTTCCTGGACTTCCCTTAAGGTTCCCACCTTCTACAGGAAGCCTTTCCTGTCTCACTACTGCTACCCCCACCATTTTGTGCTTTCCCTTTTCAAACTACATTTCATCCACTCTGTATAGATATCTTGTATATTTCTAGCTATTTAGTTACCTGTTATCTTCTTTATTAGAATATGAACTTCTTGAGGGGACCATTTTATTTTTTTTGCCTTTCTCTTTGCAGCATAGTACCTGGCACATAGTAAGTACTTAATAAATCCTCCTTGACTGACTTATCCTGAAGGCAGGTGTCAGTGTTACCTACACTTTGCATCTCCCTCAGTTATAGTTACAATCACTTTTTTTTTAAATTTTTATTATTATTATTTTTTAAACCCTTAACTTCTGTGTATTGGCTCCTTGGTGGAAGAGTGGTAAGGGTGGGCAATGGGGGTCAAGTGACTTGCCCAGGGTCACACAGCTGGGAAGTGTCTGAGGCCAGATTTGAACCTAGGACCTCCCGTCTCTATACAATCACTTTTAAATACAGTCTAGGGAATATATTGTCCAGGATAAAACAAAGTCATCAATCATTTTTCAGTTGTGTCTAACCTTGTAGGACCCTATTTGGGTTTTTTTTTTTTACAAAGATATCAGCGATTTTTGATTTCCTTGTCCAGCTCATTTTACAGTTAAGGAAACTGAGGCAAATAGGGTGAAATAACTTGCCAGAGTCACACAGCTGCTAAGTATCTGAGGACAGATTTGAATTTGGGAAGATGAATCTTCTTGATTCTGGGCTGCATGCTCTAAACATAGATATATTCTACCACAAATTATATTGTGATGATTCAGAACTCATTTTATTTCTGAAAAGACTTTATCTCTTAAAAAAAAAGGAGAGGGATCACGGGAAGATGGCAGAGTAGAGTAAAAGACTGCCTCAACTTCCAAACTCCCCCACAATCAGAAATAACTCCACAGAATCAATGCTAAAAGTGGCAAAAATGGAAGAGATGGGAGTGAAGCAGAGCAGCCAGGGACAACTTGGGAGGGGTGTCTCTGACCTCCCTGGTCTCAGTATCACCTGGTGGCTCAAGCACAGGAGAACAAACCCTGAAGAATAAATAAACTGCAAGTCCTGGGGGCAGGCTGGGCATCCTCACCTTGTCTGCTTAACCTAGGAGTCTTTATTCCAGTGGAGTCAATAGGCAGCAAGTCCTAGGAGTAATTGTACGAGCTGTGGCCTTAGCTCCAGAGATCCACACTCACAAGCCCTACAAATGGGGGTTGATCACTGAACAGGGAAGGACTTTGGGCCCAGGCAAGCTGACCAGACTTTGGCTGTGTCTTTGGGAGAGGAGGATTGAAAGGGAGCGCATGAAGAAGCACACACTGGTAAGAGCAGTTGCTGGGGGCCCTGCTGGCTTCTGGGTACCCATAAGAGAATGGAGTCTCTGCCTGCCATCCCAGTGGGGAGATGAGCTCTGTGTTTATAGGAGTAGAATTACAGGGAGCAGAGACTACACCTGGCCCTTGATTATAGAAATTGGACTAAGTACAGCTCAGGAAATAAACACAAGAAATCCTGAAACCTGAGGCATTACTCCCTGTTCCCCACCCCCTGCTGTAACAGAGCCATACAACTATCAATTAAGCCTATTGATTTGGCCACTAAAATGTGAAAAAAAAAAAAAAAGAATAAGCCAAAGAGAAAGATCCTAACTATAGATAGCTTTTATAGGGACAGAGAAGACCTAGGTTCAAATTCAGATAATAGTGAAGTTAAATCACCTACTTCTAAAACAGCAAAGAAAAACACCAAATGATCACAAGCCCAGAAAGAGTTTTTGGAAGAGCTTAAAAGAGATTTCAAAAACCAAATGAAAGGGGTTAAGGAAAAACTGGAAAAAATAAGATGCAAGAATGCAAGAAAATTACAAAAGCAAGATGACCCAATTGGAAAATGAGATTTAAAAACTCTTGGAAGAAAATAATTTACTAAAAAATAGAATTGGTAAGATAAACCTTTGGTTAATATAATTAAAACATGAGAGAAAAAAACCAAATCACCAGCATTAAAGATGAAAAGAGTGAATGTGCTACCAAATAAAGATGAAATTAAAGCAATTACTAAGAGTTATTTTTCTTAATCATGTGTCAACAAATTTCATGTGTGAAACGGAAGAATACTTCCAAAAATATAAATTGCCTAAACCAGTGATGGGCAAACCACAACCTGCGGGCCAGATTATTTATTATTTATTTCCCATTCCCAGTATCACCTTTTTCAAGATGCAGCCCCCTGAAATGTTCTATCCTGCAGCCGACATTATTCCTAATCTGACAAATACAATGAGTAGGATACAATACAATGAAACTTCGAAAGAGTTGCCTTAGAAACAGACTGACAGATGAGCATTTCCTTTCCTTTGGCCCCCTCTTTAAAAAGTTTGCCCATCACTGGCATAAACTATCAGAGAAGGAAATAAAATATCTAAATAAACCTATTTTAGAAGAAAAAAAATTGAACGGATTGTAAATGAACTTCCTAAAAAATAAGTGTCAGGACTAGATGGACTCACAAGTGTATTCTTCAAAACATTTAAAGATGAACTAGTTCAATATTAAATTATTTGAAATAATAAAGTTTTACTAAACTCCTTTTGTGAAACAAATATGGTATTGGAACCTAAACTAGGAAAAAATAGAGAAATAAAATTATAGACCAATTTCATTAATGAATATAGATGCAAAAATCCTAAATAAAATATTAGCTAGCAGCCTACAATAATACATTATGACCAAAAAGGATTTATACCAGGAATATAGGGATGGTTTAATATAAGGAAAATTATCAACATGAATGATTATATTAATAACAAAAGTAAAAAAATCATATGATTATATCAATAGATGCAGAAAAAACCTTTGATAAAATACAACACTCATTTCTATAAAAAAACATTGGAAAGCATAGGTATAAATGGAGTTTTTCTTAAAATGTTATGAAGCATCTACCTAAAGCCACCCACAACTATTATTTGTAATAGAGATAAGGTAGAAACCTTCCCAATAAGATTAGGATTGAAATAAGGATGCTCATTATCACCAATATTATTTAACATAGTATTAGAAATGCTAGCAATTGTAATGAGAAGAAAAAAGAAATTGAAGGAACCAGTAATAAAAGCTATCTCTTTTTGCAGATGATATGATTGTATACATGAAAATCCTAGAGATTCAACTAAAAAATTAGTTAAAACTATCAATTTTAGTAAACCCACATAAATCATCAGCATTTTAATATATTAATAACAAAGTCCTGCAAGAAGAGCTAGAGATACACCATTTAAAGTAATCATAGATAGAATAAGATACCTGGGAGTATATTTGCCAAAACAAACTCAGGAACTTCATAAACATAAATAGAAAATACTTTTTATACAAATAAAATCAGATCTAAATAACTGGAGAAATATTGTTTATGGATGGGCCAAGTCAATATAATTAAAATGACAACCCTACCTAAACTAATCATTTGATGCCATCCCAATCAAATTACCAAAATTTTATTTTATTGAGCTAGAAAAAATAATAATTCACTTGGAAGAACAAAAGATCAAGAATATCAAAAGAATTAACAAAAGAAAATGTAAATGAAGGCAGTGTAGCAGTACCAAACTTTAAACTATTATAAAGTAGTAATTATCAGAATTATTTGGTACTGGCTAAGAAATAGAAAGGCAGATCAGTGGAATAGAACAGACATACAATAAAGTGTAATAAAAAGATTATAGTAACTTTGTATTTGACAAAAGAAAAATCCAGGCTATTGGGATAAGAAATATTTGATAAAAATTGCTGGGGCTACTGGAAAGTAGTTTGGCAGAAACTAGATATAGACCAATATCTTACATCATTCACTAAGAAAAGATCAAAATGGATACACAATCTAGATATAAAAGGAAATGGCATAAGCAAATTAGAAGAATGGGAACATATTACCCATTAGATTTATGGATAGAAGAGGAATTTATGGGTAAACAAGAAATAAAAGAGCATTATGAGATGTAAAAAATAGGCAATTTTTTGTACACTAAATTGAAACATTTTTGTAAAAATAAAAGTATGTTGCCAAGATTAGAAAGCAGAAAATTGGAGGAAACTTTTCAGATATTTCTCAGAGAGCTTATATCTGAAATTTATAGATAACTGTCAAATTTATGGGAATAAGAGCCATCATCAAATTGATGATGATGAACAAAAGATATGAACAGTTTTTGGATAAAGAAATCAAAGTTATATATAAGTACATGAATGAATGTTTTAAATCATCATTAATTAGGGAACTACAAACCAAAACAATTTTGGGGTATCATCTCATACCCTTCAGATTGGCTAAAATGATGAAAGGGCAAAATGACAAATGTTGGAAGGGATGTGAAAAAGTAGGGACATTAGTACACTACTGGTGGAACTGTGAACTGATCTGACCATTTTAGAGAGCAATTTAGAATTTAGAATTATACCAGAGAGCTATAAAACTGTGTCTACTCTTAGACCCAGCTATATCATGGCTAGGACTATTTTCCAAGGATATCAAGGGAAAAGGAAAGGAATCTGCATGTTCCAAAATATTTACAGCAGCTCTCTTTGTGGTGGCAAAGTATTAGAAATTGAGAGGATGCTTATTAATTGAGGAATGGCTAAACAAATTGTGATGAAATACTACTGTGCCATAAGAACAATGAGCAGGTTAGTTTTTTAAAAACTTTGAAAGAATGCATTAGATAATGAAGAGTGAAGTGAGTAGAACCAAGAGAACATTATATATAGCTATAATTTCATATTTGAAGAATAGCTTGTGAATGTCACCTCCAGAAAATGAACTGAAAAATGGAAACACAAAAGACATAATTTAAAATATATATATATATATATATATATACATCTCTTTGCACATGATGCTTTCTTCTATGGTATGTGGCAGTGGGAGGGAGAGGCTGAGATGCCTGCAAATACATTCTATTAGTAAACAAGGAAAAACAACCTGGAAATTTGGAGGGGAACATCATTTGTGACAGGCCTCCTGCTTTACCTTTAGTTGTTTTTAACTTGCACTTATTTCTAAAGTATATTCTTTTATTTTGTTCCATATAAAATACCTATGACTGGAAAAAAAGACTTTATCCCTGATACCATCTACATATGGTATATCCTAGTTATTAGCAATGCAGCTATTGGGAGAGTTTCATAGAGCAGAAAGTATATCAAAGAGAGCCAGAAAAACTGGGTTCTAATTGTGACTTAGGCTACCAATTTTTAAAAAAACTTTTACCTTCTTACTAATACTTACAAGTATTGGTTGCAAAGCAGAAGAGTGGTAAAGACTAAACAACTGGGGTTAAGTGACTTGTCCAGGGTCACACAGCTAGAAAGTTTCTGAAATCAAATTAGAACTCAGAACCTCCACTTCCAGGCCTAGATCCACTGAGCCATTTAGCTGTTCCACCTTAGCTATTACATGATGAATGGAAAGTTACTTAAATTTTTAAGGATCCATTTTCCTTACTTATAATACCTTTCAGTGCATGTATGATATTCTGGGAGTGAGAGTTATGAAAGAAATGCTTTGTACCTAATTAAAATCTGGCCTCAGATACTTCATAGCTATGTGACCCTGGGCAAGTCACTTAACCCTAGTTGCCTAGACCTTACCACTCTTCTGCCTTGGAACCAATACACAGTATCAATTCTAAAATAGAAAATGAGGGTTTTTTTTAAAAAAAAAAAGTGCTTTGTAAAGCACTATAAATTGTTATCATTACTAATTAAAGTTTTTTTTTTAATTTCAGAAAAGTTTTCATACCACACAACATACCTTTTCTAAACATTATGGAGCTTGTGGGATGTATAGAAGTAATGGTTTTAATGTCTTCACTGACAAGAGCATTGTGACAGGCCCTGATAATTTCATCACGTATTATGATCGACTGAACTTCCATCCCAGTTACAATGCTAGCAAACCATCAATCTGTGAATAATGAGCACATCCTCCTCTCTTAATGGTACTCCTGTTTCTACATTGCAATATTCTGAACAATCAGTGTAATCAGTTCCTGTTCGAATGACTGATTTTTTTTTTTTTAAAGTATGGCTATACTGAAGTTTCCCAAGAATTTCTGCATATTTGTGAAGCACTAAAATGAACAAAGCACCAATTATCTCCTATTTTTAACTTCATTGTTATTTTGGGTATAGAAGAAAATAATCTTATACTAAACATTTTGACTAAGAATCAATAGAAATATACTGAATTTGAGGACTTGACTGAAATGAATAATCAAGGCATAAGATCTTACACAGTGCTTGGTTCTTCAGTTAATAAATGGATATACAGTGATAATTGCTTTCCGTGGTGTTACTTGGAAATATTTTCATGTGCATATGGAACTGCCACTTAGAATAAAGCATAATGGAAAAGTTCTGGATGATTTCCTGCCATTCACATTGTACTTGAGTGCTGTATCATGACATGGTGACAGCCAGTAGGGCATACATTCTGGCAGGGTCTACCAAGCTTAAAAGTCTTTGAGGACAGGCTTGGCTGTTGTTGGAAGATCAGCCTAGCCAAGTTTGGAAAGACTCCTGGCCAGGATAAATGCAGGGGAATGGATTTTTCTGCCATAGTAAATGGTCTTTCAGAGTTGCTAAGTCAGAGAGAAAATGAAATCTGAAATCTGAATGCCCACAGATGCTCACTGAAGTATAAATATATATATATATAAACACACACACACACAAGGATGCATTTATGGGGGCTGGAGTCTGGGCTTGGCTTGGTTTCATCTGACTATGAGGGTGATATTGTCTGGTCACTTCCTTCAATTCAGAAGATAATTATAGGGGTTGGAAGGATTGGGGAATAGAAGGGAACTGATATCATACACACACACATATACATACACACATATATAAACATATACATATTTATATTTTAAAATCGTTTTCTGTTCTTAAAAAATAGACAAATGAAACAGTTTAAATATCTCAAGAGGGGAAAAAATCTCTTAACTAAGTTGCTTTTTACATGGGATGTAGTCCTTTATTAATGCTTTCTCAGTAGTCTCTGATAAATATGAATGTTCTTCCATTATATTTTGTTATGCATTTCCTCCAAAAGGCTTCTTCCTTAAAAAGATGAGAAGAAATCAAACATCATGGCTGGTTACTTTTTGGTAAATTTTTTATTAATATAAAGAAAAAGATTTTGGAATCTTAAAGTCCAATATGAGGAAGAAACTTACAATTTTCATAAGATCTAGAGAAAACAAAAAACTATAAGTGTGGGTTATATAATTTGGATAACAAATAGAAGATACATAAAATAAGATCTGAAATCATATCTATATATATGTATGTACATATATACACATTAAAAATAAATTTTATATCTCTGGTTAGAAAAACAGTTGGAACACCAACCATTAAACTGAAATTACTTTAAAAAATCTATATTATCAAATAAACTTTAACATTTCTATTTTTAGTCTCTGTTGAAATTACAAAGATCAAATATAAAAATAGTCGTTATTGTTAAAATTTCCAAAATGTTTCCTTAACATTAGAAATCCAAATAGTAACATTGATTCTGATCATCAACACTTTAAAAGAAAGAGGTTATTAGGAAAATCAATATCCTTTTAAGCTAAACTGATTAAATAATTACTGTGCCAGGCTGTGTTAAGGCATAGAATTGAGGCAGTCTTTAAAATAAAAGCAAAAATTAAAAATTGAGAGTTATACAAGTAATTTAGGTAAACTCTTTATTTCTCTCTAGAGGTAAGCCCTGTATATTATGTAGACCTGACCTGAGTTTTTAACACTAGCTCAATTTTTATTCTTAATTAGAATATTTAAGTACAAGTATGTATTTCTAGTTGGTTTCATAGAATGAATTATGTCATAACTGGCCATATTAAAATTATCTAATGATCTCTAGCATACTAGTGACAGTGTTCTGCTTCTGGCTAATGGAATCCAAACCTAATGAATTATCTCAGATTCCTTATAAATTAATGAAACTTGCATTTGTCACAAGCACAATATTTTGGAAAGTAGTTCTAAAAAATCAAACAACTCCCAAAGCTCTCAGTTCACACATTGTTTTCCTAAATGTTGTTGAGATTACATTTTAAGTTGCTTGTATTTCTATTGTAGGTCATTTGATGGAATATATATGATAGTAATGATGTCAAATAACATTAAAAGGATAATGCAAGGAAATTTATCAACTTAATAAATATGCTATACTAAAATATCAATAATCTAGTTTTTGGCAATTGGCATAAACCCTGGTAATTATATTTTGAGAATTTAATTTTCCTAAAGTATCTGCACTAAAAATATCTCTAAGTGCCCAAAAATAAATGTTTAAACTAAGTGTACTTAAAATAATGAATATTCTTGTCACTTTTTAGTCAAAAGTTAAAAAAAAAAGTATGATGGTGATGGAATACTATTGTGCTATAGGGAATGATGTACTGCTTGATTTCTATATGAACTGGAAAGACCTCCATGAACTGATGCAGAGTGAAATGAGCAGAACCAGGAAAACATTGTACACAGAAAGTGAAACATTGTGGAATGATCAAATGTAATAGACTCTGCTAATAATAGCAATACAAGGATCAAGAACAATCCTGTGGAACTTATGAAAAAGAATGCTATCCACATCTAGAGAAAGAACCATGGGAGTAGAAATGTAAAAGAAAAATGTGATTTATCACTCATTTACATGGGTATATGATTTGGGGTTATTTTTAAAAAGATTACTCTATTGCAAATATGAATATTATATAAATAGATTTTGAGTAATAAGACATGAATAAACCAGTGGAATTGCTTGTCAGCTCCGGGAATGGGGAGAGAACAGGGGACATGTACCATGAATCATGTAACCATGGAAAAATATTCTAAAAAAACATAAAAATATAAAAATGGTCAAATAAAAAATAAAAAAAATGAAAATATAGTTGCCAGAAATGGATATATTATAACAACAAAATACTTTGTTCTGAATGTTCCCCCCCCCCAAACAACTCTACTTTATGCTTCTTGCTACAAAGAATCCAATTTATCACAACTCACCTTATTATGTGGTATTTGTGTACTTATTTACTTACTAGTACTTAGACTATAAACACCATGAGGTCAGGAACTATCTGTCTTATATTTATTTCTAGGGTCCTTCAGTATGTAGCTCAGTATCTTTTCAGTAGGCAAAGAATGACAAAATGTTCTGTCCCAAGAATCTACTTAATTACACATGGTGCTTGATCATATGCATTGCTGGAATAGTATTCCCTTAAAACAATGCTTGATCATGGTCCAGCACCATTTTTTCCCCATTATTTATTTATTCATTTTGAAACTGGATTTGAACCCAAGGTCTATCATTGTACCATCTAGCTTCTTTCTATGTATTTCCCAAGAGTCAGACAAGATACCTTTACCCAAATCAGAAGGGAAACAGTACCAGCACCATTTTATATAAGACAAGCATTAACCTAGAATTGTAATTTTTTCTCCTTTCCTAATCTAAAAGAGAATCTACATTAAGAGGTAATATAAAAATATGATCAGTAATCAATGAAAATGTCATATTCCAGGTAGAATAACAACAAAATTATCTTCAAGACATGGAGATTAAAAAACAAACAAAAAAGCCCCCACCCAAACTTGACTCGATGTATGACTTCCTGCATAGTTATTCCCATAATGGGCCTTCAAAGAGCTTCATTTGGTGAGAGAGACTATCTGCCAAGCTTTCTACTGAAAGACGGGAGGTTAAACTTCTTACACAGCAGCCTTGAGGGATAGCTTGACATAAGGCAGTACAGGAAGAAGTGGAATGAGAGGAACTGTAAACCATACAAGGAAATATCAGTCATTGTAAGTAAAAGGTCCAAGATTTTGCTAGCGCTCTCCATATATACATGAAACAGTAAACCTTAGTTACATAAGGTAATTTGTTGTTTAGCTGTTTTCAGTTGTGTCTGATTTTTTGTGACCCTTTTGGGGTTTTCTTGGCAAAGGAACTGGAGTTATTTGCCATTTCCTTCTCCAGCTCATTTTACAGATGAGGAAACTGAGGCAGACAGGATGAAATGACTTGTCCAGGGTCATGCAGTTAGCATCTTTTCTAAAAACAGAGAATTTGGTTAAAGTTTTATCATCTACCTTGAAAATGTTTTCCGTTTGTTATATAATTCATACAACCATTCCAGTAGTGTCTGATGATGATGACATGTTTATCTGATACTTTACAATTTGCAAAACCTTAGGCAGCCAGGTGATACAATGGATAAAGCTCTAGACCTGGAGTCAGGAAGACTTGAATTCAAATTTAGCCTCACACTTATTAGCTATGTGACCTTGGGCAAGTTATTTAATTTATTTGCTTCAGTTTCTTCAACTGTAAAATGAGGATAATAATAACACCTTCCTCACAGGATTGTTGTTAGGATCAAATGAATTGATTTTTAAAATCAATTCATTTGATCCTAACATTTACACTTACTAGCTAATTAATTATTTAGCACTTAGCACAGTGGCTGACACAGGCATATAGCAGGCACTATATAAATGCTAGCTATTCTCACATAGGTAATCTCATTTGATCCTTACAACCCTGTGAGATAGGTGCTGTTATTTCTATTTTACAGATGAGAAAATTGTGGCTGAACAATGACTTGTCCCAAGTCACATAGCTAGTAAATATCTGAAGCAGGATTTGAACTCGGGTCTTCTTGACTCCAGATCCAGTCATTTAGCACACTACCTAGATCTTCTGTATTTGTCATCAAATTATTGTTGTGATTCAGTTGTTTTCAGTTGGGTCTGATTCTTCATGACCCCATTTGGGATTTTCTTAGTAAAGATACTAGAGTCATTTGCTATTTCCTTTTTTTAAACCCTTAACTTCTGTATATTGGCTCCTTGGTGGAAGAGTGGTAAGGGTGGGCAATGGGGGTCAAGTGACTTGCCCAGGGTCACACAGCTGGGAAGTGTCTGAGGCCGGATTTGAACCTAGGACCTTGGGTCTCTAGGCCTGACTCTTAATCCACTGAGCTACCCAACTGCCCCTGCTATTTCCTTCTGATCATTTTACAGATGAGGAAAGGCAAACAAGGTTAAGTGACTTGCCCAAGGTCAAAACACCAGTAAGTATGAGGCCAAATTTGAATTCAGGTCTTCCTGAATCCAAGTGTAGAGCTTTATCTAAGGCCAGATTTGAAATCATGAAGATGAGTCTTCTTGACTTCACTTTCAGTCCTCTGTCCACTGAGCCACTTACCCTGATAACCAAATAATTTCTTTGTCAATTTCCAAGGACAATTTGTCAAATATAAGGACAACTATATCTCCATACCAATGAATTCACTTCTACCTGAGTTATCATTTGAATCAGAAAGAAAATGAGGTACAAGGGAACTTCAGAGCAGGCAAAAAACAGTGCATCAGAAGGAAAATTATTCTAATATTGAGAGTAGCAATAATTCCCATACACTATACTCAAACTAGATTGCTTGCTCTTTGCTGAACACTGCTTGCACCTTTCTCTTTCCCTTTGTTCTTGTTTTCCTCACTTAAAAATTGCCCGAATATCTAGCTATTCGGTTCTCTAAGAGCCTGACAAATGCTTCCCCCTCCATTATTCCTAGATCTTTTCACAACACCAGAAACATTACATATTTTATGACATCTTGTGCCATTTATCATATCATATCTACCTTATATGTTGCTTGCCTATCTTAAAAACAATAAAAACCTACTAGATTGTGAGTTTCTGAGCAAAAGTCTTTCCTCATTGTGGTCTCCTAAAGTAAGGTAGGATATTGAAAAGAAAAGATGCTCAGTAAAAATTTGAAGTATTCTTATTTATCCAAACCTTACTTTTCCTTTAAGGCCTAATTAAGGTTTTATCCTATCCTAAGCAGCTTTTCCTCATTGATGCCTTTTAGTTCCATACCCCTGCTGCTCCCCACTCCCACCCCCGCCCCACTCAACCTCAAATTCTTTGCTTAATTTATTTTCTTTGTAATAACATCATAGCATTATGCCATAAGAAATGATAAGCAGATTAATTTAAAAGAACTTAGAAGGACCTAATGAAATAATGAAGAATGAAATGAAGAGAGCATTACATACAGCTACAGAATTAATATTTGAAGAATGACTTGTGAATATCCACCTCCAGAGAAAGAACTGATAAACGGAGGCCCAAAAAACAATTCATCTCTCTTTATCTCTATATCTTTTTGTTGGGTATTACTTCTGTGGTGCAGTGAAGGGAGGAGTCAAGATACCTGGGAATAAATTCTATTAAAATAGAGTTGATTTTCTTTATTTAAAAAGTCACTGGTTATTCCCACTAACTGTATTTTTAGCACCTGCACCTGTACTGCTAAATACTTTTTTTTTTATCCTGGGACTCCATTCTAGGAGCATAGGGCCACAACCAGTAGGCAATGGGTCGCACAGTCGCTCAGGGTCACCCAGCTGGGAAGTGTCTGAGCTCAGATTTGAACCTAGGACCTTTCGTCTCTAGGCCTGGCTCTCAATCCACTGAGCTAGCCCAGCTGCCCCTACTTTAGGTTGCAGTCTACTTTAGGTTGCAGTTTCTTTAGCAGACGTAGTTTTTACAGGGTGGGGTTGCTAGCCCCACGCCCAACCCTCCTCCTTTTTCATCCGGGCTAGGGACCGTCCTTGGCCCAGGAGTGGTAAGGGTGGGCAATAGGGGTCAAGTGACTTGCCCAAGGTCACACAGCTGGAAATGTCCGAGGCTGGACTTGAACCTAGGACCTCCAGTCTCTAGGTCTGGCTCTCAATCCACTGAGCCACCCAGCTGCTAAGTATTGCTTTTTTAAAAATCCTTTTTCTTTTTAATTGGAATTTTGCAAAAAGAGAGTGTAAACAAAACCAGTGCAAACATACATGAAGATGTTTATACAATTCATCTGAGATGAGCCTGAGTATTGTTAAAAGAAATCATGAACTTATGCTAAGGAGGTACACTCCAAATTCATTCTAACAAGATAAGTTAGCCTTTGACAATCTATAATTTATTGGTTAACTCTCATTAATACTCACCAAAGAACCTATTCTAAATGATGTCTGCTTCATTCATACATCCAACTGTAGTGTCATCGGATTCTTTTTCAATAAATTACCTCATTTAAAAAATATTATAGCATCTCTGCATATTATTTTATATCAAGTTATCATAGAAACATAACATCTGGAAGGAACCTTGGAGATCATCTAGTATAAGTCCCTCATTTTAAAGATTCAATGCAATTAAAAAAAGATGAAAGGGGGCAGCTGGGTAGCTCAGTGGAGTGAGAGTCAGTCCTAGAGACAGGAGGTCCTAGGTTCAAACCCGGCCTCAGCCACTTCCCAGCTGTGTGACCCTAGGCAAGTCACTTGACCCCCATTGCCCACCCTTACCAATCTTCCACCTATGAGACAATACACCGAAGTACAAGAGTTTAAAAAACAAAACAAAACAAAACAAAACAAAAAAAAGATGAAAGACCAAAGAGAAAAATGATATATGTTGGAGGGAGTATGGGAAAACTAGGTCAATAGTACACTGTGGTGCAAATGTCAACTGACATTACCATTTTGGAAAGCAATATGAAACCAGGTTCAAAGGGTCACAAGACTATGCATACTCTTTTGTGCCCCAAAGAGATCAGATAAAAGGGAAAAGGACTTACTTGTACCAAAATATTTTTAGCAGTTTTTGTAGTGGTGAAGAATTGGAAACTGAAGGGGTGTCCATCACTTGGGGAAAGGATGAACAAGTTGTGGTATATGGTTGTAATAGAATATTACTGTACCATAAGAAACAATGAAGAGGGTGAGTTCAGGAAAAATCTAGTAAGACTTATATGAATTGATACAAAGTGAAGTAAGCAGAACCAAGAGAACAACATAAACAGTAACTGAAATATTATACAATGACCAAATGTGAAGGACTAAACCATTATTAGCAAAGCAAGTCTCTAAGATTACCACAAGGGACTCATGATGAAAATGCTCTCCATAGCTAAAGAAGGAACTGTTGGAGTCTTGAGTGCAGATCAAAGCATGCCATCTTTCACTATATTTTCTTCATGAGATTTCAATTGTATATATGATGTGTATCCTTTATCATGACATGAGCAACATGGAAACATATATTACATGGAAGTATGGGTATAGCCTATATCAGAGTATTCACCACCAGGGGTCGGGAGTAGGGTAGGGAGGGTGAAAATCTGAGTTCTAAAAATGTTGAAAAACAAAAAAAAATGTTTCTACTGAAAAAAATTTAAAAGACTGGAAAAAAGATTCATTAAATGCCTATCAATCAAATCAAACGTTAAATGTCTACTGTATGCCTCAGTGCTCTCAAAGAGTTTACTTTCTAATGGGGGAAGACAACAAATACATGTATAAGTATATTCAGGATAATTGTAAGGACAATATCTCTGCAAAGATATGGAAAGGGGAAGAAAGTATGCCATTATGGAGAAAGGTAACAGACCAGTTGGATGACCCAGAAAGTACCAAATGCTTTTTATAGTTTATAGGTAACTTTATATTATTAAGAATGTGACAAGCTAATTTTATTTTGTTACTTAAAGGCAGTTATTAGGACTGTTTTGTGATTATTCCTAGCTCTTTTATCTATATCTTGCCTCTTCTAATGGACAATAAATTCCTGGGCAAAAGGTCAATGCCTTTTATTTATTTTGTATTCTGCACTGTGTCTAACACAGTGCTAGGCATGGATAAGTTTTTAAAATGCTGGCTGAATGAAGAAGCAGTGTACAGGATTAATGAGGTCAATATAAGGTGGACAGAAGCTGGCTTAACCTTGTTTCTTCCTTTACTGCATAGGGTTTTTTTGTTCCCTATTAAGACCTTAATGTTGAGAGATATTAATACTCAAAGCATTATGTTGTTCTAATACTGTGACCTTTGAGATTAGTGAATTAAGTCAGTAAGATTCTAAGTATAAAGATTCAATTTTTACATCATACCTTAAATAACTAAGATTTTACTATGAAGCTTTTAAGGCAAAACTTAAAATTACCTTTTGAGATAACATTAAGTACATAAAAACTGGTTTTCATGGTTCATGAACAGTCCTTAGTTTATTAGTTTTTAAAACTTATGAATTTGTCATTTCTTATATACAAAACAAGTTGATTTTCATTTTAATTTAAAAAGTGCTCTTTAAAAATGAAATGACATTTAAAGCACAGATTACATGGATTTGTATTTTACTTGGAAGCACTTAAGTGAACCAATATCCTACAAAAAAAGATATAAACACACAGACATTAATTGGAGCATCAGATAGAAATTTCAATCCTAAAATTCATTTACTAAAACTTTTAAATAAGGACACATTCAACACAGATAGTACCTTGTTTCATATTTAGGTATTAATATGAATTACTGCTTAAACTTGCGGAAAAATAACATACAGAAAAACCCATCTGACTTTTAAAATACCAACTAACTCCCATTCTAAACTTAGGACAAAACACTGTTCTAGGCACAACATATCTAAGTTAAGCAAAAAATTTTATAAAATGAAATGTTCTGCAAAATCCTGGTCAGACAACATGTTTAGTGATGACCAATACAAGTAGGATGAATGAATGCCCATAATTTAAATGTCCTAACATGTTGATGCTTTGCAGCCCTAAGCCCACAATGGAAGTAAAAAAGTTCTATGTCTTTCACTATAATTCCATATGATTAATATCTCATTTTAAGAGTTTATAATCTTTTGGCAGAATACCACCCTATTAAGAGTACACGATGAAGCAAAGAAACTCTCTTTGACTCCATTTCTTCTATTATGGAAGCCCATTCTCATTAAATAGTTTAGTCACTGTATAAAGAGCTTTGAAAGGCAATTGCTATGACAACTGAATTACGATTTGAAAATAAATTTCTAATATAAGGAAGACATACTTACATATCTGGTTTAAGCTCCATTAGGGCAAGGATTATGCCTTAGTTATCTCTATCTCTCTTAGCACCCTGCGCAGTGCTTTACAGATTGAAGGTGCTTATTAAATGACTGCTAAATGGATGAATGGCATGTATCTCAGGACAATATATACATATAGCCACTGTGTGCATGTGTACATACACACCTGTGTGATTGACTTGGGGCATTGAAAAACATTTGATAAGATTATAGCTCAGGATGCCCCAGAAAATTATTCAAAATATGTATATGCATTTCAAGTGTTTTAGGTTTTCTATATCCAATGAGATTTAAGTTCATTTAAAAGTAAGAGTTGAGTTTCTATTTCTTATTAATCCTGCCACAATATCTAATATTGCATTTTGCACACAGCTGGTGCTCAAAAATGTTTGGTGACTGACTTTCCTAAAGCAACTATAAACAGTGCTTATTTTATTGCACATATCAAGAAAAGGGGATGAAATTTAAAATACATATATAACCTTCATATTTTACAACCACTATTAAAAAATTAAAAAAAGTAGCTCCAATACAAAAAGTAGTTAATTTAGATCTTAAAATTGTTCTTTTATGGAACAAGATTTTACATTAGAAAACTTCAGATGACTTTTACCAGACATACTCTAGAAATATGAATTGAATGGTAGATATAATACTGCCACTGAAATAATTTTATTTGGGATTTCCCAGCTTAAAAGTGGAGAGCTCAAGCAATTGTTCAACTGTATTTGTGCTTTGAAACACTGACTGTTCAAAAGTCCTCCCTCTCCTCCTTTCTGACCTGTAATTTTATTGGTTTAGAGAGATCCTGTATGGGATAAGTGAGAAAGTCTTCTCTTCACCAATATAGGTCACCACCTGCTCTGAAACAGTCTTAGAGGGCTGTTTGAATCAGTGAAAGAGTTGTCATAAAATATGCTAACGATTTTATTGAAATTAATGGGATTTGTATTTAAGAAGTTATAACCTCAAAGTCTGTTTCACTCTAGCTAGAAAAAATGTTCCATAAGAAGTTTTACTAACATGATATCTTTGCCCCAAAACACGAAAGAATTTGCTACTTAAAGAGGCTTATCAATGCCTTCTTAGGCCTCTAAAGCTGGAGAGCTAAAAATTTCCATCAGTAATCAGTCAAAAGTTACATACATTTAAACCTGGCAGTGTTAGTAATTACTGGAGAAGCCTAGGTTTGCCTATTCTATTCTGGGTCCTTCACAATCACTAATCCACGTGGGTGTTTTCCCATCTATAATAATACATGACCACAGAATACTGGTTACACATATTCTAGAAAATTAACTACTAGATTCTCGAAAAAATATTTCATTACAGCACTTTAAATAATTTATAAAATGCTACAAAATTATATTTACCCAGGACACATCTGTTAATAGAAACATTTGTTTCACCTTAGTATACATATGTACATGTGAGTGTATATTAGCAACTCCAGACAACTACCTTCTCCCCTTTAAATTCCAAGCTCTCAATAAACTATTGAGCTCTTTTGCAATTCTAGCTCTTTATCTACACTCCACTAATTTATACAAAGACTCATGAAAACCATGGGAAAATGTACTTACAAATTTAGGATCTTTCCCTTTACCACTGAACTTCTGTTTTCCTCTAGGGATATATCATCAAATTCACTGGAATCATTCTCTAATACTTTCTGATCTAGGATGTCTTTATCAACAACCTTTCTATTTCTTAAATCTAGTATTTTCCCTTCTGGACTGAATTTCTTTACTCCAGGTATGCTTAGCTCTGCCTGTGTCTTTCTATTTTGCCAGTCAGATCCTTCCTTCTTCAAAAGTAAGTATGAACTTCCAAATATTCCTGAATCTTTGCTCAATTTGTTCTCTTTTAATGAGGTGAAGAGGGGCACCTGCAAAGGGACGCCCTGGCTTGAATCTAAAAGACTTGTTTGTTTGTTTCCTTGAGTCATACTCTTTCCAAAATTAAATACTCCAGGTGGAATCAGGGAATGAAATCCAGCCAAATGTAAACTTTGCTGATGATCTATTGTACAATTTGTAGAACTCTTGGTTTGTTCCTTTAATCCTTTCCCTCTTTCCTTCCTATGATTCCCTTTCTTGCCTGTTTCTCTACCTTCTGTGTTAAGCACACAAATATTCTGGAACACTCCTTCATGCACAAAATTACCCTGCAGAGCACACTGCCTGTTGTGTAAAGACAAATTTCTCTCACTTTCAGGTACAATTTTTTGGTCACATGTACTTTTGCTGCAACACTTTCCCTGAAAAGAGCTACTTTTTTCTGGAGTGGTAATATGATAGTTTTGCAACCTACTGACATTTTCTGTATCAGTGGGTTCAAGATTTTTTTGACTTTGGTCTTTGATACAGACTTCTTTTTTATCTATTGGTGCTTCCTTTACAGATAAACTGCCACAACTTTTAGGTGCCACTGTCTCATGTTTGGTTTTTACAGCCAAAGTAGAATGGAGGTAGATATTCCCAGGACAGGATGCACTTTTCCTACCATCATTTAAAATATTTATTGCACTTTGTATTACAGTTTTATCAGAGATTTTTAGGTCCTCCGCTTTCTGAGAAACTATGATATTTTTTGGACTTTGACTGGATAACAAGCCAGGCTGACATCCCATGGAGGGGTGCTTCTCTTTTCCACTAATAAACTCTGGTTTAGAAACTCCTCCTATTCCAAGGGCTGTTGTTACATTACCTTCCTGAATTTCTGAACTGCTCGTGGAATATTTGGCTTTTTCTGCCAAAAACTTCCTAATTTCTTGTTCAATGCTATCATCACTATCCACTGAACTACTGTCATCAGAGAGTGAGATTGTGCTGAAAGCAGAGCTCTGATTTTCACTGATTTCCATATCATCTGAAACTAAAAGAGGTTTTGAGAATATTTTTTTCTCTAATTGGAATGCCAGCTGTAAATTCTCATGTTTTTTTCCCTGTTTCCCTCTTTCTGTTCTATTGTTACAAGTGTTCAAAGGCTTCTTTATTGTGTTCTCCCTATTGTCTCTTTTAGATCCTGGGAGACAGCTTTTCAGTAAGTGAGGACTCTTATTTTTCCAGTGTTTTTGAAGCTTATTAAATTTATCTAAAAATTGGGTTCCTGTGCTACTAAGCTTAACCTTTTTTTTACAGTGACTTTTCGGGTCCCTGCATCTTTTCTTTAATTTACGTTTTGATTTTAACAGGTCCTTAATGGCTGTGTCAAGGTCTTCATCACTATCCAAAGAACTGCTTTTATCACCAGAACCAAGTCCCTCTTTTTCCAAATTTCTCCCCTGTGCAACTTTACCATGGACTTGTGATAAACTACTTCTCAAGTCTAAGGCAATGTGCTCGTCAATAAGCCCAACAAAATTGGAAGAGAGGAACTGACAAGTCATCTCATCCTCCCTGCCTTTAGATTTACAGATTTTATTTTGCCTGGTTATATCTTTTTTTTCTTGGAACATATGAATTTTCACCTGACCATACTCAGTTTCCTGGGGGCATTCTCTTTCTAACCCTTTAGTTTTCTTCGGTGTTGGTTGTTTTATCACTTTCCTTTCCCCTTTAAGTTTCCTTTTGCAACACAGTGATAACTTCAGTGTCTTAGAAAGAGGGGTTTTGGGGCTATTGCCCTGATTTCTGTGTTCAGGCAATAGTGGTCCCTGCCCAGACTTGGAAAGGTTTTCAGATTTGGCCAGCAAATGTTCTGATTGTGCCTTTAGAGCCAAAAAGGTTCGGATTTCTTGTTCAATGCTGTCATCACTATCTACCAAGCTGCTATCACTGTCAGGGTGGGAAGGCACATTTTGGGAAGAGAAGAGAGGGTTTGTAGAAAGTGATCTGTCATTGCTTTCCACATGGGAAGGCATGATTGTTTTGTAAATGTCAAGTATAGCTTCTGCACACATTAACTCAGCAGATGTTTCAGCCTGGAATGAGGGCTGTACTGTAAACTCACATTTGGCAATTGTATTCATAGGAGGTGTAGAAACTTTGGTTTCTTTCAGTGGTTTTAAGAGTTTGTTGGAATCACAGCTAATATTGCTCAGTTCCGTAACCTTTGTAGCAGTCTGTTTCCTCTTGCTATTCAATGTTTTTTTGTGGCTTTCAAGCAAGGCACTTTTTGAAGAACCAACTGCAATACTTGAGGCAAAGTCTGATACTTTGTCATCTCTGGGCGGTATTTTTTGCAATAGGTTATTATCTGCTGTAGAACTGGCTTCCTTTCTTGTTTTCTCCAATTGGTACATCTGAATGGCTTCTTCAATGCCATCATCACTACTTGAATCAGATATATCATAAACAAGAGCTGCACTTTTGATTCTTTGTTCCCTTCTGTTTGCCCAGGAATGCTTTTTCTCTACACCTTTATTTTGTGCTGTTTCTAAATGATGGCAAGCACCTGCCAGTTTAGGAGGCGCCAGCCTTATATTACTAAAGTTTTCAGATTCTGTGCTGATTTTAGGTTTGAAGTACTTGGGATGTACATTAGTCTTCCCCAATTCTGGATACTGCTTGGAGATTAACTCCTTACATCCCTGCTTTAAATCTTGGCGATTTGCTTTCACAATAGATTCTTTATTGGATTTAGATGCTGCTTTCACCAAGACCTCTTTTTGCTCTGTTCTTTTATCCAAAGGGATACCATATTTATGGACTTCTTGTTGCTTCTTCTCATTTAGGAACTGTTCTATTTCAGCTTGTATGCTCTGCTCAAAAGAGTCATCACTACTTACACTAAGAGGAGAACTAGCCCTTGGCTTATCATGGATTTCCTTGGGGTTGCAAATGACACCTTCTGATACCACATCAGATTTAAATTTCATAGGAGGTAGGTGAGTGGTCACATTGTTTTGAGGGAGATCGTGTTTGACTCTGTTATTCCCATCTGTTGTTCCAAAACAAGTTGCATTGCTGCTGGGTAATGACTGAATAGTGTTGCTTTTCTCCTTTAGATATTCCTGTATTGCTTGCTCTATCTCTCTGTCCACAGAATCATCGCTATCTGATTCTAATACGAGAGGTCCAAAATCAGAGGAGTCTTCTTCCATGCGGTTATATTCAGTAGACAATTCACTTTTGGCATATGTAGAGTGCTCTTTGAGCACAATCGTATTAGCAGCTGCAATTCTGGCTCCTCTGTATTTACCTCCCCTTTGATTTTTCTGCATAATGTACTCATTGTTCATACCCAAGGAAGCTTCCTCACTTTGCAGGTTGTTTATGATCATTTGAACTTTTGCACTTACAGATGCTCTAGCAATATCCTCTTCAGATTCTGAGAAACACACAGGAAATCTAAAACTCCCTGACTGTCCAAATGACTCCCATTTTGACTGTAGAGCAATCACAGGAGGGGCATTCATTAGAAACATTCTAGCAGACAATGATGGAGTGTGCAAAGGGACGATTTTTTTATATTTATATCCGTTTCACATCCTGTGAAGAAACAAAGGAAGGGATGTTTGTATTCTAAATATAAGAAACTCATGACGTTAATAAACAGCATAACAAAAATGGTAATGTATTCTTATATTTCAGATTTGCCATGAATATCAATAGAATATCTTAGAAGCCCACTGTAATTCTCTTATAATTCCCTAGAAGTACACAGAGAGAAAAAATCCAGAAACTTTTAAACTAATATTTGCTTAATACTGTCATTATCTTCTGTAGTCCTATTGATTTGTAAAAACAGTTACCACCAATTCAGCTCAGGACAAGGCCATACTACTTTTAATCCTGTGGTGGCATGCAAAGTTAGGAGAAAGTCAAACCACATTTAATTCTGTAGTGGAACACTGCAGTATATCAGACTAAAAAGCTATTGTGATTTACCTTAGGTGCTGAGTTCTATGTAATCTTATCAAACTGGTGAAGCCTTCCATTGATTAAATTTACTTGTTAAAAATTAAAAGTAGCTATATGCAAAAGTGATTGGATATGATAAATCATTCTATTCGCAATCTAAGGAATCCAGAAGTATTATATATGCTACAAAAAGAGTGCAGCTCATATAAAAATCATTGTGTAAGAATGTTAATAATGAACTTAACTCTTTAATCACTGGGGTAATATATAAGTATGTAGCAAGGCTCTGTGCTATCTTACATAGATGCAGGATAATTGGGTTAAGTTTGTATTATGGGAGGAGAAAATATGACTTTTTCATTGTTACTAAGCTTAGAATCATAAAATATAAGAACTTGAAGGGAACATTAGAATTCAGCTAATTTGATCTTTTTATTGTGGAAATGGAGAAATAAAGGCCCAGAGAGGGGAAAATTCAGTTATTAACAGAGTGAGACCAGAACTCTGGAATCCTGAGGCCTACATCAGGGAACTTTCCATGAATAAGTCATGCTGCCACCTCCAAGAGTGAGGATATAACATTGTGACCTACAAAATACATGGGGAAACTGAGCTGAATAGGAAGAAAAATAGTTTGCCATTACTACTATAAATTTTAAAAATCCAGGTTAGAGTTTTCTCCATTAGAATGCCAAATTTCCCTGTAAACTAGTTTATAATTTGATATTTATGAGTCTACAATATAAATTCCTTACAACGAGGGAATGAAATACTATATATTTATAGATAATGCATTTACTAGGGGATATAAAAAGAAGTGAGATGTTCTTAAAAAAAAAAAATGTTTCTGGAGTGGTGGATTTTAAGTCAGAGAATCTGTATTCAAACCTGAGCCCTGAAATTTGTTAACCTATATGATTTTGTCAAGTTACTTAACCTTTCTGAGCCTGGGTCTCCTCTGTAAATTGAAGGGATTGGACTAAATGAGCTTTCAATTCCTTCTACCTCAATCTATATAATTCTATCATCCTATGATTAATTAGCAGATGCAAAAAGAAAATTGTGAACCAAAAAATGATTTCTATTTCAAATGTAAAACTATAATGTCACAATTTCAATGCAATTACTTGAACAGGTTTTCCTCAGGAGTAAATTCTATGAAAATGAAAAGTTGATTTAGTTTTTAAAAAGCCTCGGGCTTGATTTTTAATTGTTCCATCTATGTGTCCCTTTAAATTCTAACCTTTCCTTTTAAAGAGTTATCACAGCAGGCACCTAGATGGCACAATGGATAGAGTACCAGTCCTGGAGTCAACAGGTCCTAGGTTCAAATCTGACCTTAGACAATTTGTGGCTGTGTGATCTTGGGCAAGTCCCTTAAACCCATTTGCCTAGCCCTTATCCCAAATGTTACTTAGAAAGTAAGGGTCTAAAAAAAAAAGATTAATCATAGCTGTACCTATTCAGTATTATATAACCCCCCAAATTGGAGGCTAAAAAAATTGATCTATACTAAAACTATAGGAATCACCATAGTTTAACCTCTTGTAACGCAATTTACCTTACTTGCTACCTCCCCTGTAACAAAGAGATCACAAAAATTTGCCTTTCCTC
This sequence comes from Gracilinanus agilis, assembly GCF_016433145.1. Taxonomy (NCBI): domain Eukaryota; kingdom Metazoa; phylum Chordata; class Mammalia; order Didelphimorphia; family Didelphidae; genus Gracilinanus; species Gracilinanus agilis. Next base: position 274,226,338 of record NC_058131.1, read on the forward strand.
TGACAAGAGCAAAGAAACAGCTTCTTTGTGAACTTTGTTGCTTGGTGGAAAGGGACCATTTAAAAAGAGTTTAATGTTTTGTTGTTCTTAAGCATACTTTTTTGGATCAAATCCATGATACCATTTCACTAGGGAATATAAGGCATCCTTGGTGTGGAAACCTCTTGCAACTGTGTGACAGCTGTATGGAGGTACTGAGAAGTTAAAATGATTTGCTCAAGGCCACACAGCTAGAATATGTCCTGGTCTCCAGGACTGACTCTCTCTCTCTCTATGCAATAAGGTTCTCAAATAGTGCTTTTTTTTCCCTCCTTCCTTTCTGTCTTAGTAACAACTTGGGCAAGGGATAGGATAGAGGTTAAGTGACTTCCCCAGAGGCACCCAGCTAGGCACATTTGAGGTCTCATTTGAACCCAGATATTCTTGATTTCAGGACTGGTACCATATCTACTGTGCTACCTAGTTGCCTCTTCTAAAATAGTTCTTGATTTCTAGATACAAGATTTACATAAATTGAAGGATGGCTAGGTAGCACAATAGAGCACCAGACCAGGAGTCAAGAAGACCTGGGTTCAAATTTGACCTCAGATACTTCTTAGCTTTGTGATCCTGGGTAAATTAACTTAATCCTGACTGCTTAGCCCTTACTGCTTTTCTGGCTTAGAATTGATACTATGACTGGTGAAGTTAAAAAAAAAATTACATGAACTGAGATTTCACTTTTTTCTTCCTGCTTCATTAAAAGGTCCTAACTGGAATTCTAAAAAGTGTATGCAGGCAACTGTATGCATTGGTCGAGGTAGTGTAGCTTTGAATATTAAAGTTTTAGAACCATAGTAATATGAAGCTTAGTTAAAGATAACAAAAATAAACTAACAGTTCACAAAGAAGCCATTTCTTTACCCATATGTAAGAGGAAAGGCAAATTTTTTGCGATCTATTTGTTGGAGGGAGGTAGCAAGAAAGGTAAGTTACATTAGAAGTTGTTAAACTATGGTGATTCCTATGCCACTTTAGTATAGATTAATTTTTTATTCTCCAATTTTGTTGCAGAATTTAATGCTGAACAGGTTCAACTGTGATAAATTAAAAATATGAAGTTTAGTTACAGATAATAAAAATTCTTGAAAATTGGTGGGAAGAAAATATGCTTGATGAAGATTAAAAAGTGAAAGATTTTTATAAGAACACAAACTGAACTGGTCTAACCACATTGAGAACAATCTGGAATTATACCCAAATGGCTATGCTGTGCATAGCCTTTGACCCAACAATACCATTGCTATGTCTGTATCCTGAACAAATCAAAGGGAAAGGATCTATATGTATAAAAATACTTATAAGAGCTCTTTTTTGTTGTTGCAATGAAATGGAAATTGAGGGAATGCTATCAGTGCAGAATGGCTTTGTATTGTAAGAAAAGACAGAGGTTTCAAAAAAAAACTTGGAAAGACTTATAAGAGCTGCAGAGTAAAGTAAGCAGAACCAGGAGGACATTGTAAAGACAGCCATACTGTAATGTCAATCAACTGTGAAAGACTTAGCTTCTCTGATCAATGCAAGGATCCAAGACAATTCCAAAGGATTCATGATAAAACATATCCATATCCAGAGAAAGAAAGTTTGAACCGAGTGCAGATTTAAGCATATTTTCTTTATTTTTCTTATAATCAGGAATTATGTTTTGCATAACTTTAGTATGTCTAATGGGTATATTATTTCTTGCCTTCTCAATGGGTCTAGACTCAGGGAGGGAAAGAATTTGGAACTAGAAACAAACATTTTTAAAATAAAAAAATTAAAAATGAATGTACTGGAACAATATGTATTTGTTCAGAGTTAATTTACTTTTTTTAAAAATAAAAATTGATATAAGGAGATATATTCTTGGGGAAATATTATAAGCTTTGCTACATAATAGAGGTTTATGGTTTCATACAAAATCTGTTCTATTTTTCTGTGTAGATTCAAAGGTTCATGTTTGTTGCTGCTTTTCAAGTCTATGAGAGAAAAAAAAGGCCAGGGGGTAAGGTTATGAGCTCTATCTGGTCAGTAACTTCTACTTAAACTGGGCCATCACTATTGTGATAGAAACTGATGATGATTTGGAGTGTATTTTAAAATGTTTAATACAATTTGTGTTAAAAATATGAATTTTCTAAACTGTTTAACAATCTAATTCAAGAAAACAGCCCCAAAAAAGACAACCCAAAACATCTAAGATGAAATCTCCAAGCACATTTCTCTTGGAAACATCTTACTGTTTTAATATAGTCAACTGTAGTTTAAACAGACCTTAAATGTTAGATGAATCATTCCTTAAAACTGTACTGGGAATCCAGGAGGCTTTTCTGAGGCAAAACTAAAAGTGGGCTTTGCCAAAATATGTACCCACTGTGAATGCAATTGAATTGAGAGCAGAGTGCAGTCATTGTGAATACAGCACACCTGCAGTTTTAAAAGCAAAATACCAGCTTCGACAAAAGAAGTTCTTAAAAAAAAGAAAAAAGAAAAAAAGAAAGCACTTTAATCTCATTTTAGTCCAAGGGTTAAGGATGAAAAAGATTCATCAATTAAAGCAGCAACAACAAAATTTAGGAAGGAAAAAACAAAGATGAAAAATGTTCTGAAATTTTTCTTGCGTTTTTAAAATCAGTTTTTATCAAGGGTTACTATCAGTTTAGAATCTCTCACACAGTGTTTTGTACATAATAAGCACTGACTTAAACTCTTGCTGAATTGCTGAGCCTGGCTCTGATTCTAGAGATTTTAGATTTTACATTTTACCAAAGAACTCTGGAATAAGAGTAGTCTGTTTCTGGGCTTTACTATACTTTTTTTTTTATTTTTGAGTTTTTTCCTTTTATTTTTAAAAATGAAAATTTGAATTCAGTTTTAAAAGACAGTAGTAGTTAGCATTATTTCAAGAATCTCCTTGTTCCTAATTCAGGACCACGGTGAGTCAGAGAGATCCTTTCCCCTGACAGAAGGGTAGTGGTTGTCCTACAAGCAGGGTGTGTACTATATATTTATGGACGAGTAATCTTGACACTATTAACCATATCACAACATTTAACAAGTAAAACTGCAGTGAGATTTACGGTAACACTTGTAGTTAGGATGGGGAACAAAAAGGAGCAGGATTATTACCCTATTTGGGAGTAATTCCCTTGAATTTGAAATATAGTTGGGGGGAGGGGATTTCTTTTGATTCTTGATCTTCAATTTAAATTGACAGGCATTCATTAGAGACCTACTATGTGCAAAGATATGGTGTTAAAAGAAATATTTAATTTAATTTGTGTAATACAAATGCAATCGTTCTTCCATCTCTAGAAATGGCCCCCAAAGAAGTAGAAATGCCACCTCTCTTGAGGATTTGCCTCGGTCTTTGTAAAGTGTGTAAAGAGATAATCCCGTTTTGAGTGGCTTTTAATTCTCCAAAAGGTGGGACACCTAAGACTTCTTTTGGGGGCTGGAGTGGAAGAAATAACGATGTCTTTTTTTATAGAGGAAGTAACTAAGTATAGGGAGATTCTATATGGCCCCCTTCGGTTCAGAAAACTACACTACTCTGCCTCCACATCCTCCAGTGTCTAATCCCTACATGCGGGATGATAAAAATTGTTGCCCCAAAGATTAGGCGCCCCCACCCCCGACCCTCCCATCCCCACAACGAGAGCCCAGGGCCCAGAGGGATTAGTTTTCTCTCCTCTCACTTCTGGGAGACCTCTCCATAGGGCAAAACCCTCTCCTCTTTCCCCTCCCCCCAGACCTCCGCCTCCCAAAGATCACCGCACTCTCCCGCGGGGGAAGGCCCCCTTTCTACATCCTAGGACAGGAGGGCAGCACCTCCTCCAGCAGGCCCAGCCCAGCCACCTTTCCAGGCCGCGATGGACGCCGGCTTCGGGGCCCACTTTCTGACCTCCGTCCCTTGGTGTCTCCCCGGGCCCTGCCGCATTGCCCGAGGCTCACCTTAGCCGAGGCCCGGTCCGGCCGGGGTGTGAGGCGGAGCGGAGCCGGCCCAAGGGACTGAGCCTCCTGGGGTCCGGGGCCTCCAGGGCCGCGGCTCCGCCCGCTTGGCCTCCCAGTTGAGCCGTGGCTCGATCCAGAAGGCGCAGGGCGCCGCCTCCTCTCTCTCCGCCTGCCGCTGCCGCCGCCGCTGCCGCCGCCGCCACCACGGACGGTCCGGTCAGCCCCCAAAGCCCCCTCCCCTTCCCCGGGGGAGGAGGCGGGAGGGCCACGGGGCCAGCGCGCTCCCTTCCTGGAGTCGCCCCCCAGCCGAACCCCAAGCCACCTCCCCCTGCGCGCGCTCCTGCCTCGCGCCCTATCCCTCCCACCGCTCCGCCAGTCCGGGTTCCATCCGGGCGCGCGCTGAGGGAGTTAAGCGAGAAGGGCCCGGCCCCCTGCACCGGATTCGACTGCACTTATGCGCTAGCAGCTGGGAGACCAGGGACGACGATGATCCCTAAGTGCCCTGCCAATCCTGACATTTTATGAATTTATGATTCAGTGTTCAGGGTCTCCTATGGTCCCCCTTTCCCGTTTCTCCACACCTCCTTCTCCAGTCTCCCGCTCCTCCCGTCTCCCGCCTCCCCCGCGGCGCTCCTTCTAATCCAGAGTAGTGCACGCCCTGTAGACATCGGGGTGTGTGCACGCGCAACTGGCTTCCCTTCGAGATTAGGGTGCGCGCTACGTGCTGCCAAATAGGCCCTTTGTGCACGCGCTGTGGGTCTGGAGGTGGGGTTTTTTGTTTGTTTTTTACATTTTTCTACAAGGTACATTTGCAACCACCCTTCCTGTATATACAACACTATGGCTTTTGCTGCTGTTCCAAGTCCTTCCCTCTTCCCAACAAGACTCGGCACCCACTAGAGAGTTCTTCCCTCCCTTTCCCTCGCTCCTCGTGCTCATACTTCTGGTTCCTCAATACCCTACCGTGTTCCCGAAGGATGGGTGTTGGGTGGGTGTGTATGCTCACTCGCAGGCGCGGGTGCAGGACAGGAAAGATGCCGTCCGCGCACGCACCGGTTTGTCGCCCGTGAAGGATAAAGGGCAGCGATGTAGCTTTCGGGGAGTGCACACGCCCAGAGTGGAGGCAGCCGGGTGCCAGAGCTGGCGAAAGGTTGGGGGCGGATGGGGGCATGGGGGGATGGGGGAGACTAGGAGATGGAGGCAGGGAAGAGTGCGTAGTGCGCCTCTCTAGCCTTGAACCTGCAAATCTTGACCTTAAAGGAGTGTGAAACCGCAGGACTACTAAGTGCTTGCCTCGCAGCTCTCCCAACTATTTTTCATCTCACCCTGCCCCAAGGGTTTCTTTTCTGGTCCTTATTTCTCTCTTTCTAGTGGGGGCAGGAAAGCATCTGCAGTGGCCAGAGCCTCTGAAAACTGCCCAGTAGCTTGGCATCGTGGGCAAGACATGCCTGCACTCCAGTAAAGACCTGTGGCTTGGAATTTGGGAATGCACCTGTCTTGTACTAGGGCACTATCCTGGTCCCCAAAACTTCAGAAGAGAGATTACTTTTCCTTCTTGATTTGAAGTTTTTGGAACTATCCCTGGGGTATTTTGGATTGAAATTCTGATCTTTCTAGCTAAGTTCCACAAGGGAACAGCCTACCTTTCACTACTCAGTCCCTGGAACAGTCCAAGTGAATCTTCTCTTCTGGGGTCCCCTTTGCTCTTTGATGGTCTGGAAGGTCAGAGGGACAAGACTAACAAAGGGGTCAGGGAAAAGCTGGTGATGCTAAAGTTGAATCTTGAAGGAAACTATAAATTCCAGAATAGAAGTGAGAAGGATGAATAGCAGTGTGCTATGGCATGGAAAGGACTTGGGATTTGGAATCAAAAAATCTGGGTTGGAATCCCAGTTCTATTTCTTATTGCATGTGTGATCTAAGCAAGTCAATTAATCTCTCTAGGCCTCCATTTCCTTATTTGTAAAATAAAGGGGCCAGATTTGAAAATATCTAAGGTCCAATTCAGTTTTAAATCCAGGAGTTTGTGACTGCCTTCCAGGCAAGGGAAATAGTCAGGGAAAAGATGCAGAGATGGGAGACAGATTATTTTGTTTCAGGAATGGCAACTCACCCTCTATCTTTGTTGAAGTCTCTCTTTTCCTTTAAGGCCCAACTTAGATACTACCTCTTCCATGAAACATTCACTGACTCTTTCCCCTCTTTTTTTCCCCTTACCCATCAGAGAAACTGATTTTTCTCTTCTTAAATTTCTCATGGTACCTTGCCTGGCTAGTAGCTTTGCTCTTATCTCATTCTCCTTTTTCTCATAGTTAAGAGCTGGAAAGTGACTTTAGAAGCCATCTATTCCCTCATTTTACAGATGAGAAAAGAGTCTCAGAGAGATTAAGTGATTTGTCCAAAGTTATATAGTGTAAAAATGAGACACCAGGGATGTTAATTATTATTAAAATATAACCTAAATGGTTTGTGGGTACACACTGGGTTGAAGGAGAGACAGGACCAACCAGGATAGGGAGACCAGGGTTCACTGCTTTTACTGACACAGGAATGGCAGTTGGCCCAGCTTACCCTAGGCCAGGCAAAGGTAAGGTTTATGCAATTTATTTGAGGGAAACTAAATAAAGGATGGGTTAGGGGATTTCTACACTTGAAACCTAAGGGCAAAACACAGAGGGCAGGGAAGGACTTAACTACTCTATCCTAATTGAATTAAGCCAGGCAGGGCCCAAAGGAGCAGTACTGGAGTCACAGGGAAGGCTCCTTCAAACCTAGTTCCAGCCAGGTTTGGTCAGCACAGCTAAAGGGCAATTGGGGTCTCATGGTAATCCAGGGATGGTCACTGGATGCCAAGAGCCAACTCCACCAAGTGATCCAAGGTACCCAGGTAGGGAGAGTGAGCTTGAAATGCTGTCCACCACATCCCAAACCACTTCCCCACTTGGAGCAGCTCTGCAGGTCTTGTCCATTTGCTGAAAGCCTTCACCACTCAGGATCCCAGGGAATCAGGATGCAGTTTTTCCCTAACTCTGAGATCTCCCAGGGTTAGCAACAGTTATGTCCAACCACTAATGGAGTCTCTCCCAGAGCACAAGCCCACTTCCTGCTCCTTCATTCCATCTTGGAATCCTCCAGCCCTTCCTGCTAGGTCCAACACTATTACTAAATTAATTGCTAAATAAACCCTCACAACAATAGTAAGCAAGGGGGTAGAGCCAGTTACTCTGACTTTGAATCCAGTGCTGTTTCCATGGTGCCAATGGGTTTCACATTGTATGTTCTTTTCCCCTTAGGCTTGTCAACTTGGAATCTAGAAGCCCCCAAACTTGTACCCTAGAAAGTTTTAATGAACCCCAGTTTACTTAGCTTAGGGCTGAGGGCCCCAAGTTTGACCTTGTCACATGGGAGTTCACATGGAAAAGTCTAATTTCACTATAGATCTTAAAGGAGTTTAAGTGGGGATCCCATCAGATGTTAAGTATCTCTTTTGCCCTAACAGTTTCTTCCCTTAGGCCAAAGTCCTAAGGTGGCCCAGGGCTGGGTCTTTCCCTTTTGTGTCCATTGTAAAGCATCAGCCCCTCATTGTTATTCCTGTCTGAGACTCCTCATTTTCCTTTGTTACCATTGTAAAGTCAATCAACTATCCCTCTCATACTTAGTTCCCATGTTCCCCTAGAAAAGTATTTAAGCTTCCCAACTTTAATGGCTCCTTGGAGTTGTCAATCTAATGTGATTGGCTCTCCTAGGGATCAGTGACCAGAGCAACCAGAGTTCAATCCTTGGACTCTGTGTGAATGTGTGGTACGCAGCTCTGTGTAGAGGCCTAACTCAGCCCTGTATCCCCTTTCCTTAATTAAAGAGTGTTTTTTCTGACTATTTAATAGTCCTGTGGTTTTTTTCAGTCAATAGTTGGAAGTCCCCAGTGAGATTCCAAAGTCCCAGCTGCCTGAGCAGCCCTGCTAACAAGGACCCCAAGAAATGAGGTACCCACACAACTCATTTGGGGTTGAGTCAGGAGTCTGGTTAGCAGAGGGGCCAAGTAAGTGGCTCTCAGAAAAAGGACTTGGTCTCATGTATTTGGGAGTGACCCACTCTTTAATTAAGGGGACATAAAGCGGTGGTCTGTGGATTGCACAGAGAGCCACAGAATCCAGAGCCTACCTGGGGGTTGCTGGAATGGAGAACAGTTAATCTGTGGTCCCAGGAGGAGGTAGGGGCAGCTGGCAGCCGGAGGAACCACCTAATGATACAGCCACAAGTTATATGTTTTCAAAGTATAGATCTGGCGAATGCAAATATTTAGAAAAATGGCAGAAGGTGGCAAAATCTGATCCCAAGGTAAATTGGTCAAAATGGAGTCTAGTTCAACCTGACTACAAGCTCGGAACTTGGCTAGGTTTTTGAATGTGTATGTGTTGTTGCATGTGTATGTGAGTGAAGCAGTGTTAATGCTAGAAGTAAGGGCAAGGAGAGTGTAGTTCAGATGCATGAATGGTTGGCTGAAAACTTTGAATGGGAAGCTGAGCTGGAGTGTGGGAGCCTGAGGGTTCATTTGAAGTTCTGGGTAACTGCTTTAAGTAGATTAAAATAGAGAAATTTTCTTCATGAATTGAAATACCATGGCTTAAGGTTTAAATGGTTGTAAATTTTTGTGAAAGAGCTTCTCATAGAAGCTTGAGAACTTAAATTCTGCATTTCTTCTCAATGTTCTGTGGGGTTTTGTTCATGTTGTATGTCTAATGTATTTCTTCTAAATGCTGGTGATATAAATGTTAGCAAATAATGTCTATAAAGTTGTGTTAACAGTTAATTCCTCCCAAAAGCTGACGAGGAGAGGCAGGAGCTGGTAGTCTGTATGTGAATATCGAGCAGGTGGCAAAAGGAGGTCCAGATATTCATAGCTTTAAAGTCTAATATTTTCTTCCTGGTTTTGGTATAATTAATGTGTGAAATATTATATATCAAGTGCAGTTAATGTTTTAATAATGTTGGTAATGGTATGCATTTTAATATAGGTATTAACTTTGTTATTGGAGTGCTGTAATTTCACATTTTTGCCAAACTTATTTGTTTCCAGAGAGCAAGGTTTTTCTGATTAACATATGTGTGTGCTCTGAAGTAAAGAAAGTTCATTTTTGGTCATTGTGTCATTGTAAAAAGTCAAGACATGGTTGGGAAAAGGCTCTGCTTTAAATGGTAAGGAAACCCTGAATTTTTTTTAAACTGACCAACAGTTTTCCTCTCCAGGAGCTTCGCTAGCCTTAGGCCAAAGGCGTTTGAGGCAAAGCTGAGAGAAATGTAATTTGGAGCCAAATGTAAATTAGAATAAAAAGATAAAGAGAAGGGAATTAGATTGGTATTCTGATTTAAAAGTAATTTTTAAGCTTTTCCTTAGTGATCCTAAGTTTTGTGTTTAGTAAGAAATTTTATGGGTTTAAATTTTTGAAAAAGTAAAAGGATCATGATTTTTGGTGTTTTTAAGGTAAATTTAAAGAATGCAACTATTACAATAGATAAGTTTTTGTTTTAAAACACCAGTGAATCTTGATTGTTTCCTATAATGATTTACCTTTAATTTTTGCCTTTTAAGTGGAGAGAAATAATCTGATTTGGCATTTATTTATTTTGTGGGCATTATTTTTTGATAGATGATCATTGATTGGCACATGACCACTATTAAAGAAAGGAATTACTCACCTGGGAAATTTCTAGGAAATTTCTAAAGACACCCCACATTTCACCACCCTAGTTCTGGAGTGTGGGTGAGGTGATTAAAACTTACTAAGGTTGACCCTGGGCAAGTCACTTGACCCCCATTGCCTACCCTTACCACTCTTCTGCCTTGGAACCAATACACAGTATTGACTCTAAGATGGAAGGTAAGGGTTTAAAAAAAAAAAACTTATTAAGGTTAAGTTTGCTAGATTTCTTGTTAAAAGAAATTTATTCAGAACTCCTGGAGCACTATTATCTCAAGACACCACTTGGGCAGCCAAAAGCCTGGACAAGATTTTCCTGCAGCCTAGAATCTGAAGGTTCCTGAGGAAGACATCTATGAAAAATCCAAAGGAGCCCAAGATGTCATTGGAACTGATGAGTATTGCCTTTCTTAATTGCTTTCATTTTTCTGTAGCAGACAAAAAATTGGCCATTTTATTTCCACTCAGATTTATATTTACCCTGAGCAAAGTCCCTTTTAAATTTAGCTAAAGTAGGGAAAGTTTAAAATAGTAGCATTTTACCATGTTAAGAGGTTTAAAAGTAATATCTGTTAAATTTGAGAATTTGCAGCAGATTCCAGAGTGCTAGTTCAGTATTACAGAACGTGTCTGTCTCAAGGTAGTATTGGAAGAATTTAGGAAAGAAATGATGGAGCCTAGAAATATTTGTTAATAACAGACGATAATTTATTTTAAACCCTGAGCATGGTTAGAGAGGAAGCAGATGGATAGAAATTTTTAGTCACTGTGAATGAGTAAGCAAGTTCAAAGAAGTCCCTTTTCCTAAAAGGAGGAAGAATCTAGGTCATAAGGAAAACTTGGCAAAACATCAGTGCCAAAAAGGGGGGAAGCAACACATATAAAAAGTAGATTCTAAGCATCATTTTTTTTAATAAACAAGGTTTAGATAGAACACTGAATTGCTCCCTGGTACCAGTAAAGTTTATACATTTTGAAGCCTCAAGGCAGGAAACAATGAGATAAGAAGGAAACCTTTGTGACTAGGAATCCTAATGAAATCACCTACAGACTAGGCTCTGAGTTCAGTGGTAAATGAGCCCTTTATTGCCAATGAATAAATACTCAGGAAATTGAAAAGTATACTCAAAACTAATTTAGTAAGGCTAGAACTCAGTTAAATTGGAGATCCCATGATACGGTACCACAAGAGAATTATTGACACAATAATTTTTATCTACAGGCTTTTGAATTGGCTGACTCAGTTGCAACATTATTTCTTTAATACAAAGTAATAGTTAATAGGAGTAAAGAATCTAAGCTATTTAAGCATGATTATAGTTGTTAAGTAAAGGTGAATGAAAACAGTTTTTTTAAATCCCTAGCATCTCAGCCTCCCCTAAGAGGGGTGTGGGTAGGACCTTTAAAATTAAGGAAAGTTAGAAACCTTTTTAATCTTGAGAATTTTGAGTTAATTTTAATTTTGAGACTTTAAGATTTTGACTTTTAAAATTGTTTTGAAGCTGAAATTATCATAGTTTTTTAAATATGATTTTGGGATTTTTGTAATAGAATATTTAATTAGAATTTACTTGGTATTAGATGATATTTTAATCCATGTCAACAGGCTGTAAGCAGGGACTATGTCATATCTATCTTTGTATTCTCTGTGTACTACATGGGGTCTTATACATAAATGTCAGTTTACTTGAATCTAATTGAATTGAAACACGTAAACCCTATCCCTCTTCTAGTGCCCAATAGAATGTTCAGAACACAGCATACTGCAATTTATGTGTACTGTCATCAATGTGGATAGTTCCTCCAGCAATTCTGATTATAATTCATCTATGTCTTCCCTTCCTGTGTGTCTCATCCATATCCTTCTATAAGTCTAGCCAATGTCCTAGGACCTCCTTTGATTTCTTTTGACATTTCAATACCAATGGAGCACATAAGCTACACACAGTGGACCCAGTAGCTGCAGGAGTCACCACCATGTCTTAGAGGTGTAGCTGCCACATCTTTATTAGTAACAAAAACTGTTGATCTAGTATTGGGATACCCATTAACAATTATGTGCCCACTGGAAATAGAAGCACTGTTGCTAAGGCATAGAACACAGGCATTTTCTGATCAGAGAATTGCAAAGTATGAAACAACCTTATTGAATAATGAAAATATTACTTTAAAAAGTTGTACAACTCTTAATCTTGCCACCTTGCTTCCTGATTTACCAGTCTCAGGAGAACCATTACACAATTGTGAAACACTAGTGTCTATGGTAGAAAAGCCTCGAGATAATCTCCTGGACACTCTTTTAAACAATCCAGATATAGTCTTATTTACTGATGGTTCCTCTTTTATGAGGGATGGCATACACTACACAGGAGCTGCTGTAGTCACAGAATTTACCACTGTGTGGTCAGCATCATTGCCCTCAAATATAAGGGCTCAAGGTGCAGAACTCATAGCCCTAAAACATGCCTGTATAATTGCCAAAGATAAAAAGGCAACAATTTATACAAATTCTAAATATGCAATTGGAATTTGCCATTCAATGGGTATATTATGGCTTCAGAGAGGATTTTTAACCTCAGCTGGAATATCTATAGCTAATGCAAAAATTATTAATGAAGTTCTTTCTGCTCTCCAGCTACCTGAAGCCCTAGCTATAGTTCACTGCTCTGTCCATACAGGTGGCACTGACCCTATCTCTAGGGGAAATGACTGGGCAGATATAGCTGCAAAACTAGTGGTCATAGAAGGGCCTGAATTAATTTTAACATTAACAACCCCTGATGACTTAAATTTATCACCTTTCTATAATTAAAAATAAGTCCAAAATGGAAGCAAAAATTTAAAGCAAAACTGATTAATGGAGTATGAGTATCCTCTGAAGGAAAACCCCTGCTCCCTAGAACTTTTTATCACCAAATTTGCCAATCTCTTCATAAAAATGGTCATTTTGGTTCTCAGGGCAAAATGGACTCTGTTAAAAGAGTATGGATAGCTCCTGGAATAACTACTATAGCCTCTAAAGTGTGTGCAGCCTGCCCTACCTGCCAAGCATATAACCAACATGACTTTCTTGGCAAAGCTTTTGGTGGGCGTCCTCTGGCTTACACACCTTTTGAGCACCTACAAATTGATTTCATAACAATGCCAAAGGCTGGACGATATAAATTTTGTCTAGTCATAGTGGGTCAACTGACCAGATGGCCGGAAGCATTTCTTACTGCCCAAGCCACAGCGGCTTCTGTTGCCAAGGTGCTTTTAAAAGAAATCATTCCTCGTTTTGGCCTACCTGCATGTATTGATTTGAACAGGGGAAGTCACCTTGCCAATTTGATTTTATCTGAAATATATTCCTGTTTAGGGATAACTTCCAAATTCCATGTACCATATCACCTCCAGAGCTCAGGCCAAGTTGAAAGGATGAATAGAGAACTTAGAGCTATGATTGGCAAATTATGCACTGAGACACATTTAAAATGGCCTGAAATTCCTCCTCTGGCTCTATTTTATCTTAGAAGCAGGCCCAGGGGAGATTTACACATCTCACCATTTGAGATGCTTTTTGGACACCCTCCTATACAAGCTAAACCTTTTTGTCCTGCATATACATCATTATTAGGGGGAGATACTTCTATTGCTACATATATACAAGAATTACAGAACAAATTGAGAGAACTCCATGAATCTGGAGCTGTAGTACAAGCAGGACCAATAGATTTTTCGCTTCATGACCTGAACCCAGGAGACAAGGTATTGTAATAAAATAGTAAATAAGAAAAGGTAAATATGGGAGTTTTTGGCCCTTTGATGGGAAAGGAAGGTGCAATAGTGGATTGAGGTGGTAAGGAGAGATGTAAGGGAATAGCTGAGTTTAGGGAAATAGAGGACAAGGCAGTATAATGAACGGTAAGGGAGATGATGAGGTAAATAGGGGAGGCAACTGCAAGAGGGAGACACTTAGACTAGAGACAGAGGTTATAGGGAAGGAAGGCTGGACTCTTCCAGGGAAAATGGTATTTCTACAGACACAAAGGTTAGGGCCAGTCAAAAGTGGTTTGAATCTGACTAGAGGGCTTTCTATTCAGTTTCTCAAGTCCACCAAGAAGGAGTCCCAAGGCTCCTTCCTGTTAGCGAAACTGAAAGGTTTCCAGGAGGAAGTATAGAGACAACTACTTCCTCCCAAGATGGACACCTCCAGCTTCTCTCAAGGAAAATAAAGAGGATAAGTCCTTCCCTTCTTTCAACTTTCACTTATTGTTGAGCCAATGATTTAACAAAGGGTTTGAATAAGTAACAATGGGACTTATTAAAGTTTCAGGGTTGATTATCAAGGAGAGAGGGGTACAAGGTTTCCCTAACAGCCATTAGGGAGAAGCTCCAGGTGGGGGAGGGTCACAGGAATGGCTTGGACTGAGAGAATACCTGCTCTCTCTCAGCCAGGGAAGTTTGGCTGCCCTTGAGGTTAGGGAGTACTAAAACAATAGTCAAGGGATAGTTTGTTTCAAGAGTAAGCCCTACTTGTCTATGGGGAACTAAATCCTCAAAGTCTAATTGCTACAACCAAAAAATCCACCTTTCTCCCAAAGCCCACAGGAAATCAGGAAGGTAATAGGGGAATGATATAGGGAAGGTCCTGATAAGTTAGCTAAGCTCCAAATGTCAAAGACAAAAGCACAGATTCAAGGCAAGGTTTCAGCTCGAAGGCAGAGCCCAGTTCGCCCCTCCACTCTCCACAAGCTTCTGGGACCAACTGAACTTTGTCAGAGTTCTAAGGCTGATCAACTGCCAGAAGTCCTATAGTTAGGTTTTGCAAGGGTAAAAGCCTTGAATGCATCTCTGCATTACAGTATATATAAAGAATTTCCAGTGCACTGGAGCAACTCAGCCTTCCTGGGAAGGTCTGTTTAAAGTACTGTTAACCATTACAACAGCTATAAAAATTGGAAAAAAGGACTCTTGGATTCATTGCTCATATGTAGAGAGAGAAGCTTCAATTGAAAGTGATTCTGAATGTTGGTCAATGCTCTCCTCAGGGGGGACTTCAGAGGGGGATTGTATAATTACCATAAAGGATTGTAAAATCTTTTGAGAAAGAAACATTTCAAGAAAAAGAACTCGATAACTCTTTGAATCTAGGGGGCAGCTGGGTAGCTCAGTGGAGTGAGAGTCAGGCCTAGAGACAGGAGGTCCTAGGTTCAAACCTGGCCTCAGCCACTTCCCAGCTGTGTGACCCTGGGCAAGTCACTTGACCCCCATTGCCCACCCTTACCACTCTTCCACCTATGAGACAATACACCGAAGTACAAGGGTTTAAAAAAAACCAAAACAAACAAAAAAAACCCCAAAACTCTTTGAATCTAGAAGATGAGTTATTTAAAGAAGCATCATGAAGATGATCAAAGAAAACCTCCACAACATCAGAAGATCCAGCATGAACTTTGGAGTATAACTGAAACTTTGGGGGGTTGAAAACAAGTATTTTTTAATATATGCCACAGGGGATTGCCCCCTAATTGGCTTATTGTCAATGCACTTAGCAAACATTGGTTTGCGCTCTCTCTCTCTCTCTCTCTCTCTCTCTCTCTCTCTCTCTCTCTCTCTCTCTCTTTCTATCTCTTTTTCCTTCTTATTTCTTACTATTGAGTATTATATGTGCTTTTAGCTAGAAGATCTTTAGAGATACACGATGGCTATGCAAAATGATTAATTGGGGAGACCAGTCTCCCAAAGAATCACAGGGGGATTGTAAAAGGGAATTCTTGGTTCACTTTGAGTTAACATTTGTGAAAAGGGAATACTTTGTTCTCTTTGCCTAAGTTAAAGTTAAAACTTTGACAATAACTTAAGTACCCCTACTTAGTACCTCACTAGATTGTGAGGACAAGATTAGCTCTCTTTTGTCTACCTTTTGATTGAATCAACACAAGCTTGAACTAGGTGGAGGAGCTCACAAACCACTTAGTGAGTTCACACCTTACTTGATGCTAAGTGAGAACAAGCCAGAAATTTAAGAGTTCACACACTCAGAAAGGTGTGGTTCCAAAAGTGAGAACTCAGACAATTTGGAAACTGTGATTGGCCCCTGTGCGAAGGGGAAGGGACAGGAAACCACCATAAAAGCCATAAAAATCCCTGAGCAGGAAGGCTGGTGAAAAGTTCTGGTGAAGGAGGCTAGTAAAGAGTGGACTTTAAGAAGAGAGTCATTCCAAGAAGGAAGTCAGCTTCAAGAAGAGGGTTGACTCAAAGAAGAAAGTAGGCCTCAGGAGTCACCTTCAGCTCCAGTCATTGTCTTGTGTGAGTGGATAGCTGCTTTTCCCTTCCTGTATTGTGGAGGTAGTTTAATTCTAATTGAAGGTTAACAAGTTCTGGCTGAGCCAAGCACTGGAACAATATTTAGTTAAATCTTTTCTACCCTTTTGTATTTCTCTACTTTATAAATAAAAGATTTATAATTTTCATATATTTAGCCAAATCATTAATTTTAACACTTACTTTTAGTATGTTTGTTGAATTTGAGAACACTGAAGAAAGAGACCCAGCCACAGCACCCACAGCAATTGTCAATCACATCTCAAGGTTGAGGGAGATATTCAAGGAGATTTGGATCAATCCCTTTCATTTTTCATTCAAAGCCATTCTAAACCAGAGAATGGGAGAATATTACGCCTACCTTTACCTTCTTCAGTCATGCAGGCTAATTGTGATGATGAGTGAATAGAATAATTCTCCTTCATGGTCTCTAGGCTGGAAGTCACCTCATCCTAGCTGAACATGCATCTAAGAATCTCCAACAAGTGATCATTTAGTCTTTGCTTGGAAACTTCCACTGAATAGAATCACATTTTCTTCTAACGCAGGCTATGCCACTTCTATACATCTAGGTAGCACAGTGAATAGAGTGCCAGGCCTGAAGTCAGGAGCACCTGAGTTCAATTTTGGCTTCCGACACTTAGTAGCTGGGTGACCCTGGTCAAGTCACTTTACCCTGTTTGCCTGAATTGCCTCATCTGTCAAATGAGCTAGAGAAGAAAATGGCAAAGCACTCCAATATCTTTGTCTAGAAAGCCCCAAAGGAGTTGTGAAGAGCTGAGCATGACTAAAACAAATAAATAACAGCAATTATTAGGAAAATTTCTCTTACATTCTAACCTAAATTTATTCCTCTGCAGCTTCTACTCATTGCTTCTAGTTTTATCATCTTGGTTGAAAATATTCCCTGAAAAGGATTTGAAGTAGTAAGAAGTCCTTTGCAGAGTTTTAGTGAAACCTTAATGACTGAATAACCCTAGGAGAGGCTACTTAACTGTTCCCAGCATTCCAGTTTTGTCAAATCAGGCAGTTGTTTAAGTCTGGAGACACTTCCAATAAGACTCTGAATTGTTCTGTCATAGGACAGATTCCCAAATTGTAAAGGTGCCCTGCTCTGAGGATGCTGAGGCTCATTCCTTCAAGTTCTTCTATTCACCTCGTTGTGAAGTACCCTTGCTTGCCACGAGTCCTTGTATGGATGGATAACTAAGTTTTCCTGTGTTCCAGATATGGAGGTTAGCTAACACAAAGGCACAGGGGAAGGATATAGAAAACTGAGTCTGAGGAACCTTAATCTGGGTGGAATGGAGAGTTCATGATGGTTGCTAATGTAAAGCATGAAGAAGGGAGGGGAAAGGGTCAGTGAATCTTTGGAAAGACAAGTTGGATTTTCATTGTTGAAAGCCAGTCTGAGAGTTTGCATTTTATTTAAAATGAAGTAGGGAGATAATCCAATTTAACTCAATAAATATATGTTAAGGGCCTGCTATGCTCAAGGCATTATGCATAAAGGCCTTGGAGATGAAAAAATAAAAACCCAACAGATTTTGTCCTAAAAGAGCTTACATTCTTTTGTGGGACCCAATATATGCAGAGCAGGGATAGCTTTAAATAATTTTGGTACAAAGAAAACCTGTATTTATACAGATGCCATTAAAAAAAAAAACCCTCTTACTTTCTGTCTTAGGATCAATACTACATATCAGTTCCAAGGCAGAAAAGCA
Source organism: Gracilinanus agilis (assembly GCF_016433145.1). NCBI lineage: Eukaryota > Metazoa > Chordata > Mammalia > Didelphimorphia > Didelphidae > Gracilinanus > Gracilinanus agilis. Next base: position 274,244,042 of record NC_058131.1, read on the forward strand.
GTAAAGGCTGGGTAATTGGGATCAAGTGACTTGCCCAGGATCCCAGAGCTAGGAATTTTTGAAACTAAGACCTCCTGTCTCCAGGCCTGGCTCTCTATCCACTGAGAAGTAAAGGGGAAAATTAAGGTTTGGTTGACTGAATATTAAAAGTTTTGGTCGCCAAGGAGTTGATTCAATTCCTAATGAAAAACCTCAAGTCAAAATGACTTTTATGGTAGTTTACAAATTAGGAGAGTGAAAGTAAGAAAATCAGAGAGAGGATAGGGTAAGATAACTAATCTAGCACACTAAGTAATTTGCTCTGGCCCCTGGCTCCACCCAGGCAGGGCTGATTAGTCCTCAGCCAGAGAAGGCTCATCCTTGAGCCGAGGGCCGGGGATGAACGAAACAAAAGTTTCAGTAATGAAGCCTCTCTTGAAAAGTCCAGAAAGAGTCAGTTTTTACATTAGTACAAAGGGAGAGATTTAAGAACAGACTCACCAAGGTCTCAGGTCTCAGATCAAGCAAGCAGCGTCTCCAATTCAAGCTCCAGCTCCAAGAAATGAACAAGAACTGCCTTACAGGAAGTTGTCACTTCCTTTTAAAGGCGCTTCTTTTGCATCACTTACTATGCCTTCCGTCTAGTTTATGTGTCCATTCACAACAAATGCTTTGCTTAGGACTGGCCAGAGGGCAGTCAGTCAATTCTGATTTGTCACCCACTCTTGCACACATGGGTTATAGACTTCCCCACTTGAGAATTAAGTGGTGGTGTATATATTTTTGGTGATTAAATCTAAAAATGGGCAGGGTAGGTTTAATCTCATTTTCCCCGAGACACTTAGCTACCCCTACTATAGTTTCCTAATTGCCATTAGATTGCAATCTCCTTGAGGTAAAGGACTATTTTGTTTTTTGTAGTTAGTCATAAGTACAATTTTTTTTCACTTGGGGCAAAGGTAGATTAGGTAGTAGGGTAGTAGATAAGATCCTACCTACAATGCATTGTGCCAGGAGAAGAACAGTCTGATTCTCAACCCTGTAAGGATTGGGAAGAAAGTTATGACCTTAGAGAGGACTACCATGGTGATGTAACTCTAGATGTGGCAGCTTAATCATATGTTGACTAAGGCTAGCAGAGGACCTCAAAATAAGGTGGGGATGGCAATTGCCACAGGGCGGAAGCAAGTCCCTACCCTTGGGATGTTGGTGCTGTAGGGCAAAGTTCTGTTTGCTCTATGCTAAATTCACTTCTGATTATAGTGTGGTGGAAAATGCATCTAAACTGAGTTCAAGAGAAATTCAAGTCAAATTTCACCTTTTTGATATTTACTAGTTGTTTAGTGAAGAGCACACTTCTCTTTAATCCCTCTTTTCTCATGTGTTAAAATCAGATAAAAGCTATATTTCCTTTTTTAAAAAAAAGACTATTGTGAAGCTCAAATGAGATATGTGCTAATTTTGTAATGTGCTTTGCAAACCTTAAAGTTACATAGTTGTTAATTATATTATTTTTGACATTATTGTTTATGATTCCCCAATTCTCAGTTCAATGACTTGTTGGGTAAGGAAATTGTTTCAAATAGGAGTCTTGAGTCTTCATGATTTTTGCTGCTCTACTCCCCCCTGCTGGTAAAATGTATCAGGAAAACTTTCCATGAGCAACAGTGAGGAATATTTCTATTCATAGAATAAAAAAAAATTAAAAGTTGGAAGAGACCTTAGGACACCAAGTTCAACCTTTCTCACTGAGGTGTCCCTGAGATAGTAAGTAGCAGATTTGGGATTTGAGCCTTAATTTTGGGTTTGGAGGCTTTCTACAGACTCAATCAGATGCTTCCTTAGAATTAACCAATCTCTTTGAACTTGACTTTGGTTGCTTCTGGGTCAAAGAAGTTGGCAGAGAAAAAATAGATTTTCTCTCTCCTACTGTATGAAAAAAGGTACTAGAACCTTATCTGATTTCTAGATTCTGCCCCTTTCTGCCTCTCTTCTCTGGGATTCTGGTGGGATGCAGCAGTACGACAATAAGATGATTCCAACCAGGCCCACACAATTTCTCATTCAATTAGAGAAGGAAGAGACAGAAATCTGACTCCAAATGTTATGTGCTCATTTATACTGTTTATCTTCTAACCCTTCACATTGTTATGTATATCCTGTCATATTATAAACAAAGATAATCGAGCAGCTACAAAATCCTTGTCTGATTTGAATAATACTATGTCAGGTAGGGATGAGGGGAAAGGCTTTTCTCCCTTTCCAGAGATGGATCACACACATCCCTGCTTCAGCATGACCTGAGGCACAAGTGAGCTCTTACCTCTTTTGGAACAACTACGTGCAAGAGAGATATACCAATATGATACTCCTAGGCAAGTACAAATTTCCAATAAATAGGAGAATCTATAGTTAGAGAACCAATGTTAATGGGCATTTTTATTCCACAGAAATGGTACTGCCTCCCACATAAATTACTAGGAGCATACTCCATACTTTGTTACAAACAGTCTTGCTACAAGTGGGCCACTTCACTTAGCTTTATCATGTAAAATTTAGGGAAAACAATACTAGAGGTATTTGCTGTCAGGATAAACCTGTTGAATCATCAATATTTTACCTCTATGGCTGGAGAGATACAAGATGCAACATGGGAAGATCACTGTTTCTTCAATTATGGGTTCTGGTTCCAAATCCCAACTCTGCTACTGATTTCTTGGGTAGGGTTTTAGTTTTCTCATTTGTAAAATGAGACTTTTTTTTGTAATTTGTAAATTTGTAATTGTAAAATGAGAAGGGGTTGAACCAGATGTTCTTTGGGTCCCTTACAGATCTCTGAAACTTATAAGGCTTGAGTTCTAGTGCTTGCTCTGCTACTAACTAGTTGTGTAATCTTTGGCTGGTAATTTCACCTTTTTAGATCTGTTCCTTATTCATGAAACTAGGGTGTTGGACTGGAAAAATGGATTTTAATTAGAAGGGATGTAAGAGGCTATCTGTCAAAATCAATTTATCATCTCCAGATAGTCTGATAAGGAAGGCTTAGTTGATAAGACAGTAATGGGACATGGGAGATGATCTTTCTGTTAGCTCATAGCTGCTTCTCCAAAGTGCCATTGAGTCACAAGTTTATTATATATGAAAATTCAAACTCCCTTTCACCCAAAAGTACAGAGAAAGATTTGCAGCTGTGTAGAAATGCCATAACAACTTAGACAATACAAAGAGGCTTCAGAAGCTTTAAGGTAAAGGTAAGAACCAGGCTGGACTTTCAGCTACCTGATTATCAGCAAGCTAAGTCTGAGAACACTTTTTTCAGGGGCAAAATGCCCCTACTAAACTGAGGTTTTGACCTTGACTTGCCAAGCAGCTGCATTCCTGACCAAAGGGAAAGAATGTTAACCTCTTGACTGTTGGTTTGCTAAGAGCTTAAAGCTTTCCAGTAAGTCTATATTGCTTTCTAATAAGAAAAGGTGTGGATCATAAAAGGGGTCAAAAGAAGAATCTCAGATTTTTATCTATTTGAGACTGTTTCTTTTATTGGCCTCCCACAGCTATCTAAGGATTTCAGAGGCCAATGGTATAAAAAAATCCACAAAAAATTTACCACAATGGTGCAAAAAATCCTGGGTCTTTGCATGCTATACCACTGGAGGGCAAACTCTGGTAATCATCCACCAGGATGCCAGGGCCTCCTCAATCTGGCTGTCTGCCCTACTGTCATGTTTGTCTCTTCCTCTCTTCTCCATATCTCTATCTTATTTGCTGAGAACCACTTGTTGAGGGATTGGGGATAGGGACTAGACCCTGGTTGGTCTATACACTGGTATAGGGAATTCCCAGGGAGGAAACTTCCTCAGCTATTGCAGATCATAAACTTCTCTGCAAGTCTCATAGGTTTTACTTTAAAAACACTTGCAGGTTAAGTTACTTGCCCAGGTTCACACAGCCAAGTCCTATCATGCTATTCAAAAAGGAACAATAATGAAATCAACGTTACTATTGCAATGTAAAGGATTTGATAATCACTTCACCTCTGGTTCAGAACTTAATCTCTGTGACAAGAGCTCGACAAGGGCTCTCCTCTCAGGCCCTGCTTCCTGATATGTAGTATATTTCCCTAGTCTTTAAATAGCATCCCAGTAAATATGGGAAAAATGGACATCTATATACCCCATTGGTATATTGAAGATGTCAAAAGAATATGAGAATGACATCCAACCCTCAGTACATTAAATAGATTCCCTGGGTCCCATTAAAGGAAGACATGGAGAAGAATTTCCTTGAGAGGAGGGACTGTCTTACTTTTGTATTTGTATCTCTAATACCTTGCAGAGTGCCTTCCACACAGTAGATGCTTAATGCATGTTTTTTGATTGAAGTTTCTGTCATGCCAGAAAGACTGTGTATGGTCTAGCAGTAGACCACATATGCTTTCTGAAGAACAACCTAGCTTATTATTTCTCCATAATAATGCCAGTGTACTGACCACCTGGTGATGAATTTACTGTCCATGGCAACTCATGAAACAAAGGAGAAACCATTTGAGTGCTTTAAGATAGGAAGAAAAGAATCAGAGGGAGAGTTTTGGCTAGAATTGGTTATATGGTATTTTCAACAAAGAACTTGTAGTCAAATATGGCAATAACGGACAGCTAAATATTCCACTGGTATCCTCAAGATGTTGAGAGAGTGTAAAGGAATTACAATGATAAAACAGGAGGCTGAGGACACTCCGTGTCCACTATTATAAGAAGATATGGGGAAGAATTTCACAGAGTGGGCAGGAGTGAAGAGAAGAGGAAAGGAGAGGAGAGGAGAGGAGAGAAGAGGAGAGGAGAGGAGAAGAGAAGAGAGGAGAGGAGAAGCATAACTGATCCAAAACTGTCTGGTAGGGAATAAGGTATAAGAAGTCTGGAAAGGTTGGGAGGAGGACCAGGTTGTGAATGGCTTTTGTGAAGATAGGAAAACTCTCCCCTTGTCTATTTTTAGCTAATCAAATCAAGAACTTAAAGTACCCCTACTTACCATTAAGTATGAGAGTTCACAAGTCATTTTTCTAGGGTAAAGTGGCAACTTCAAAGGCCACTGCCCCCTCCTTGGGCAGTGCTAAGCAAATTGAAAGACTGCCATTGGTTTCTGTGAAGAAGGAGGAGTGACAGGAACTGACAGGAACTGACTTGGAAAAAAGGGGTATAAAAAGAGACCAACATGTTCATTCCCTTTCTGGCATTTGTAGAGATTGGTTCTGGGTATTCCTTTCCTGGCTTTTGGAGAGATTGGTTGTGGAGATTCCTGATTTGGCTTTGGAGGAGGCTGCGTTGGTGGAACCCTGGTCACTGGGACTTCTGGTTTGGAGAGATTCCTGCCTTGGTGGCTTTGCAAAGAGACCCTCAGACCCTCTCTGCTTGTTGGAGCTTTGGTGGGACACTCCCTTCAGCAGGAGTGAGGACTTCCACCTGGGGATTGGAACTTTGTTGGGGAGTGAGCTGAATTTCATCAGATCAGCACTTAGGGTAGGCTAGGCAACTCTTTTCCTCTTTCCCTCCTATATTTCATACTTCAACTTTTTCTTTTCCTTGTTATAAATAAAAGCTGATAACATTTTTTTTCTGGCTAAGGGATAATATTTTGAATTCAGTGACCACAACATTGAATTTATAACTCTTATTTAGTCAAAACCCCAATTTAACCCTTACACTTTGAATGACAGAGGATTTTATAGTCAATCTTGGAAGTGATTGGGAGCCACTGGTGTGTTTATACAAAAGGGGTGGGGGGTGTAGGAAAAGCTGTTCAGTCATTTTGGTCATCTCTTTGTCACCCCATGGGGTTTTCTTGGACAAGGCATTAGAGTGGTTTGCCTTTCCTTTCTCTAGCTTATTTGCAGAGGATCTAACTCAGGGCTTCTATTTTGCTGTGCTGTCTGCAGAAATCTCTCACAACAAATGCTGGTAGTCTTTCAGACATACTAGATTTTGTGTTGTCCTTGAGCTAATCAAATTCCATAGGTTAGTGGTGAGTGGTATTATATTTTAAACATTTTTTGTACCCTTTTTTGTGTGTGTTTTGACTGCAGTGTGGGATCCCCGAATGCTTCAGCAAGTGGGCCAGGGGTAGATGAAGTAGATACTTTTTAGGGCAACTTTCTTAGACCTTTTCCTCATGCCAAGAGGTGAGCAAAGTGGTCCTTAAAAAGATGGTTTAGACACCCAGTCAGCTCCCAAATCTATTACTGCTTCAATCCGGTGAGAAGCTGACCCTATGCCCTGGGCCACCTATGTTCGGGGTTGTGACTATAGCTCCCAATGTATCTACATCTGCTGCTTCATCACTTGCCTGTCACCACAAGACTTCAAGGTAGGTAAAGTAGTAAAATAGTAATATAGTAAAATAGTGAGATAATTGAAAAGTTAAATAATGAAATAGTAAAATACTAAAATAAAATGGTATGGGTGATGTTTTTTGCCTTGAGAATAAATTGAATTTTAGTGAGGTAGAGTTGCACAAAGGCATCAGCCTCACTTCCTCTTCCAGAATCATTACAGTCAAATGACAAGGCAAAAGTCAAGAAGACTGGTGATAGTCCAGGATGCCATGGATGACTTTGGCATCTTTGATATCTGACCAAACTCTTCATGGCCCATTGAAACAAATTATTCCCACCTACCTATTCCACTTTGGGATGTTTGCACATACATGGGCTAGAAACTCCCCTAACTCACTCTCAATCTAGTTTAATCTGAAGGTTTTACTCAGAGTATGGCCATATCTTCTTGGAGACACACATGAGTCTTGGAGACATACTTGGTTGGCAAGTACCCAACAAAGGTAGATAAGAAGTCCTGAAAAAGTCTTAGCAGCCCTCACACCAGAGATAGTAGTCCTCCCAGAACACCCTAGGCAACCCAAATCACCAAATGAAGTAGTATAGAAAAAGGAAAGAATAGGGCCCTATTTTCTGGAGAAGGTTTTTCCTAATCCCCCCAATTGCTATTATCTTACTTCCCAAACTACTTTGTATTTAATGACTTTGTATATGTTTGTACTTAGTCACTTTAAATTATATATTATAATATACACTTTAAATTATATATTATAATATATAATGTTAAATTATATATTACTATATTATGTAAATTGAAATTTACATATATAGCTATTGTTGTCTCCCCTTAGAATGTAAGCTTCTTGTGAGTATAAATTGGTCCTTTCTTTGTACTTATATCCTTGGCAGCTAGCACAATACTTGGCAAATACTAGGGATTAATAAGTATTTTTTGATTGATTAAATGATTTGCTTTGATCTAATTATGTGCCTACTTGCTGACTATTAAAAATAAACATACTAGGAATAGCTAGGTAGTACAATGGATAGGGCTCTAGGCCTGGAATCAGGAGGTCTTGGGTTCAAATTTGAACTTGAGATACTTCCTCAGCTCTGTGACCCAGGGCAGGTCACTTAATCTGAGTTGCCTAACCTTGTTCTTCTGCTTTGGAACCAATACTTAATATTGATTCTAAGACAGAAGGTAAGGGCTTAAAAAATTAACATATCTGTGGTAGCTTGTGAACTATAGATTTAGTAGTGTACATCCATAAAGTACCATGGACTTGAGGTAGTAGTTACCTTTGCCCTGAGGATACCACCAGATATATAAGTAAAATTTGAGGATATAGCCCCTGGTAGGACACTATGCAGGTAAAGGGGAAAAAAACCCAACAGGGCAAGATAATCTCAAAGTATAGTTTCTATCATTGATAAAGGGAAAGTTGAGGGCTCAAATTAATAGCAGGAGAATTTTTGTTTAGAGTGGTTTTAAAAATTAAATTTGTATTAATCACAATAATTTTAAAAAGAATATCTTCCTTCTGATAAACTGAGTAATAATTTAACAAAAAATGATAAAAGAAAGTGTTAGAAGTAGGTCTAACAGATACTAATGCATGTTTGGTAGAGTTGTGAACTGATCCAGCCACTCTGGAGGGCAATTTGAAACTATGTCCAAAGGACTATAAAGCTGTGCATACCCTTTGATCCTGTGATACAGTGGTTCCCAAACCTTTTTGGCCTACCGCCCCCTTTCCAGAAAAAATATTACTTAGCCCCCTTGAAATTAATTTTTAAAAAAATTTTAATAGCAATTAATAGGAAAGATAAATGCACCTGTGGCCATCACTGTTTCCCTGGATTGCTGCAGCACCCACCAGGGGGTGGTAGCGCCCACTTTGGGAATCACTGCTGTAATACCACTACTAGGTTCGTATACCAAAAAGATCATAAAAAAAGGGGGGAAGGACCTACTTGTACAAAAATATGTATAGCTGCTCTTTTTGAGGTGGTGAAGAATTGGAAATTGAGGGGATGTCCATCAATTAGGGAGAAGTGAACAAATTATGGTACATGCTGGTGATGGAATACTATTGTGCTATAAGAAATGATAAGCAAGATCATTTCAGAAAAAGCTGGAAAGACATACATGAATTGATGCAAAGTGAAATAAGCAGAACCAGGAAAACATTGTACACAGTTACTATGATGATCAACTGTGAAAGACTTGGCTACACTCAGCAATACAATGATCCAGGACAATTCTAAAGGATATATGACAGGAAATGTTATCCATCTCCAGAGAAAGAACTGTTGGAGTCAAATGCAGATCAAAGCATACTATCTTTCACATTAGTTTATTTATCTATTTATTTTTTTTTGTTTTTATGGTTTTATTATAGGGTTTTGGTTTTATATGAGTATTGTCTTATAACAATGACCAATATGGAAGTGTTTTGCATGATAATATGTGTATAACTGAGATCAAATTGTTTACCATCTCAGAGAGAGGGGAGAGAAGGGAGGGAGGGAGACAATTTTGATCTTAAACTTCAAAAAAACATATGTGGAAAATTGTTATATGAAATTGGGAAAATAAAATATCTCCAAATAAAAAAATAGAATAAAATCTTAAAACAGAAAAAAAAAGTGGTTGTAACACCAGCACTCTCTTAGTTCAGGTTCTAGGCACTTGAAAGTCATTGAACAATTAATAAAATAAGCTTAACCATGCCCTAACACAGCAAGGATACACAACAAGAATTAAAGAAGCCCTTAGCTTTTCTGGTTGTAGCCCATATAGAAAGATATCTAATCAAGCAGAGTGATTCATAGTTCACAGGTGGGACTTTTACATCCTTAGGTGACCAAATAGCTGCATCAAAAGAGCCAGGGGGCAATCAAGGCCCAAGGATCTAGTCCTACCACTGTTAGGATGAACAGGAGTCATAATAAATATAAATGATAAGCTGATAAAAGGTTACAAAATAAAGGTTACACATTCCAATATCTTATTGGTCCATTCTTCCAGCCTATCTCCTGACTTCATTTTTGATGTTAGGACTGAGCTCTGTCAAACTTCTGGAAAGAAGACATGGACTGGTCCTGTTGCTGCATTCTTGGAGTAGGAAGTATTGTGTTTTTGCAGGATCTCAGGAATAGGCTGGGGACCTGAAAGCTTTCAGTGCTCCCAAAGTGGTCTTATTTAGGTCTGATTTAGGCCTGGGTTTGGGCCTGAACAAGAATAGACTGCTGTGGAACTCCACCCCTATAAACTAGCTGGAAAGCTCTTTTGGTTTACAGAGTGGTCAGTTTGCATCTATCTGGGGCAACTATTCCCCAGTCTGGGTCTAGGTCTGGGACCTCTGCTTGTTAGAGTGAGAAGTTTGAGGATGACACTTAGGTTGCAAGCTTGGGGAAGTATGGTGGTACCCTTGAGAGCAACAGAAGATTCAGAAATGGAGAAGTGTTTATTTTTGGGATAGTTTATGAGTCAGTTTTGGACAAGTTGAATTCGAGATGTCTTTGGGATATCCAGTTGGATATATCTAATTAGTGCCTCAGTTTCTCCAATAAAAACAACTTATAACAACTTTAGCTTCTATTGGGTTAGAGAATCTGTCTTGTTTCCCTTGCGTAGCCCTAAGGAATTCATTCAGTTAGTATATGGACTAGATGTACTTTACTTACTGGGATTCTAAAGTAAAAATATAATCAAGTTAATGTACTAAGCAGATGCAATTAAGCTACTAAAAATTCATCGGCTCAACCATGTCTCAATCTTTGTGACGCCATTTGGAGTTTTCTTGGCAAAGATACTGAAGTACTTTGCCATTTCTTTCTCCAGCTCATTTTAAAAATGAAGAAACAAAGGCAAACATGGTTAAATGACTTGCATAGGGATGCGCAGCTAGTAAGTATTTGGCTTCAGATTTGAATTCAAGTCTTTCTGACTCCAAACTTGATTTTATCCACTGTGCAAAATAGCAGCCCCAACCAGAAATATAGTACACCCTTAATGCATGCATATTATTTATATATCTAATCTTTTGTTCCTTATTCTGTGGGTTATTTGATTATTGGTTTAAAGTAATTAAATGTTTTATTTTTAAAAATTAAAGAAAATTCCAATCTCAAAGATATTTGCTCTCTAAGAGAACATTGTGATAATTGACTTTTTTCTAATAAAAATGCTTCGCCTGTCTTTATAATGGTCCACAGGGCAACAAACTCAGAGCTAAGTTTTCCAGTTTTTTTCTCCTTCCTAATGAAAGAATAGCCATCAAAAGGGAACTAGAGGCAACCAAGCCACAGAATTTACACTGTGAAAATTCTTTGTAAAGTTTTCTCCAAGTTATCACTTTTAATTTGGAGGGTAGGATATTAAGAAAGGGGAGAAAAAGGAAAGAAGATAAGGAAGAGAACAGAAAGTTACCCATCTGTGGGCCAGTTATTCTGTCATCCTAAGACTAGCTAATTAAAACCAATTTTAGTTTAACTCACTAACAAACCTACAATTAACCATCCTCTTTAAGTCTTTGTCCTTCACCTCAGCAACCTTCCAAGAAGTCATTAGTCAGTAACTGGTAATTAGTCAGAACTAGGGAATAATTGGAGCAAGAGAAAGGTTCTTTTGCTTCTAGCCTGCAGGATTGATGTGGTAAAAATGGAATGGAGGAACCTGGGTTCAGATTCTATTTCTGTTACTAATCCTCTGGGATACCTTAGAAATATCCCTTTCCATCCTGGGGCCTTGGAAAGTCAGGGAATGGATGATACGACCACTCAGGTCTCTTCTAACTCTTAATACATGATACTTCAATTTGCAGCTTTCCGCTTTACTTCATTTAAATCAGGCTTATGCAGCAAGAAGTTCAGCCTCCTTCCATGGCATAATCTCCTTCCCATCTAAGCTAGATGGAATATCCTTCTAGTCTTAAGGAAACCACATTTTCTGAAGAGAAAATTAAGTCACAACATGCATCTCTGAGTACCATCTCATAACCCCTGCAATGAAGTGGAGAGAACACGATATTTTTACCGAGTGGTTTTAAAAGTAGTGGAATGATTATTAAATGTGAATACTGGAAAAATGGTTTCAAACATGTCAATCAAATCCCTGGGACATGTCTCCCCACAGGACAATTTAACCTCATTGGTATAGCTGTGGTGTGGTGGCAAGAGTGCAGCATGGAGTAGTGGATAAAGGATAAAGATAGAATCAAGAAAAGCTAGATTTGAATCTCACTGCAAATACTCATTAGCTGTGGGGTAAATTATTTAACTTCTGTGGTCTCATTCCCTCATCTGTAATATGGATTTGACTCCATAACTTGTCTAAGACCACTTCTACCCTCTAAATCTATGATCCTACACCTAGTAAACAAAATCTATATTATAATTCCAACTCTGCCACTAACAAATATGTAACTTGAGGCAAATCCCCCCACACTCTCTCTAACCTCAGTCTTCCCAACTCAGTAACTATGTGGGGCATGGAGCAGATGATTATTAAGCTTCTTTTTTAAAACCCTTACCTTCTCTCTTAGAATCAATATTATGTATTGGTTCTAAGACAGAAGAGAGGTAAGGGGTAGGCATTAGGGGCTAAGTGACTTGCCCAGGGTCACACAGCAAGTATTTTGAGGCCAGATATTAAGGTTCCTCTAACTGATAAATTCCACTTATCTATGTGCCCATCATGTTCTAGATCTCTTCCCTCCCCCTTTTTCTCAATCCCAGCCAATTCACTATGACTTTCTATATAATGGTAATTATTTTGAGAATCATTCCCCTTCCATTTTCTAAAAAGAAAATAGTAAACAAACCCTGAAAGCAACTACAATAAAACAAAAGGACCCTAAAATAAACTAGAATGCAGAGTAAAATAGAATGTCCCCAATCATCTCATTTTACTTGAATTTAAAACTCAAAAACCCATAATGAATCCTTTGCTTTAGGTCTGTATTTTCCACCCTAGCAATCTCCCACTTACATGAAAGTGTTCTACCAGATCTCTTGAATAGGAATGTTGCTCTCAGCTCTGGTGCTACCATTTCTTGGTGCCCAGGTCTTTGGCTGAGTTGGTCTAGCTTTCACAAAGGCGGTCTGCTATCATGAGGTTCAACCTCGGTCATTCTGTGTCCTCACAGGTATTATAAATATATAATTATAATACCTGTAGTAAATATAATACCTAGGTATTATAGGTATTATATTTACTACAGGTATTATAATTACTGAAAAAAATCTTGACACACATTAATGGTTAAAAGAAGATGCAAAAACATTATGTGATGAAAAAATTGTTTTATTCCTCTTTTCCTTTTGTTGTTATAACTGGCTATTTTGTTAGTACCAGTAACACCTTTGGCAACAAATAATGGCATTTCCAACCAGCTTCCAAAATATTACATACCTCTAAATGCAATTGAGGGATATTCTTTAATGAGATAATTAGCTAAATATAGCTTAATTGGATATGACATAGAGAGATAATGAAGGGGAAAAATCAAGAAAATTATTTATCTAAATGCATCTAATTAGGAGAGCTAAATTATGACAACCCCATCACATGCATACAAGTGCACACACACACACACACACACACACACACACACTTCTGCTCTTCTTATGTTGAAACCTCAAGATACCAAAAAACACAGAAATAGAAATTAGTGATCTGACTGCCACAATCCCAGGCCCACCCAACCTTACTTTTTTCCCATACCATTGATGCAGGGCCAATTTTATTACACACAGCCACAAAATCTTAAAGTTGCATAGTTCCTTTTTTTGGGGAATGTCATTGTGCTGATCAGAGTTCCTAAGTCTTTCAAAATTATTTGTTTTTACAACATTGTTATTATTACTTTAATCATTCTCCTGATTCTTCTCACTTTACTCTGTATTAATTCGTACCCATTTCCCCAGATTTCTTTGAAACCAGACCGTTCATCACATTTTTTTTTAAAACTTTACCTTCTATCTTAGAATCAATACATGTGTATTAGTTCTAAGGCTGAAGAGCAATAAGGGCCAGGCAATGAGGATTAAACTGCCCACAGTGAAGAAGTGTTTGAGGTCAAATTTGAATCCAGGACTTCCCATCTCTAAGCCTGGTTCTCAACCCACTGAGCCACCTACTTGCCCCATTTCATTATGACTTATAGCACAGTTATTGGTCAGAATAATTTTTCTTTTTTTTTTTCTTTCTTTTAAACCCTTAACTTCTGTGTATTGACTTATAGGTGGAAGAGTGGTAAGAGTAGGCAATGGGGGTCAAGTGACTTGCCCAGGGTCACACAGCTGGGAAGTGTCTAAGGCTGGATTTGAACCTAGGACCTCCCTTCTCTAGGCCTGGCTCTCAATCCACTGAGCTACCCAGCTGCCCCTGGTCAGAATAATTTTTAACTTTAGGAATTATATTATTTTTAACCTCATTCTAAAAGAAAGTTGTTTTTACATTTTATAGTCCGTGAGTATCTCTTTATATTCTAATTCTGATTCTGAATCATTGGATTGGCCTGAGCTATGGTTGTCCCAAAATAATGTCACCAAGACTAAGCCTGGTCACTAGTGTTCAATTATTTTTTTAGTGCACACCCAGTTATAATAGTCACAATATATTATTCTCATTCCTTCTTGTTACTTTGTTCCGTATCAATTCACACAATTCTTCCTGTGTTTTTATGCAAGTAAAATCCTCTTATTTTTGTGTAAACAAATTTATAAATTTTGTTTCCAAAAATTTCTTCCACTTAATTGACTAATAATTATGCAGAAAGAGTTACTTGCTGAAAAAATCTATCCTAAAAACAAAGGAAATGAGGGAAAATACTTAAGCAATTCCTCCAAAACCACATATTTATAAATATTGCCATTTAAAATACTTGAAAGGCATGAATTCTCCATTAAAGGAAAAGCAGTTTGCTATTGGCAATAGAAAAAAATCAATACTAGAGTCACCCAATGCTTTCCATTCAAAAGTTGTATATTTCTGGTTTCACAAGGCAGCCTACTTATATTTTATTAAAATAATGACTTTAAATTGTTCCCCATCCACCAGCATTCAAGAAAAAACCTACGGATAATTCCACTGTATCTAATGTTCGTAATGTTTACAGTGCTAAATGTAAATCTAAAACCTTTTCTAAATTCAGAATAAGAATAATAAATATCTCAAAAAATCTTGCCTCAAAATACCTTATTATGTTTCTATAGAATATGAGCATCGGAAGAGAATTTTTCAAGCCATCTTTTCCTACCTTCACCTTTCAGGAATTCTCCCACTTTAACCCCCTACGGCAGCATATTCTGCCTTTGGATGGTACTAATTGCATAGGAATTGGTTTCTTTACATCAAATCTAAATTTGCTACTTTGCAATGTTTATTCTTTCCTCTTCTTTCTGAACTCAGGGGCCAAACAAATTAAGTATGCTTTCTTTTCTGCATGATAACTCTTTCATATACTTGACAGCTGTCATGTACCTCCCAAGTGTTTTCTTCTCTAACCTAGGCTAAAGGCGTCTAAAATTTTGTCATTGCATATAATATTTGCACTGTTAGCTAGCTAATGCTTTTAAATAGACATTTTTTATCCTATCACAGGAAGATTCTCCTATCCTTTCATTTTTAATGTTTTGAAGGCATTCTATAATATATTATACATTTTCTTCCTTTCTAAAAGGTTATTTTATATGTAGAACATCAATATAGTTTGTTGTAATATCTGGTTTGTGGTAGGCAGCATGGCCCAATTTAATTGTTTCCTTATGGTACACTTCTCTATTGTAGTGTGGTATAAATGGTTACAGATCTGACTTTGAAGACAGGAAGAGCAAGATTCAAATCCCACATCTGATACCTATTGACCCTCAGCAAATCATTTAAACTGTCTGCATTCTTGCCAGGGATATCAAACTTGTGGCCTAAAGACTGCTTGTCAGTAAAACAATAAGAACCAGATTAAAATATGCTTGGGAAATGTTTCACAAAATAAATAAAATTACAACATAGAAAATGTTAAATTGTAGTTTTCTAAGTCAAAATGTAACAGAAAAGGACTTGTATCTATTTGAATTTGACATTATTGCTCTAAGCAACTCTTTAATTCTTTAAGTCACAAAGTTGCCAAATATGCATTATTTTTTTCATTTTTAGTTTTAAAAAAATCCTTACCTTTCTTAGAATCAATACTGTGTATCAGTTCTTTGGCAGGACAGCAGTAAGGGCTAGGCAATGGGGGTTAAGTGACTTGCCCAGGGTCACACAGCTAGGAAGTGTCTGAGGCCAAATTTTAATCTAGGATCTCCCATCTCTAGGCCTGGCTCTCAATCCACTGAGCCACCTAGCTGCTCCTCAAATGTGGATTATTAGAGGGAATTCCCTAGCCAATGAACCCATAGATCTAATCCAAAACAATAATAATAAAAAAAGGTTTATGATGCGGATCTAAATACACTGACCATCTTACAACTACTGAATTTTCCTAAAAGATTTTTATTTAGTGGTTCTATTCTACAGTGATTTTTGAGATATGGATCCACTATTCGTTATCAAACCTTATCTTCTTAAATATAGCTGGTTCTATTTAAATGTTCTCCAGTCTATATTAATGAACCATTTCTCTCTTTTTTTTCTATGATGGGATAGTTTTATAATTATCATTCTATAGTAAATTTTGAAATCTACTGGAATGCATTCTTCTGCACTTTTTCATACATTTTCTTGGTATTCCTGCTTATCTACTTCTCTATAAAGTTTTTTGTTATAAGCTAACCAATTTCCATAAACTGGTCTGTAGGTATCTTCATTGGTGTTGTATTAAATGAGAAAGTATCATCATTTTTATTCCATGTGCACTAATCTTCAATTACTTCAGTTCTCCCTTGATTTCCATCCAAATCTCTTTGAAGTTCTCTACCTAAAAGTCACCTATAGATTTTGATAAATTTCTACCCCCAAATATGATACATTTCACTGTTTTTTATAAAATTGAATTTTATTTCCCATCAGTTTCTGTTCATTTTTTTCTTTGTGATACATGGAAATGCAGATAACTTCTGTGGATTTATTTTCTACTCTGCCACTTTGCTAAAATCAGTTATTACCTTCCTTGATAATTATTTTGAATATCCAGAGTTTTAAAAATTTGAGATCATGTCATTTGGAGAGTTAAATATTTTAATTTCTTCATTGTGGATACTTATTCTTTTTATTCATTTTTTGTGCTGTATTGTTGTTGATTTTTCCCAAGATTGTTGAATAGGAGTGATGAGAGTAATAATAATAATAAACAACTAACATTTCTATAGTTACTTACTATGTTCCAGGCACTATGCTAGATGCTTTATAAATGTGATCTCATTTGATCCACATGATTGCTCTGGAAGGGAGGTACTCTTTTCTTCTTTAAAAAATTTTTTTATTTTATTATTTAAAATATTTTTCCATGTTTATATGATTTATTTTCTTTTCCTCTTCTCTTCCCCCTCCCCTCCAGAGCCAATAACAATTCTACTGGGTTGTACAAATGTTATCACTTGATTATTTCCATATTATTCATTTTTATCATAGAACTGAAACCTCAAATCATATATATTCTTATAAACAAGTGATGAGTGATAAGTCATAAGTTTTTCTTTTGCTTTTCTACTCCAATAGTTCTCAATGTGGAGAGCATTCTTTCTTATAAGTCCTTCAGGAATATCCTAGATCACTGTATTGTTACTAGTAGTAAAATCCATTACATTGGATAGTTCCACAGTATTTCACTTTCCATGTACAATATACTCTTGGTTCTGCTCATTTCAGTGTGCATCAGTTCTTGGAGGTCTTTCCAATTCATATAGAAATCCTCCAGTTCATCACTCCTTATAGCACAATAGTACTCCATCATCATTATATACTACAATTTGTTCAGCCATTCCACATTTGAGGGACATTCCCTTATTTTCCAATTTTTTGCTACCACAAAGAACGTGGCTATGAATATTTTTGCACAAACATTTTTCCTTATTATCTCTTTGGGGTAGAAACCCAACAGTGGCATATATGGCTGGATTAAAGGGTATGCATTTTTTAAAGTCCTTTGTGCATAATTCTAAATTGCCTTCTAGAAAGGTTGGATTAATTCACAACTCTACCAGCAATGCATTAGTGTCCCAGTTTTGCCTCAGCCCCTCCAACATTTATTATTTTGCTTTACTGTCATATTGTCCAATCTGCTAGGTATGAGGCGGTACCTCAGAGTTGTTTTAATTTGCATTTCTCTAATCAGGAGGGATTTAGAACACGAGAGGTACTCTTCTAATTTCCATTTTACAGATGAAGAAAATGAAGCATAGAGTTAAGTGACTTGCCCAGAGTCATACATTTGCATCCTATGTCATAATCTCATTACAATTAGAGAAATTGTCCTTAAATGCGAATGAAAGCTTGCATCATATCTCAGAAATACAATAATCCAAGACAGTGCATTAGGCCTAGAGTCAGGAAGACTTGAATTCAAAACTGAATTCAAACTCTTACTAGCTATTTTACCCTGGGTTGCCTCAGTTTCCTTATCTGTAAAATGATCTGGAGAAGGAAATGGCAAACTACTCTGGTATATTGTGGTGGCAAACCTATGGCATGAATGCCAGAGGGGGCACTCAGAGGTGTGTAGCCCCAGCACAGGTTTGCCAGATTTCACTACTAGAAAGCCAGATGGAAGTGAGGCTGGGCTGCCCCCCTCTCTCTTGCTTGAGGACATTTGTCACATCACCCACCTCTCTGAAAGGTTCACTATCACTGTTCTAGTATATAAAACTTCAAATGGAATCATGAAGAGTCAGACATGATTGAAAACAACAACTAATCAACAACAAACACTCTACTAACCCCTGAGGATTCAAATACAAGTCAAAAGAATGACAGTTCCTGCCCTCAGGTGGTTTACATTCTAAGGAGGGAAGAAAGGACTTAAAAGGTAGTTTAAAAGAGATGTGGGAGGAGGAATATAATGAGAAATGGTTTTAGTGCCTTTATAAGAGAGAAGAAATGTTTGTCAACAGCATAACTAATTTCATTTTATTTTAAACCTCTATTTTGTAATTGTTTTGAGTAAATTATTTTTCTATAAGATAAGCACCTCTGTATATGACTCAGTAAGCAGCATGTGTGTGTTCTAAATATATATTTTATTTTTCCCAATTATATGTGAAAATAATTTTGAACATACATGAAAGGTTTGTTTGAGTTCTAAATTCTCTTCCATTCTTCTCTCACCTTCTCCCTTATTGAGAAGGCAAGCAATTTGATGTAGGTTATTCCTGTGCAGTCATGTAATACATATTTCTATATTAGCTATGTTTTAAAGAAAACATAGACAAAAAACCCCAGAAAAATAAAAAAATAAAAAAAAACATATGCTTTGATCTGTATTCAGATTCCATCAGTTCTTTCTCTGGAGGTGGATAGTATTTTTCATCATAAGTTCTTCAGAACTGTCTTGCATTATTGTATTTCTGAGATAGTTAAATCATTCACTGTTGATCATCATACAATATTGCTGTTACTGTGTATACTCTTCTCCTGATTCTGTTTATTTCACTTTGCATTAGTTTATGTAAGCCCAGGTTTTCCTGAAAGCATCCAGTTTGTCATTTCTTATAGCACAAGAATATTCCATCATAACCATATAGTACAACTTGCTCAGCCATTCCCCAGTTATGCCCTTAATTTCTAATTCTTTGCCATCACAAAAAGAGCAGCTATAAATATTTTTGTACATATAAGTACTTTACCTTAAAAAAATATCTTTAGGATACAGACCTAGTAGTGGTATTTCTGAATCAAAGTATGCACAGAGTTTTAGCCCTTTGGGTATAGTTACAAATTACTCTTCAGAATGTTTGAATTAGTTCACAACTCTAACAACAGTGCTTTAGTGTCTCAGTTTCACCTATCCCCTCTAAAATTTGTCATTTTTCAATTCTGTTATATTAGTCAATCTGATAGATATGAGGTTTGTTTTAATTTGCATTTTTTCTAATCAGTAATGATTTAGAGCATTTTTTTCACATATAGGTAGAACAAATAGATAGATTTGATTTCTTCATCTGAAAACTGCCTGCTTATATTCTAACCATTTGATCAACTGGAGAATAACTCATATTCTTATATATTCTTATAAATTTGACTCAGTCTTCAATATTTTTTTTTAAAACCCTTGTACTTCGGTGTATTGTCTCATAGGTGGAAGATTGGTAAGGGTGGGCAATGGGGGTCAAGTGACTTGCCCAGGGTCACACAGCTGGGAAGTGGCTGAGGCCGGGTTTGAACCTAGGACCTCCTGTCTCTAGGCCTGACTCTCACTCCACTGAGCTACCCAGCTGCCCCCAGTCTTCAATATTTTTGAGAAATAAAGTCTTTATCAGGGAAAGTTTCTATAAAATTTTTCTATAGTTATGACAACAAAAACTGCCAAACCCTCAGCATTTTGAAGTCTTTTAAAATATAGCAATAGTATCCATAATCTTCGTGGTTTAGCTTAGTCAAGCTGATATCCTTCTTTGAGCTTTTTTTTTTTTTTTTTTTTTTTGCATTCTACATATTGGTCATTTTCTTCATTATTTCTTGATTGCTTTTAGTTTTTTCCCCTTCCATCTCATTTTATTTTGTTGTTTTTTTTTTTTGTGATTTTTAAACTTTCTTCACAATTTTCTTTTATTTGGTCTCGTGACTTTCTACTATCATTTCTTTGAATGTGCCTTTTATGCATTTGAAGACAGATCTCAGGATATCTTACATGTTTTCTTTTCCCATCTGGATTGCTTCTGGTACTTCAGCTGATTCAGTTGCTCTGTAATTAAAAAAAAAGTGTCAGCACTCTAATTTGCTCATTTTAAATTCTTGTTGATTCTTATTTTCTTTTGTGGCTTTAAAAAGCTGTTTTTCTTCTTTTTAGTTTTTTTTTTTTGAGTATGTGAAAAGTCTGTTTCTCTTAAATTCTTTAGCCTGCCATCTTGGACCAGTTTGTGTACTGGGATTTTCATTGGTAATTTTTAACCTAATTTTATCCTAAGTTCAAATAATTTTATTAAAAAAACACTACTTTGAGGGAATATTCAAAACTTTTGACCTGCATTAGAGACTCTGTAGATTTCAACCTTTTAATATCTTAGTTTCATCATCTTCAAAATGGGAATACTCATGCTTATACTACCTTGCCTAAGGTTGTTATGAGGAAAGTCTTTGCAAACCTTAAAGATTTACATAAATGTGAGTTATTATTATCATATAATAAATATTGAAAGCTTTATTTTATTATTATATAATATATAAGGAACAGCTAAGGGAACCTCTTTTGCATTATATAATAATAACTATTTGCTTATTCTATAATTATTCTATGATATATCAGTATTAAAATAGTAATATATTATTGATATTATTACATAATCAGTACACTTTAATCTTATCTATCCAGACCTTCATTAGGAAACCTGGGCTTACCTAACATCGAATAGCATTTTTTATTCATTCATTTATTACTATTAAAAAAATGAGCCTTATAGAGCTTGGTAATAAATATTTTCTAATTAAAAAGTCATTTAGAACAAAGTTTTATAGTTCCATGTCATTTTATACTTTTCAAAACACTTTTCCATATAGCATCTCATTGCAGTCGTATTAATTGTAATGGCATTTGGCTTGTATAAGTTGTTTTAGAAAGCAAAGAAAACAATTTTGAAAAATAAAGGAAAAATTCTATAGTTTCAGATTTGTGATTGTGTCCTAGAGAATTCTAATAGGGTTCTTAATATTTTTGTTCTTTTTATTTATTGGTAGAAGAAGAAAAAACTATAATTGGTCTGTTGCCATTTAAATTAAATATCCAAATTTGAGAACTGTAAGGGCAGTGGCAACTTAGTTCAATCCGCAGATGCAAGGAATCTCTACTATTACAGCAGACAAATAATTATCTAGCTTCTTCTTGAAGACCTCCATGCTGAGGGGCAGGGGTCACCCATATAACTTTTTTGGATATCTCTAATCATTAGGAAGTTTACCTGACATGAAGTCTAAATTTGTTTCTTTGCAACTTCCTCCTATTGTTCTTGGTTCTGCCCTCTTGGTCCAAATAGAACAAGTCCAGCTTCTTCTGGCATCAAAGTTTTTCAAGTACTTGAAGAAAGCTACCATATTCCCTTACCCCCTTGTACCATCTCTTCTTCATGCTAAATATATCTTGATTTCTTCAAATGATCTTCATATGTCATGAACTGATGGTCCTTTGCCATTCTGGTTACCCTCTTCTGGAGGCCCTCCAACTTATCAGTGTCCTCCTTAAAATGTGATCCCCAGAACTGAACACAAGATTCCAAATGAAGTCTGATGAAGGTTGAGTACAGTGGGATTATCATCTCTATTTCTGAAAGCTCTAATCCTCTTCATACAGCTCAAGATTAAATTAACTTTGCCACAGTATAGTGCTGATTCATTTGGGCTTGTGGTCCACGGAATGTTCCAGATCTTTCTCAGAATAACTACCTTTTATCTATCCTTCCTTCTCAACCCCAACCTTATCCTTGTGAAATTGATATTTTGCACCCGAATGCTACACTTTACATTTATCTCTATTGAATTTTATCTTATTAGATTAATCCTAGTAATTTAGTCTATCAAGATCTTTTTGGATCCAGGCTCTGTCATCCACTGTTTAATCATCCCCTGTAGCTTTGTGTCATTTGCAAATTTGATTAGGACAATCCAAATCATTGATAAAAATGTGAAAAAGGGTTAAGCATATCTTGAGTGCTACTTTGGAGATCTCCAGTCATGTCCACATTGAACCATTAATAACTACTCTTTGAGTCTAGCCATCCTGCTAGTTTTGAATTGATCTGATTCTATTATTGATAGATCCATATTTTTCCATCTTTACCAGAAGAATGGCATAAAATGCTTTAACAAAAACTGTGCTAATAGCTAGGTAAGCTATATTTATCACATTATAATTATGTACTAATTTAGCAATTTTGCAAAAAATAAAAAAAAACTATAGGCATGACTTGTCCTTGATGAAGCCATGCTGGCTCTTTGTCATGCCACTTCCCTTTCTAGGTATTTGCCAATCAAGCTTACTAGCTTATAGTTTGCAGACTATTCTCTACCTTTCTCTTTCCTTAAAAAAAAAAAAAACAAAACTGGGACATTTGCCCTGCTCTGATTTTAAAGTACCTGGCCTCTTTTCCTTGTTCGTTTTTTTCCTCTTTCCCCAGGGTAACATGTAAAAGTGTCTGAGGTAACATTTGAACCCAGGTCCTTCTGACTCAAAACCCAGCTACCCTTTGTTTCACATATTCTTTCAAATATCACTGACAGGGGCTTAGCAATCACCTCTTCCAGTTCTTTTAGCATTGAGGTAATTAATGTTGAATTGTATAATTTATTAGCACTATTTTTATGTGAAACCATTAATTTTCCCAAATCCCTTAACCTCCCTGGTAAGCCTGAATGTCTTAGGAGATAGAGAGCCATGTCTAGAGATTAGAAGTCCTGGGTTCAAATGTAGCCTCAGCTACTTTCTAGCTGTGTGACCCTGGGCAAGTCAACTCCAACGGCCTCATCCTTACCTTGAAACTGATCTTTAGTATTGATTTTAAGGCAGAATGGAAAATGTTTTTTTTTTTAAAGAAATAGTGAAAATGAGTCCACAAGCCATTTTGAGAGGTTTATAAATTGCTGTTGATAATGTTCATATTTTTCACCCTAGGCTAGGCAAATTAGAAACCTACACTCTGGCAAAGAGATTCTCTGAACCCAGGCAAGCTGATCTACATATGTGCAAGAAAATTGATTGTGAGGTACTCAAACTGGTCCTTTAGGCACTTGCCAAAGTCCTCTGGGGAGGTAACATAAACATTTAATGCCACCTGGTGGTCTCTGTAGAGATTGTATCGCAAATATTCTCTCATCAAGCTAACACACAGGGTCTCCTGGGCAGAAAAAATCCCATAGCTCTGTAATTTACACTATGAAGGGTATAAAAGTGAGTGATTGCTTAATATGATGTATAGGGAAACCGAGTTTGTACAATGTACCACACTTCACTGGTTAGTGGGAACTGGCTGCCTTCTTTTCATTTGTATGTACAAACACAGGGAGAAATCATTCTGTTGCAAACTCCCACTGTACCTTTTGTATATTGCCTGTGAGAAGTACCTCAATATTCCTTTGACTGAGTTCAGAGCAAAAGAGAGCCTGGGCAAGTAATCTCATAGTTAACTCACAGTGGAGATTAAAAAAAATCTTTTCCATTATTATAACAATCATGAACTTTTAGATATCAGAAAAAATATTGAATATGAATCTGTAAACTTCTATTACATAAAGTCTAATCATCTTCCATCAGACTGCTATACTTTCCCCATTCTTTTCTACCAGTCACTCCAGTATCTCTCTCTCTCTTTCTGTCTGTCTCTCTCTCTGTCTCTCTGTCTTTGTCTCTCTGTCTCTCTTTCTCTCTCCATTCATCTATCCATTCATCCATCTATCCATCTATTTATCTCTCCATCTCTCTCTAATTCCATCCATCTATGTATGTATGTATGTATGTATGTATGTATGTATGTATGTATGTATCTATCTATCTATCTATCTATCTATCTATCTATCTATCTATCTATCATCTATTTGTCTATCCATTTATCTATCTATCCTTCCATCCATATTCAGTACCTACCAGTATCCAGTACCCTGGGGCCTTATGTTCCTGACCAGGGAGAGTTCAGTATGTCTAGGCTTGTCTAGACTTATCACAAAAGTCTATTCTCCCTCTCATCTGCCCCCCTCCCCATTTCTACTTTTATCTTTAGGGACAATAAAATTAACACTACCATTCCTGGAAAGGACATGCCAATTGCCAGATGATTCCATTCACCATTCCTGTGACTTCCAGACCAAAGCACATTTTCTGGTTATCATTCTCTTATATATATTGTCTTCTATTAGAATGTAAACTCCATGATGGCAAAGACTGTCATGATAATTGTATTTGTAGCTCCAGCTTAGCACAATACCTGGCATAGGGTAAGTGCTTATGTAATGCTTTTAAATTAATTTTTAAGTTGTGCATTAAATAATGGGGTTGCCTAAGGAGATAATAAAAAGGATTGTATAAAAATATTAATAGCCACATTCTTTGTGGTGGCAAAAAATTGGAAAATGCAGAGGTATCCCTCAATTGGGGAATCACTATACAAATTGTGGTATCTGATGGTGATGGAATACTATTGTGCTGTAAGGAATGATGAACTGCTTGATTTCTATATGAACTGGAAAGACCTCCAAGAACTGATGCAGAGTGAAATGAGCAGAACCAAGAGAACATTGTACACAGAAAGTGAAACATTGTGGAACGATAAAATATAATTGACTTTGCTACTGATAGCAACGCAATGATTCAGGACATCCCTGAGAGACTTATGAGAAAGAATGCTATCTACATCAAGAGAAAGAACTGTGGGAGTAGAAAAGCAGAAGAAAAGCATATGATTTATCACTTGTTTATATGTATATATGATTTGGAGTTTTGGTTTTAAAAGATTATTCTATCACAAAAATGAATAATATGGAAATAGGTATCAAGTGATAACGCATGAATAACCCAATGCAATTGCTTGTCAGCTCTAAGAGAGGGGAGAGAAAAGGGGAGGGAGAGAAAATGAATCATGTAACCATGGAAAAATATTTAAAAATAAAAAAATAATGGGGTAGCTAGATGGCATAGTGGATAGAGTGCTGGGCCTGGAGTCAGGAAGACTCATTTTCATGAGTTCAAATCCATCCTCAGACACTTATTGACTATGACCTTTGGACAAGTCACTTAACTCTGTCTGTCTCATCTGTAAAATGAGCTTGAGAAAGAAATAGTAAACCATTGCCATAGAAACCCTAAATCACAAAAAGTTGAACATCTATAAAAACAATATTCCTAAAGAAATGCTTAGAACAATGAGGAGTTAAAATTTTGTCCAGGGTCATAGAGCTGTCATTATCAGAGCAGGATTTGAATCTGGGCCTTCTTGACTTGAAGGTCAGCTATGTATCCACAATGCCATGCTGTCTTTCTTTTTTTTTTTATGCTATCTTTCAATAAATAAATATAGTAAAAAAAAGCAAATAAACACATTGAGTATGAAAACATATGTTTCATTCTGCAGCTCTACTCTGGAACTATTTTTGCCAAGAAGTGGGAATCATGTTTTATCATTGGTATTCTGAAGTTATGAGTAGCAACTGAATTGATCAGAATTCTTAAGTCTTTCCAAGCTGTTCCAAGACATTATTATAGTCATTGTATAAATTGTTTTGGTTCTATTTACTGGACTCTGCATCATTTCAAAGAAATCTTCCCAGGTTACTGAGCACAATATATGTGTGTCTAGTAAGGATGAAAAATGAGTAGTTTAGGAACCGTGATTTGATACAATTTTGTTCTCTACCTTTTCTGAGTGATGGGAGGCAGGGAGAGAGAGATAGGAAGTTCAAGACAGAGACAGAGTTAGAGACAGAGATATTGGATGGAGTGTGGGAAACAAAGAAAGGGATGGGATTTAGAAAAGAAATGGAGAAGGTAATAAGGAAAGAGACAAGGCAAGAAGACAGACAACAACAAGAAGAAAGAACATGACAAGCAGAGAGAAGGTATTATTTAGGAATCAGAACAGGAAACAGCATGGCATAGCAGATAGAATGCAGGATTTGAAGTCGGGAAGCCCTAAATTAGATTCCCATCTCTGATGCTTCTCAGCTGTGTGACTGAGGAAATCACTTAGCTTCCTTTGGCCTCAGTTTCCTCATTCAATTCGGAGTATGCAAATTTTAAGTAAAAGGTAAAAATAAAAGGAGAGAGACAGAGACAGAGAAGCAGTTAGAAAAAGATCCAAAGAGAGGCAGACAGTGAGATAGAGTCAAAAAGAAGAGTTTACTTACAGCAACAGACAAAAATACACATTTCTTCTGGTATCTTTTTATGGATATCTTAAATCCTCATTGAAATTATAGTTCTCTTCAAAGTAGAGATTATATCTTCAACTTCTCTGATATCCATCACATGGTGCCTAGCCCATTGCAGGCATAGAATTGTGTGCTCAGTAAATATTTGCTAAATTGGAGAGCATCATACAGATTGTCATTCCTCTTGGGTGGGAAGGCAGATTAAATGCCTTGTTTATTTTTTCCATCATTTCTGAAAAACAAAGAAGGAGGGTCTACTATTGATTATGGACATTGTTAAGTGACTCTAACCCTTCAGATTCTTCTAGGAAAACTAATTGCACTGGCATTAGTGATAATTCCTCATTTTAATGGACCATGAAAATGTGAAGGTGGAGGAGAAATAAGCTCTTTGTTTTAAAAGCAGCTAGAGATGCTGAACTAATTCTCCTATAGAATGTCCAGGGGGAATTAGAAAGAAGAGGCTCTTTGGATGGGGAGGGCTTCTGAGTAAACATAGGTGAGCTTTTTTCAACTTGAAAACAGCTTGAAAAGTTGCTTCCTGTTTTAGCAAAAATTGCATAATCAGTATTCTGTGGAATACTGACAGAAAATTTAATGTGCTCTGTTTTTTGGGGGATAGAAATTATTCCAAATTATAAATTTTTACATGTAAGCTAGTAAAGGCAGCAAAGGTTAATAATTCAAAGATAAAAACCTAATTCTCTCCTTCTGGCTTTCCAGATCACATGACATCTTCTAGATTCCAAAGGGAAACTTCTTGCTCTCTTTCAATAAAGAAAATCACCTTTGCCTAATAGAAGCATATAAAATCATTGTTGTTGTCCATATGTAGACTTATTTTAAAAATGCATTTTATTTTCCCAATTACATGGAATAACAATTTTGCACATATGTTTTTTTGAAGTTATAAGATACAAATTGTTTCCCTTCCTCACTTATATCCCCTTTCCTGGAGATGGTAAGCAATTTGATCTGGGTTATACATTTATTATCATGCAAAACATATTCCCATTGTTCATTTTCATAAGAGAATTCTCATGTGAACCCTCCCTCCCTCAGTAAAAACCCAAATAAACTAAAGTGGAAAATAGTCTGCTTTAATCTGCATTTGACTCCAACAGTTCTTTCTCTGTAAGTGGATAGCATTCCCTGTCATAAGTCCTTCAGAATTGTCCTGGATCAATATATTGCTTAAAGTAGTTAAGTCTTTCACAATTGATCATCCCATAATATTGCTCTTACTAGGTACAATGTTCTCCTGGTTACACTTATTTCATTCCGCATCAGTTCATGTAGTTCTTCCCAGCTTTGTATGAAATCATCCTGTTCATCATTTCTTTTTTAAACCCTTGCCTTCTGTTGTAGAATCAATATCATGTATTGGTTCAAAGGCAGAAGAGTGGTAAGGGCTAGGCATTGGGTGTTAAGTGACTTGCTCAGGGTCACACAGCTAGGAAGTATCTGAGGCCAGATTTGAAA
This sequence comes from Gracilinanus agilis, assembly GCF_016433145.1. Lineage (NCBI taxonomy): Eukaryota > Metazoa > Chordata > Mammalia > Didelphimorphia > Didelphidae > Gracilinanus > Gracilinanus agilis. The sequence continues at coordinate 274,271,842 of NC_058131.1, forward strand.
CTAGGACCTCCTGTCTCTAGGCCTGGATCTCAATCCACTGAGCTACCCAGCTGCCCCCTTATTCGCCATTTCTTATAGCACAATTTGTTCAGCTATTCCCCAACTGATAGATATCCCCACAGTTTCCAATTCTTTGCCACCACAAAAAGAGCTGCTATAAATATTTTTGTATAAGTAGGTCCTTTCTCCCACCTTAAAAAAATCTTTTTGGGATATAGACCTAGTCATGGTATTACAGGATCAAAGTGAATGCACAGAATGATAGCCCTTTGGGCATAGTTCCAAATTGTCCTCCAGAATGGTTGGATTATATGTGGACTTTTTAAAATAAAAAATAATGGGTTATATTTAATTTATTCAAAAGAATAGATTAGAAAGATACTATGTGGTAGTGGTTATAGATAGTTACATGGATATAGAGCTAGTCTGGGAACCAGGAAGATAAGGGTTCAAGTATTCTCTCAGATCCATATGTTCTATGTGACCCTGGGCAAGTAATTCAATTTCCCAGTCTTTTTTAGACAGCTCTTTAAGACTATAAATTAAAAAGGAAGTGCCCATCCATGCTAGTAGCAGATATTTCCTCACTTGAGAGTTCTCTATACCAAGGAAATTGCAGATTTAGCCCTTATTACTAACATAACTAACATAGGTGCAAAAATCTTAAATAGAATACTAGCAAAAAGACTCCAGGAAGTGATCAAGAGGATTATCCATCATGATCAGGTGGGATTTATACCAGGAATGCAAGGATGGTTCAACATTAGGAAAACCATTCACATAATTGACTATATCAACAAACTAACAAACAAAAATCACATGATTATCTCAATAGATACTGAAAAAGCCTTTGACAAAATACAATGCTCATTCCTATTGAAAACACTAGAAAGTATAGGAATAGAAGTACCTTTCCTAAAAATAATAAACAGTATAAATCTAAAACCATCAACAAGCATCATATGCAATGGGGATAAATTAGAAGCCTTTCCAATAAGATCAGGAGTGAAACAAGGATGCCCATTATCAACTCTATTATTCAACATAGTACTAGAAACACTAGCAATAGCAATTAGAGAAGAAAAAGAAATTGAAGGTATCAAAATAGGCAAGGAGGAGACTAAGCTATCACTCTTTGCAGATGATATGATGGTATACTTAAAAAATCCTAGAGAATCAACTAAGAAGCTTGTAGAAATAATCAACAACTTTAGCAAAGTTGCAGGATACAAAATAAATGCACATAAATCATCAGCATTTCTATACATTTCCAACACATTGGAGCAGCAAGAGGTAGAAAGAGAAACACCATTTAAAATTACCCTAGACAATATAAAATACTTGGGAATCTATCTACCAAAACAAACACAGCAATTATACGAAAACAACTACAAAACACTTTCCAAACAAATAAAACTGGATCTAAACAATTGGAAAGCCATTGGTTGCTCATGGGTAGCACGAGTTAACATAATAAAAATGACCATTCTACCCAAATTAATTTACTTATTTAGTGCCATACCTATCAAACAACCAAGAAACTTTTTTACTGCATTAGGAAAAACTATAATAAAGTTCATTTGGAAGAACAAAAGATCAAGAATATCAAAGGAAATAATGAAAAAAAAACATGAAGGAAGGTGGCCAAGTAATACCAGATATTAAACTATACTATAAAGCAGCAGTCATCAAAATGGTATGGTACTGGCTAAGAGACAGAAGGGAGGATCAGTGGAATAGACTTGGGGTAAGTGATGTCAGAAAGACAGTCTAGGATAAACCCAAAAAACCCAACTTTTGGGACAAAAACCCACTATTTGTCAAAAACTGCTGGGAAAATTGGAAAACAATATGGGAGAGATTAAGTTTAGATCAATATCTCATACCCTACACCAAGATAAATTCAGAGTGGGTGAATGACTTGAATATAAAGAAGGAAACTATAAGAAAATTAGGTGAACACAGAATAGTATACTTGTCAGATCTCTGGGAAAGGAAAGATGTTAAAACCAAGCAAGAGTTAGAAAAAACTACAAAATGTAAAATAAATAATTTTGATTACATTAAATTAAAAAGGTTTTGTACAAACCAAAACAATGCAACTAAAATCAGAAGGGAAACAACAAACTGGGAAAAAATCTTTATACCAAAAAACTCTGACGAAGGTCTAATTACTCAAATATACAAGGAGCTAAATCAATTGTACAAAAAATCAAGCCATTCTCCAATTGATAAATGGGCAAGGGACATGAATAGGCAATTTTCAAATAAAGAAATCAATAAGCACATGAGAAAGTGTTCTAAATCTCTAATAATTAGAGAAATGCAAATCAAAACAACTCTGAGGTATCACCTCACACCCAGCAGATTGGCTAAAATGACAGCAGAGGAGAATAATGAATGTTGGAGGAGATGTGTCAAAATTGGGACTGATCCAACCATTCTGGATGGCAATTTGGAACTATGCCCAAAGAGTGCTAAAAGACTGCCTGCCCTTTGATCCAGCCATACCATTGCTGGGTTTGTACTCCAAAGAGATCATAGGGAAAAAGACATGTACAAAAATATATATAGCCATGTTTTGTGGTGGCAAAAAAAAGGAAAACGAGGGTATGCCCTTCAGTTGGGGAATGGCTGAACAAATTGTAGTATCTGTTGGTGATGGAATACTATTGTGCTCAAAGGAATAATAAATTGGAGGAATTCCTTGTGAACTGTAATAACCTCCAGGAATTGATGCAGAGTGAAAGGAGAAGAACTAGAAGAACATTTTACATAGAGACGGATACACTGTGGTAAAATCGAATGTAATGGACTTCTATACTGGCAGCAATGCAATGACCCAGGACAGTTCTGAGGGATTTATGGAAAAGAATGCTACCCACATTCAGAGGAAGAACTACAGAAGTGGAAACACAGAAGAAAAACAACCGCTTGAACACATGGGTTGATGTGAACACACTTAGGATGTAGACTCTTTTAAAATTTTTTTAAAATTTTTAAACATTTATTAATATTTATATTTTAGAAAAGTTAACATTGTTACATGATTTATGCTCTTACTTTCCCCTTCACCCCCCCCACCTATCCCCACCCCCCATAGCCGATATGCATTTCTACTGGTTCTAACTTGTGTCATTGATCAAGACCTATTTCCAAATTGTTGATAGTGACATTGGTGTGGTAGTTTTGAGTCTACATTCCCCATCATTGTCCACCTCAACCCATGTGTTCAAGCAGTTGCTTTTCTTCTGTGTTTCCTCTCCTGCAGTTCTTCCTCTGAATGNCTTCACCCCCCCCCCCCAGCCGATATGCATTTCCACTGGTTTTAACATGTGTCATTAATCAAGACCTATTTCCAAATTGTTGATAGTTGCATTGGTGTGGTACTTTCGATCCCCAATCATGTCCTCATAAACCCATGTATTCAAGCAGTTGATTTTCTTCTGTGTTTCCTCTCCTGCTGTTCTTCCTCTGAATGTTGGTAGCGTTCTTTTCCATAAATCCCTCAGAATTGTCCTGGGTCATTGCATTGCTGCTAGTACAGAAGTCCATTACATTCTATTTTACCACAGTATATCAGTCTCTGTGTACAGTGTTCTTCTGGCTCTGCTCCTTTCACTCTGCATGAATTCCTGGAGGTCTTTCCAATTCACATAGAATTCCTCCAGTTTATTATTCCTTTGAGCACAATAGTATTCCATCACCAGCATATACCACAATTTGTTCAGCCATTCCCCAATTGAAAGGCATGCCCTCATTTTCAAGTTTTTTGCCACCACAAAAAGCACGGCTATAAATATTTTCATGCAAGTCTGTTTATCTATGATCTCTTTGGGGTACAATCCCAACAATGGTATGGCTGGATCAAAGGGTAGGCATTCTTTTATAGCCCTTTGAGCATAGATCCAAATTGCCAGCCAGAATGGTTGGATCAATTCACAGCTCCACCAGCAATGCATTAATGTCCCAATTTTGCCACATCCCCTCCAACATTCATTACTCTCCCCTTCTTTCATTTTAGCCATTCTGCTAGGTATGAGGTGATACCTCAGAGTTGTTTTGATTTGCATTTTTCTAATTATTAGAGATTTAGAACACTTTCTCATGTGCTTATTGATAGTTTTGATTTCTTTATATGAAAATTGCCTATTCATGTCCCTTGCTCATTTATCAATTGGGGAATGGCTTGATTTTTTTATACAATTGATTTAACTCCTTATATATTTGAGTAATTAGACCCTTGTCAGAGTTTTTTGTTATAAAGATTTTTTCCCAGTTTGTTGTTTCCCTTCTGATTTTAGTTGCATTGTTTTGGTTTGTACAAAACCTTTTTAATTTAATGTAATCAAAATTATTTATTTTACATTTTGTAGTTTTTTCTAACTCTTGCTTGGTTTTAACATCTTTCCTTTCCCAGAGATCTGACAAGTATACTATTCTGTGTTCACCTAATTTTCTTATAGTTTCCTTCTTTATATTCAAGTCATTCACCCACTCTGAATTTATCTTGGTGTAGGGTATGAGATATTGATCTAAACTTAATCTCTCCCATATTGTTTTCCAATTTTCCCAGCAGTTTTTGACAAATAGTGGGTTTTTGTCCCAAAAGTTGGGTTTTTTGGGTTTATCCTAGACTGTCTTTTTGACATCACTTACCCCAAGTCTATTCCACTGATCCTCCCTTCTGTCTCTTAGCCAGTACCATACCGTTTTGATGATCGCTACTTTATAGTATAATTTAATATCTGGTACTGCTAGGCCCCTTGCCTTCACGTTTTTTTCATTATTTCCCTTGATATTCTTGATCTTTTGTTATTCCAAATGAACTTTGTTATAGTTTTTCCTAATTCAGTGAAAAAGTTTTTTGGTAGTTTGATAGGTATGGCACTAAATAGGTAAATTAATTTGGGTAGAATGTTCATTTTTATTATGTTAGCTCGTCCTACCCATGAACAATTAATGCTTTTCCAATTGTTGAGATCTAGTTTTATTTTTTTGGAAAGTGTTTGTAGTTGTTATTGTATAATAGCTGTGTTTGTTTTGGTAGATAGATTCCCAAGTATTTTATATTGTCTAGGGTAACTTTAAATGGTGTTTCTCTTTCTACCTCTTGCTGCTCTAATATGTTGGAGATATATAGATATGCTGATGATTTATGTGCATTTATTTTGTATCCTGCAACTTTGCTAAAGTTGTTGATTATTTCTACCAGCTTCTTAGTTGATTCTCTAGGGTTTTTTAAGTAGACCATCATATCATCTGCAAAGAGTGATAGCTTAGTCTCCTCCTTGCCTATTTTGATACCTTCAATTTCTTTTTCTTCTCTAATTGCTATTGCTAGTGTTTCTAGTACTATGTTGAATAATAGAGTTGATAATGGGCATCCTTGTTTCACTCCTGATCTTATTGGGAAGGCTTCTAATTTATCCCAATTGCATATAATGCTTGTTGATGGTTTTAGGTATATACTGTTTATTATTTTTAGGAAGGGTCCTTCTATTCCTATACTTTTCAATGTTTTCAATAGAAATGGATGCTGTATTTTGTCAAAGGCTTTTTCAGCCTTTTGAGATAATCATGTGATTTTTATTTGTTAGACTATTGATATGGTCAATTATGTGGATGGTTTTCCTAATGTTGAACCATCCTTGCATTCCTGGTATAAATCCCACCTTATCATGGTGGATGATCCTCTTGATCACTTGCTGGAGTCTCTTTGCTAGTATTCTATTTAGGATTTTTGCATCTATGTTCATTAGGGAGATTGGTCTATAGTTTTCTTTCTCTGTTTTTGATCTACCTGGCTTTGGAATCAGTACCATATTTGTGAAATAAAAGGAATTTGGTAGGACCCCTTCTTTGCTTATTATATCAAATAATTTGTTCTTTGAATGTCTGATAGAATTCACTTGTGAATCCATCAGGCCCTGGCGATTTTTTCTTAGGGAGTTCTTTGATGGCTTGTTCAATTTCTTTTTCTGATATGGGATTATTTAGGTATTCTATTTCTTCTGCTGTTAATCTAGGCAGTTTAAATTTTTGGAAATATTCATCCATATCTCTTAGATTGCTATATTTATTGCCATATTATTGGGCGAAATAGTTTTTAATGATTGCCTTAATTTCCCCTTCATTAGAGGTGAGGTCTCCCTTTTCATCTTTGATACTGTCAATTTGGTTTTCTTCTTTCCTTTTTTTAATTAGATTGACCACTACTTTGTCTATTTTATCTGTTTTTTCAAAATACCAGCTTCTAGTCTTATTTATTAATTTAATAGTTCTTTTACTTTCAATTTTATTAATTTCTCCCTTGATTTTTAGTATTTCTAATTTAGTTTTCATCTGGGGATTTTTAATTTGTTCACTTTCTAATTTTTTAAGTTGCATGCCCAATTCATTAATCTCTGCCTGCCCTAGTTTGTTAATATATGCATTCAAGGATATAAACTTCCCCCTGAGTTCTGCCTTGGCTGCATCCCACAGAGTTTGGTAGGATGTCTCATCATTGTCATTCTCTTCAATGAAATTGTTGATTGTTTCTATGATTTCTTCTTTGACTAGCTGGTTTTGGGGAATCATATTATTTAATTTCCAATTAGTTTTTGATTTTCCTGTCCAGGTGCCCTTACTAATTATTATTTTTATTGCATTATGATCTGAGAAGGTTACATTTATTATTTCTCCTCGTTTGCATTTGTTTGCAATGGTTCTATGCCCTATAACATGGTCAATCTTTGTGAATGTACCATGTGCAGCTGAAAAGAAGGTATATTCCTTTTTGTCCCTATTTATTTTTCTCCACATATCAATTAGATCTAATTTTTCTAGGACTTCATTCACCTCTCTTACCTCTTTCTTATTTATTTTTCGGTTTGATTTATCTAGATCTGAAAGAGGAATATTTAGATCTCCCACTAGTATGGTTTTACTATCTATTTCCTTCTTGAGCTCTGCCAGTTTCTCCTTTATGAATTTGGGTGCTATGCCACTTGGTGCATACATATTGAGCAGTGTTATTTCCTCATTGTTTATACTGCCTTTAATCAGGATATAATGACCTTCCCTGTCTTTTTTAATCATATCTATTTTTACTTTGGCTTTGTCAGAAATCACAATAGCCACTCCTGCCTTCTTTTTCTCATTTGACGCCCAAAAGATTTTGCTCAAGCCCTGAACCTTAAACTTGTGTATGTCCACCTGCCTCATATGTGTTTCTTGTAGACAACATATGGTAGGATTTGGGTTTCTAATCCACTCTGCTATTTGCTTCCATTTTATGAGTGAGTTCATCCCATTCACATTCCGAGTTATAATTATCACTTGTGCATTCGCTGACATTTTCGTATCATCCCCTATTCCTACCCCTTCTTCTTAAGCTATTTCCTTTTAAGCCAGTGGTTTGCTTTAAGCAGGTATCCCTTATCCCCTCCCTTGATTAACTTCCCTTTCTACCCCCTCCCTTATTATTCCCATCTTTTTATTTTTAAAGGCCTAATGAGTTCCCTCCCCCTTCTTCTCCCCTCCCTTTTTTGACCTCCCCACTCCCCTGCTCCCGTTGGTTTATCCCTTCTGACTTTCTCAGTAGGGTTAGATAGAGTTTTATATCCCAATGGATATAACTATTCTTCCCTCTCAGGGTTAATTACACTGAGAGTAAGGTGTAAATATTACCTCTTAATGCTCTCTTCCTCTCCTTCTTATAATAGTATTCATCCCTTCTCCTTCCCATGCCCTCTTTATGTGTAATAGAAAATCCTATTTTTCTTATTCCTTCAAGATTCTCTTGGTGTCCTCTACTATTCATCCCCATCTTTCCTTCCCACCCATATTATCTTAGACCATTTAGTATTCCCATCTCTCCCTATGAATAATTCTTCTAATTATTATAATAGTGAATGCTATAATGGTGAACAGAGTTCACTACAGAGAATTATACATAACATTTCCCCACATAGGAGTACCAATAATTAGATCTTATTGAAGCCCTTAAAGAGGAAAATTTAAAAAATATAAGTTTTCTTACTTTTCTTTCTGTTTCTTATTTACCTTTTCATGTTTCTCTTGATTTTTGTGGTTGGATATCGAACTTTCCATTTAGTCCTGGTCTTTTCTGTGCAAATGCTTGGAAATTTTCTATCTTGTTGAATGCCCAAACTTTAGCCTGGAAGAATATAGTCAGTTTTGATGGGTAGGTGATCCTTGGTTGTAAACCCAGTTCTCTTGCCTTTCTGAATATCATGTTCCAAGCCTTGCGGTCTTTTAGTGTGGAGGCTGCCAGATCCTGTGTGATCCTGATTGGTGCTCCTTGATATCTGAATTGTCTCTTTCTGGCTTCTTGTAAAATTTTTTCTTTTAGTTGGAAACTCTTGAATTTGGCTATTATATTCCTGGGGGTTGTCTTTTCAGTGTCTAGTGTAGAGGGTGATCTATGGATCCTTTCAATGTCTATATTGCCCTCTTGTTGTAGAACTTCAGGGTAATTTTGCTGAATAATTTCTTTTAGTATGGAGTCCAAATTTCTATTAATTTCTGGTTTTTCAGGAAGACCAATGATTTTCAGATTGTCTCTTTTAGACCGGTTTTCTTGATCTATCAGTTTCTCATTGAGATGTTTCATGTTTCCTTCTATTTTATCTGTCTTTTGACTTTGTTTTATTTGTTCTTGCTGTCTTGATAGATCATTGGCTTCTACTTGCCCAATTCTTGTCTTTAGAGACTGGTTTTCTGCTATAAGCTTTTGATTTTCTTTTTCAGTTTGGTCTGACCTGTTTTCCAGCTGTTTGATTTTGGTCTCCAGTTTGCTTATTAATTCTTTTGATTTGGGGGCATTTTTTTCTAATTGTCCAATTCTAGCCTTTAGAGACTGGTTTTCGGCTACAATCTTTTGGTTTTCCTTTTCAATCTGGTCATTTCTGGTCTTTGATTTACTTACCTCACTTTCCAATTGTGAAATTCTGCCTTTTAATCTGTTATTTTCTTGCCAGATCTCTTCCATCTTTCTCATGATCTCAGATCTGAACTCTTCAAGACCTTGTGACCCATTTTCATTGTTTTGGGAAGGTTTGGATTGTTTGTTCTCCTGTACTGTTTCCTCTGTTGTCTGGATTTTTTCTGTGTAAAAGTTGTCAAGTGTTAAAGGTTTTTTCTTCTTCATCTTTCTCTTCTGGTTTTCCTGATGATTCTGGCTTGCCATTGCAAGCTGAGTTCCCTCTCAGCTTTATGCTCGCGCCCAGGATCTGTCTGCGGCTCTTTAGAGATTCCTGAGATCTCAGGTCTAGTTGTTCTGGGACAATTCTCCTGGTGGTCTCCTTGCCCGTTCTTCTGCCTGAAGCTCCTTTAACAGTCTCAGGGAGCTGCTTCTGCAGTCAAGTACCTCTCTGCACTGGGTCCCCACTCAAGGTCTGCTCCTGCACTCAGAATCAGCCCCTTCGTCCGCGCCCCACTTCGCGCTTTAATCCATGCCTCAGCCTGCTCCTGTGTCAGCCCCTTCACCTGTGCCTGGGCTCAGGGTCTGATCTCAGGGTCTGCGCTCAGAGTCCGCGAGTTCCTCAGCTTCCCTGGGGGGGTCCCAAGTCTTGCTGCTCCCAGGAACAAGCCCTGGTGAGCTGCTAATGACCCAATGGGTGCCCCAAACCTGTTCCAACTCCCGTGCACTGGCTTTGGCGCGGTAGGTGGTGTGCGGTGGGGGTTGCTGCACTTGTGTTTTCGTGGTAGCTGTCTCACCCCTTTATAGCATGGAAATGCCCCGTTTCCATGTACCTCCGATGCTGTGCCCTGTTGTGGGGTCCCTTCTTTCCTCTGGATTTGTTTTTATGTCTTCTTGAGGAATCCTATATGCGTGGGTTAGGAGAAGTCAAGCAGCTGCTTTTTACTCTGCCAATATCTTCAGTATAGGAGGATGTAGACTCTTAATGACCACCCTAGAACAATTATCAATAATATGGAAATAGGTCTTGATTGATAACACAGGAAGAAACCAGTGGAAATGTGTATAGACTACTGGGGTTTTGGGGCATGGGGGGGTGGGAGCAAGAACATGAATCATGTAACTGTGGAAAAATTTTTCTAAAAAAAAAACCCCAAAACAACCAAAATACAAACAGCAATAACAAAAGATCCAAATCTCTCCTAGGAATAGGCTGGCTTGGGGAAGTAACAGAATACCTTTCCCCCACTTGAACTATGGGGTAGGAGAATTTTATCATGATTGTGACAGAGGATGGCAGGAGCAGAACTGACAAAGAAGGCGCCAAAGGAGATGTAAGAAGAGAAGGCAAGAAGGAAAACCTTAGCCCATTCAGTTCTAAATGCTTTGGAGACCTGACAGCTGGGAGGTTGGATGAGAATATGTCTGGGATGGGGAGGAGCACTGAGGAGAGAATAGAATGAAAGAGACAAGTTCTCCAGGGGTACTGGATTGGTTGGGAGGGCAAACACACATTTAACTTTTCTACTTCAAGACATTAGTGGGAGGGATTTTGGGGTACATATTTGGCCATAATAGGAGCATCAATTGCTTCCCTAACTCATAAAAAAAGAGGAACAAGCTCATCTCAGGAAAAGACAAGAAGCAGGGAAGTTCCACAAGGATTGGGCATCATGAATCAGAACTTACATGAAGGGTATCTAAAATGATTTCATGTCTTTCATGTCTTGTTAGTTTCTGTACTGTTGTACAATAAAGTGTTTAATGCATTGCTTTGACAAGAAGGCAAAGAACTAATTTTATATCTCTAATCAAGGGCTATAGTTTAATGCTATCCTGCCACTTTCTTTGAGAATTTAGATGAGCTCAAAAAGCACTTAACTAACTAAAAGATAGTCTTCTTTAGAGATTACAATCTAGTTATAGAATACAATATTTATTAAAAAGAATAAAAATTAATTCAAAACCACAAATATATGGTTAGTGTGTAACTATATAATCGTACAAATTTTGTGTACATGTTGAAGGATTTTTTTTTGGTTATTGCTATTGTTTAGTTGCTTCAATTGTTTCTGACTTGATGACTCAATTTGAAGTTTTATTGGCAAAGATACAGTAGTGGTTTACCATTTCCTTCTCTAGCTCATTTGACAGATGAGTAAACTGAGGCAAATAGGGTTAAGTGTCTGGAGTCACACAGCTAGGAAGTGTCTGAGACAAGATTTGAATGCAGGAAGATGAGTCTTCCTAACTCCATACCTAGCACATTATCCACTTTACCACCTAGTTGCCTTTTTACTTACTAAAGGAATGCAAGTATTAGCAGTACACTTTTAGTTTTGATGGTCTGGGGGCAAGGTCTGGGTTGCTATCATTGATCAATCATGCCTGTGTCTTCATGATCTCATTTGGAGTTTTCTTGGCAAAGATACTGAAATGGTTTGCCATTCTTTTTCCATCTCATTTTACAGACGAGGAAATAGAGGCCTATGGGGTTAAATGACTTGTCCAGAGTTACACAGCTAGTAAATGTCTGAGGCCAGATTTGAACTCAGGAAGATGAGTCTTCCTGTGCCACTTCACTGTCTATAGTTAAGTTTTGTCTAATAAAGTGTTGGTGCTGGTTATCTATAATGTCTTTAAACATAATATAGTTTCCCTGCTTATCTGTTTTTATTGTGTATATTTATTGCAGCTTTCTCTGAACTAATAATTGCTATACTTGCTTTTCTGAATTCAGCTTATATTAGATTTTTCTCCAGCCCCTCTTTTTAAATCTATGTGAAGCTTTATGTTTCAAGTGTGTTTCTCATAAATAGTTTATTGCTCATTCTGCTCTCCTCTTCCATTTTATGGATGAACTATTCCAATTTGCATCCATGGTTATATTTTTTAATATTTCCCTCCATCCTCTCCTCTTGTACTTGCTGTTAACTGTCTCACTGCAAATAAAAAGGTGGTAAAAGAGAGGAATTTTGCCTAAAATATAATGTAAAAATGAAACAACCTGCCCAGGTTTTTACTTTTCTTTTTTCTTTTAATCTCTTCTTGACAAAATCCATTCCATTTGTCTTGCTATGTCCTACCCTTCCTCTTAAATTGATTTCTCCTTCTTTCTCTTCCCCATTCTCTCCTGTTTTCCTTTTCAATTCCATATATATATATCTATACCTTGATGTGTGTATGTATGTGTGCATGCACATTTGTGTTCTATCTTCCTTGATCCAGTTCAGATGAAAATGTGGTTCTTGAGATTCCCTTTCCCTTTCTCCATGCTTAAATAATTCTTCTTCTTGTGCACCTCTTTTATGTGATAGTGATTTCTCTTCCTGGCCTCCTCCTTTTCCCCCCAGGATAGGCTTTCGTCCCTCCCATTTCTGTCTTCTTGGACTACTAAAAGAGAATCAAACCACCATAGGCCCTCTCTCTGCCATATTTATCTTTTTCTAGGATTCTTAAAGATATTAGGGTGCTGAGATTTGTCTAGTAAAGTGACATTTCATAGGGATATATATCCCATATATACATGCCTGAATTTAAAACATCAATTGCACAGGTCAAAAAAGTGTGTTAAGAAAAGGACCCTGGAGTTTTAGTGGCTTGTAAATTAAATATATTTCAATAATATGAAATGACAGGCAGAAGACTTAATGAGACATTAGGCATTAAGACAGACTGTGTCAGGCAGAATGTTATTATTTTCCAGAATAAGGGAAGTGATAGTTCAATTATTCTCTGTCGACTAAATCACATCTGAGTATTGTGTTCAATTCTGGTTGCCAGATTTTAGGAAGGATATTGACAAGATGGAGTATGTCTAGAGAAAGGTGAATAGGATGGAAAGGTGACTTAAATCAGGCATCGTGATGTTCTGGGTCAGACCTAACTCATTTATGATGGTTCAGTTCAGTTTTGGGTTTAGAATGAAATGAGACATTCAGATTGTATAACCCTTACAGGGATGTTAACTCAGTAATAGCTTGGAAAAGATATTCAGTAAAGCTATAGCATTAGTTCATTTAGGCACACCTCCACATTTGCCACAATAGCACACCCGTCAGAAGGGTATGCGAACTCTCAGAGCAATGGAAAATCTATCAAGCTTAATAAGTCCTGATTAATCAAAGGCTAGGGCTTTATGCCCTAGGCAGCTGGGAAAGTTTTGTTGTTTGTCTTTTGTTCCAGAGGACCAATGACCTCACGGGGTGATGTCTTGACTCTCTTGAGAATTAGATTTAAGTGAGACAGAGTTACATAAAAGTCATCAGCCTCACTCACTCTTTTAGAGTCATTGAAGTCCAGTGGCAAGACAAAAGTCTGGATAACTGGTGAGGGCCCAGGATGTAGTGGATGACCTTGACTTCTTCCATGTCTGACCAAGCTCAGAATGCCCATAGAGTCTCCTTCAGCTGTCTTCCTGGCTATTGGGACCAATTGTCCTCATTTGCTCATTCCCCTGGGGAAAGTCTTCACATGCTTGGGATAGACATCTCCCTAACTCACTAGTGTGTATGAGACCTGTCCATTACCTTAAACCTGGTTTAGCCAGCCAACAGGGTTTTACTGGAGTGCAGCTACTGTACATGCTACAGCTTTTTGGAGCTACAGATGAGGTGAATATCAAAAGTTGGGTGAAAGATGAATATCAAAAGTAGATGAGCAGCCCTGAAAATGATTTGACAAACCCTAACACCACAGCTGCTGGTCTTCCCTGAACACCCTATACATTTCAATGGGGAAGGTATATCAGTGTTTAAATTTGAATTTCTTGGTCCAGTATTTGGAGTACCTTAGACTCAAGGGGGAGGTTTCATTGACTTTTTTTTTTTAAACTCTTGCCTTCTGTTTTATTATCACTTCTAAGACAGAATAGTAGTAAGGGCTAGGCAGTTGGGATTAAGTGACTTGCCCAGGATCACACAGGTAGAGGAGACACTAGCCTGCATTAGAATGATCTTCCAGTCTTCTTAGGCAAATTTCTAGTAGTGCAACATAGTCTACTGGCATGAGTTCCTAAGAGACCAATAGCCATTATTTCTCCTACCATAATAGTGAAAGTAACAATCCTTGTACTACTTACCTCAAAGAAATCCTGGAAGGAAAAAACTTTGTAAATAAACATTAAAGAGCTATAGTAATGTATTGTGGTTATTTTAATGGTGATTATTTGAGGAATTCTTAGCTCAGAGAAGAAAAGACTTAAGAGAGATAGGGAATCTCTCTTCACATATTTGACAGGTTGTCATGTATGAGACATGTTAGAATTAATTTGCTTGTTACAAAATGGACAACTAGAAGCAATTAGTGGAAGCTGCAGATTCAGGATAGATACAAGGTAAAAATTCTCAACAATTAAAGCTTCCCCAAAATGGAATGGATTACTTTGGGAGGTGGGTATTCCCCATTCCACTATTGGAAATTTTCAAGCCAAGGCTTGATGGCCTCATGTTTCAGAGGGGATTTTCTGCTTCAAATTTGAATTGTACTAGATGACTTCTGCTACCTTTTCCAAGTCTGATCTTCTATGCTTTCTTCTTTTTTTTTGCATTAAATTTTATTTTGTTTTTCCACAATTACATGTAAAAATAGTTTCCAACATTTTGCAAAGAATAGAGTCTTGAATTCTCTCCTACTCTCCCTCTTCCTGAACCTCTACCCTCTTGAGATAATAAGCAATCTCATATAGATTTTACATGTATAGTCACATAAGACATTTTAAAGCATCCATCATTCAGCTATAATTTGGAAAAATCGAGGTGTCATTACATCAAATGGCAAACAAATAGCGTATGGCTATTTAATTAATCAGTTGTTGGATGCAATCCAATTACCAGCCCAAGTGTCAGTCATCCATTGCAAAGCTCATACAAAAACCCAAGGACCAGTGGAATTAGGGAACAAACGAGGGGACGTGACGTGACAGCCAGATATGCAGCGAGATATGGACCTCTGACAATTCTGAACTTATCTTTGGTGGAGGAAGAAGATCTCAAAAATGCCTACTCCCCAAAGGAAGTGAAGGATTGGAAGAAACATCACGGTGCATATCTTGTTAACGGAGTTTGGTTAGGAGCAAATGGAAAACCGATGTTACCTAAATCCTTATATTACACATTTTGCAATGCACTACACCAAAAAGGGCATTATGGAACTCTGGGCATGGCAGATTCTATAAATAGGTATTGGAATGCAAGGGGCATATATGAAGTTGCTATGAGAATTTCACAGAGGTGCAAAATTTGTATGCATTACAACCAGACAATCACAAAAGTTCATAGTCTGGGAGGAAAACCTTTAGCTTACACACCATTTGAATGCTTACAAATTGATTACATCACAATGCCAAGGAGTAAAGGCTATAGATATGCTTTAGTAATAGTGGATAGATTAACTAAATGGCCAGAAGCTTTTCCAGCAAAGCGTAACACCTCAGCTTTTGTTGTGAAAATCTTACTAAGAGAATTAATACCTAGATTCTCCATACCATTACATATTGCATCAGATTCTGGGTTCCATTTCACAAATAAGATTCTAGCTACAGTTTATGAAACATTAGGAATTAAGAGACATCTTCACTCAATATTTAGACCCCAGTCCAGTGGACAGATTGAACGAGTGAATAGATCTCTAAAAAATCTTGTGGCAAAATTATGTGCAGAATCTCATATGAAATGGCCTGATGCATTGCCATTAGCACTATTTCACCTAAGAAGCCAACCCAACAACATCACACATATTTCACCATTTGAAATGCTGTATGGACATCTACCATTCCATGGCAAAGCACCTCAAAGCATTCACAAATTATCACACCTAGGTATGGAATGCAAGCTATATGAATATATCAAATTGCTTAAGCAACGATTAAATCAACTTCACAAAGTAGGCTTGATACATCAAAGAGTACCTTTTGATTTTGATCTATACAACTTCCAACCAGGAGATTATGTTTACACCAGAAACTTCACTAGGAAGTCTGTGTTAGAACCCAAGTGGCTTGGACCTTTCCAAATAATTTTAACAACTCCAAGTGCAATCAAAATTGAAGGAAAAGATCTGTGGTTCCATGTCACCCATGTCAAGCCAGCTAAAGACATGTCCCAACAACAACGACCACAAGACTCAGAAACTTTACAAAACAAAGATCAATTAGCACCAACTGATCAATCAAGCAAGTCCTCAGTAAATCCAAAATCTATACATAAGACCATAGAAACAGAGCAACAAACAGAACAACAATCAGAGCATGAGTCAGAAGCAGAAGTAGACCAAGAGCCAGTAAACAATCAGATTTTACACCCAAATGATTATCCCAATCTCAATCACTTAAAAGATTCATCTGTAAACAATTATGACAATGGAAAAGAATCAATGAAAGAAGAAGACATAACATTTGATTTGCAATCAATACCAGATCTAGAAACTAATGAGGATGAATGAATGAAAGCACAAAGACTTAATCACGAACTCTTTTTTTTGGTTACCTATAATAACCATCTTTATTAAAATCACAAAAGAAAAGAAGAAGAGAAAATAATCATATATGATAGACATTGAAAAATTTGTTCCTGACACAGATCAGAAGTTGACAAGCGCAGGTGCATCGAACGCCTCACTTGTTGCTGACTTTGCAGATCTTCACGAGGACAGCAAACCTGAGAACTACAAAAACATCCGTGACCAAATACATCTATCGTAAGAAGAACATCCACACTGTGAAGAGGAACATAGGATCAGCGTTGGACACATGTATTTGGAAAGAGATAACTTACACCCAACAGAATTCTCACTGCACACAACACTAGATTCCATCCAAGCAGTACATGCTAATTGCAAAAGAATTCCGATGGAGTAAGTATGTAACACATCATTACACGGATAAGTCACTAGACAACACATCAAACATTTTCCTGACTTCACATGTACATGTGAAACATAAACTTACACTTAAGAGAGAAGGGTATATCTGCCTTAGTAAAAGAAAGTCTCTTACTCTGGTACAGACACCGTTCTACTGAAATCACTTGACATGTCATGTACATATGTATTTTTGCTTACTAACCATTAGCAATAAGTTTTACTAACACACAGGGACAGTTTAGTTAGTTTAGTAAGTTAGTACAGGGACAGATTTGTCTAAAATTTTCTTTGTAAATATTGTACATAGCAAAGGTCTATGGTTTAACCAATAGACTTACATAAATATAGGCTTACTTATTATTACTAACATTTTAACATAGGCATAAGTGTACTAACCTATTCATACACTAATTTTAGCAAGTGAACTAGAATTTACAAGTTTATTTGCAAAAATATTTGCAAAACTTTTCTTAGTTAATATTATCTGATTAGTTCATAAAATTAGGTAGATGCATAGATAGGATTCATTAATTTGTTCTAGTTAGCAAAAATTAGCCTTAAAAATGTATGAATGTTTAAATGTAATGTGTTTTCCTTTCTGTTCAAAATTTTTTGAAAAACTGAAATCCCCATTCCTCTCCTATACTTTTACCTTAATCCGTCTTAGTTTTAGCTTAGTTTAGTTGTAGCATAGCTTAGGAGATAGCAACCTTTTATTATTTTGCAAACTTAGTTAGGGATAAGAGCTTAGTAAGAATTTAGCTTAGTATAAGAGTAGTAATCCCTTAGGCTTTAGTAACTATTAAAATGGTGCTAGTTGCACATTTTAAAAAGAAAAGGGGCATTTGTAGTATATAGAGAGGGGGTCATATGGTTTTTTCTAGCTTTGGCTGAGTTCCAAAAAGCAGTTAGGAGTTTGGAATCTTGAGGAAGAGACAGTTGATGAGGGTCTCCCATGGAGGGAGGTTGTCTGATCAGCTGAGCTGCCTCCTTACCTAGCTGTAGTATTGAAATAGCCTAGCTTTGATATATTTACTTAAGAAATTATTATTTTGGATAAACCCTTTATATCTTACTTCCCTAATATTATTTCTACCTTCCCTCCCTTACCTTATATGTCTGTGGAGTTAATAAGGAGAGTAATTAGAGAGGAGTTCAATTCTGTGAAGGGTTAATTGTTATTTGACAATATTAGATATAGAGAAACTAGTGAATCATCATTTATTCCCTTTAGATAGCAATAGCATTTTGTAAACTGAGTTAAAGGCTGGTCCTTACTCAGACTTCATCTTTGCCTCCCTTCCCCCACCTGAGGTTCCTGAGACAACTGTTAGGGCTTTCCTTTGATCCACTTTCCTGACAAATCATCCTTTAAAAATAATAAAACCTTTTGTGTTTCAACAGACCTATTAGTATAATTGTCTGTTAGTTATTAAGAGAGGGAAGGAGAGGGAAAGAACCAACATACTCTGGCCTTGAAGGGAAGCCGGGGTATCCATCTTGAAGGAAGGTGTAACTTCAAAACAAGTCCCTTCCTGTGAAATTAACTAAACCCTGTTTGTTAATTTCAGTTTAGTCTATTTCCCTCAGCCTGTGTTTGAGTCTAAGTCCCAGTCTGTAAAGCCTGCTGCTTGTCTGTTTAGTTTAATTTCTCCTCTCCCTGAAGATTTCTGTTTCCCTTCTGTGTTATACTCCTGACTTCAGCCCTATTATATATCCTGAATCTCCTTAATCCCAACCTACTTGTAACCTAGATTACCCATTTAGCAAGTCTCTGACAACCTCCTTTCAAATTCCCTTATACCCCACATCTTTCCTCAAATTATCCCCATAACATTCATTAATCCTTTTGTGGAAGGAAACTCAAACAGAAAAATATTTTTAAAGTGAAAAAAGTTTGCTTTTCTCTGGATTTAGATTCAGTTCTTTTTCTCTGGAAGTGGATGGCATCTTTTTTTATCATGAATCCTTTGAGGTAGTTTTGGATCATTGTATTGCTGAGAATATTTGTTATTCACAGTTGTTCACTGGAAAATATTCCTGTCACTGAACCACATTCTCCTGGTTCTGCTTATTTCACTCTTCTTCAGTTCATGTAAGTCTTTCCAGGATTTTCTGAGCTCCTCTTGCTTATCATTTATTACAGCACAGTTGTATCCCATTATGATCACATACTACAACTTACTAAGCTATTCCCCAATTGATAGGTATCCCCTTACTTTACAAATCATGGACCCCCTAACAAGAACTGCTTTAAATATTTTTGTACATATAAATCCTTCACCTTTTTGTTTTCTTATTTCTCTGGGGTGCAAACCTAGTAATGGTATTGCTGGTTCAATGTGGGAGGCCAATAAGAGGAACAGAGTCTTAAATAGATGAAAATCTGAGATTCCTCTTTTGACTCCTTTTCAGATCCGCACCTTTTCTTAATAACGTTATAAGTCCCATTGGAAAGCTTTAAACAAACCAGCAGTTACTGGGTTAACAATTTCTCTACAAGAAAATTAAGATCCCTAAACTCTAAGAATATTCCTAAGTCAGCCAGGGTCAGAGCTAGACAAAACTTTATCCAACCAGGTGCAGTCCTCCTGATAAAAAATACAAGACTCAACTCATTTATGATATCTATAGAATATATTTATGATTCTCAGAATTTGCTTGCTGATATCCAGGCAGCTAGAATTCGGCCTCAGACCCTGTTCTATCTTTACTTTGAAGCCTCCAAGGATTTTCTTTTGTATTTGTAATCTCTATCAGCTGTAAAGTTTTTCTTTGTGTTCTTTGTGTGGAAATAGTATATAATAAACTCCATGCTCCTGGAACCAGAGCTAGAAGCATGAGCTGAGGAAAAGATCTTCTGTGTCCTTTACTTCCTTATCAACTAAACTGTCCTTATCAGATTATCTGAGATGATAAAGAAATCTTGACATTTCAAAGGATATGTACTGTTTTATAGCCCTTTGGGCATACCTTCGAATTGTTTCCCTCAATGATTGAATTGGTTCACAAGTCCCCCAACAATGCATTCATATTGGAGCTTTCCCATATCCTCTAAGTTTTGTCATTTTCCTTTTCTGTCATAATAGCCAATCTGATCAGTTTGGGGTGGTATCTCAGAGCTGTTTTTTTTTTTTTAATTTTTTTTTCTTAAACCCTTAACTTCTGTGTATTGGCTCCTAGGTGGAAGAGTGGTTAAGGGTGGGCAATGGGGGTCAAGTGACTTGCCCAGGGTCACACAGCTGGGAAGTGTCTGAGGTCAGATTTGAACCTAGGACCTCCTGTCTCTAGGCCTGACTCTCAATCCACTGAGCTACCCAGCTGCCCCCTCAGAGCTGTTTTAATTTGCATTTCTCTAATTAATAGTGATTTAGAGCATTTTTTGCATGACTTTAGAGAGCTTTAGTTACTTTGTTTGAGAACTGCCCGTTCATATCCTTTGACTATTGATCAACTGGGGAATGATTTGTATTCTTACATACTAAACTCATTTCTCAAATGTATTTGAGAAATGAGACCTTTATTAGAGACTTGTAAAATTTTTTTGCGCCTTTATGATTACTGTGCATTCCTTTCCATCTTATTTCTCCCTCTTTAGTTTCTGACGTCCACCTTCCCCAATTTGCCCTTTTTCTATCAGTCCAACACCCCTTCTCTTATCCCCTTCTCCTCTGATTTTTCTGTAGGGTAAGATAGTTTTCTATACCCAGGCGATTGTGCATCTTCTCTCACTTAGACATTTCTGATGAGAGTAAGATTCACATACTCTCCTCCTCACCTCCCCCATCTTTCCCTCTATTGTGAACACTCATGACTCTTTTATGTGCAATACTTTACCCATTCTGTTTTCCCTTCCCCCTCTTCCCAGTGTATTCCTCTTTCTCATGCCTTAATTTCATTTTTAAATATCATCCCAGCATACTTAATTCATACCCTCATCCTCTATCTATGTATAGTCCTTCATAATGACAAAGTTTTTTGGCATTACAAGAATCTTCTCCCCATGTAGGGATGTATACATAAGTATATATGTATATAAAAGTTTAACCTTATTGAATGTCTTATGATTCTCTTTCCTGTCTATCTTTTATGATTCTTTTGAGTCTTGTATTTGATAGTTGAATTTTCCATTCAGCTTTGATCTTTTCATCAGAAATGTTTAAAAGTCCTCTAATTCATTGAATACCCATTTCCCTCTCTGAATAATTATGCTCAGTTTTGCTAGGTAAGTGATTCTTTTTTTTTAAACCTTTACCTTCCATCTTAGAATCAAAAAAGTGGGAAGGGCTAGGCAATGGGGGTTAAGTGACTTGCCCAGGGTCACACAGCTAGAAAGTATCTGAGGCCAGATTTGAACCTAGGACCTTCTGTCTCTAGGTCTGACTCTCAATCCACTGAGCTGCCCCATCATGATTTTCTTGAGTGTGCTTTTGAACCTCCTTTTCCATTTGGCCAATTCTACTTCGTAAAGAATTCTTTTTCTCAGTGAATTTTTGTGCGTCGTTTTTCGAAGGGCCAATTCTGTCTTCCAAGAAGTTTTTCTCTTCTCTGGATTTCTGTGCCTCTGTTACCAATTGGCCTATTCTGCTTCATACATTTTTAAGACTGTTGACTCTTTTTTCATGATTTTCCTATATCATTCTCATTTCTCTTCCCAATTTTTCATCTACCTCTCTTATTTGATTTTTCAAATTCTTTTTGAGCTCCTTCATTAATTTTTTAGGGCTTAAGAGCAATTAATATTTTTCTTGGAGGCTTTGGATGCAGCAATATTAACTTGGTTGTCTTTTGAGTTTGAGTCTACCCTGTCACCAAAATAATTTTCTATGTTGAGCTTCTTTTTTTGTTTGCTCATTTTTCTACCTTTTTCTTTTCTCTTAGTTTAAAAACCTGTTAAAGATGGGCTCTGTAACTTTGGTGAAGGGAGCATATTTTTAAACTTTTCAGGTTCTTTGTACAGCTGCCTTCAGCACTCATTCTAGGGATCTATTTGTTTTCAGTTCTTTCAAGGTAGTATGATGTACACAGAGGTGTGTTTATTACTCTCCCAGCCTGTGCTCTGTTCTGTGAGTAACCTCAAGTGCTCTTTAACCCCTTGGAACTGTGACCAGGGTCCCCTGTGCCTCTATGGCTACAAGTGCTGATATATGCTGGTGCTCCTTCTCATGCTGTGGCTGCACCCCAGAACTGTGATCTGGTTCTGAGTATAGGCAATATGACAAGAATCTTGAACCCAGAGCCAGCAAGGGGACCCCTCTAATCTCTTTCTGAGTAGTTGTCTGACCCCCTCTCCCACCTCATCTGTGACTAAGAGTTCCAGAAGCTTTTGTTTCTGCTTCAATTGCATCCAAAATCTATTGCCTTGGTAGAGCCTGCCTTGGTATACTGAGCTCCACCTCCACTTGGGTGCACACCTTCTAAATTGTTTTGGGCTGAAAAACTATTTCAACTCATCTTTTTGTAGATTATGCTATTCCAGAATTCATTTTGAGGTGTTATATCATTGCTTTTTGGAGGGAAATTTGATAGATATCAGATGGGTCTCTGTACTTTTCCACTGTCTTGGCACCTCCTCCCTCCTGCTTGCTTCTATGCTTTAATGAAACTATATGGCATATTTTAGAGATCAATATGCCTGGAGGATAATATATCAGAATAGAAAGATGAAGTCAAGGAAATTTTTAGATTCTATAGGCTATAGATTACAGGTTAAAGCACTAGTTCTTCTAACTTGCAAATATTCACAGTTGCAATATATATATTTTTCATGTTCATCTTAAGGAAATGGTGTTAAAGAAAGGAAGGACCATGAGATGGTGGGTTGAGACAGACAAAGAAGGAATCATAAACCTTGAACCTTTTTTCTTTTTCATTGCAATAGCTGGGATCAGCCAAATGAAATAGCATAGTTAGGAAGGTGGTCACAAAGCATTTCTTTCTGAAACTTGGACCATATCTCCCACAAATACATCCAGACAACATTAGGAAAGAGTGGGAACAAACTTGCAGAGAAACAGTAGTGAGGCAGGTATTTTCATAGGGGACACACATTGCCAAGGCAACTCACAACTTCAGAACTGCAAGGATCTTGATGGTCTTTCTCCAGAGGTTTTTCACAAGGTTTGCTTTGATGCATTGTGTCAGTGACCAATAAGTCTTAATCTTAAACTCAGAAGGGCTGAAGGCTGTGATAATTAAATTAAGTCTACACAAAGGTGAGAGCACCTTCCAACTCTGGGAGGTCCTACTGCTAGAGTGAGTAACGAATCAGAATTGACACACCACCCCCTACGCTTTCTACGGGAAAGGGTCTATTGTGATTGGACACAAAGGCTAAGGGAAGGCACTGGAAGTGACATATATGTGACCCCTTCCAAAGAGGAGGGGAGGAGTGAGGCTGCCAGTGGTGTGGTGAAGGAGACCGGAGGGAGCTTCACTGGTTCATGACGTGGTGAGTTTAAAGACTGAATCTTCCTGAACTTCTACTGGGAAACTTCCTTTTATAGACTCTGTGAGTGGAGTTTGCTCCATTCACCTCCAGGCCTCAGGCCCTTTAACCCTCGGCTGAGGGTTAAGATATACCTGGACTAATCAGTGAGATAGATTCTTAATGTCTTTCTCTCTCTCTTCTCTCATGTAAATAAATTTACATAAAGGTCAATTTTGATTTGAGATTATTCTTAATTGAGGATTGATAATAGTTCAATCCTCTGGCGACCACCTTTTAATATATATATTAATTATATTAATATATATTAATATATATATTAATATAATTAATATATGAACCCATAAAACCCCTTCCCCCCCTTACAAGGCCCAGGTTGCTTAGCTGATAGGCATGGTTGCTTTTTGGCTGGGCTGGGCTGGGTCAAGCATGGCACTTAGATTATGTGCCCTTCACAAGACAGAGGCCTTGCTGGATGAGTTGATCAGTTGGATTCCCGGGTTTTGCTCTTTGATGGGCAGCTGCAGTTTTTGCCACTTCTAGGCCCTTACTTGTCTGGGTATTACAGTGTTCTCTTCCACTAGAGACTTATGGTGCTTTTTTTAGCAAACGCTTAGTTTTTGAAGTAGCAGAAAACTTTCCTCTTTTACTTTGTCAGAGTCTTGGTTATTGTAGATTCAAGAAAATATTAGAGAAATCAATTCATTACCGAGTCATGATTAGTTATTAAAGTAATGTTTGGAATACTCAAATGAGATAATATTTGTAAAAGTATTTCATACAATGCCTGATGCATAGTAGGTACCATGTAAATGCTTATTCCCTTCCCTGTCCTTTGTCCTGGTGTAATTCTAACTTTTAAGGATAACTAGGAGAATAGTTATAATCTTTCCTAAAAATTTTCTCTGCACCATTGTGAGAGATTAGTAGCTGGTTTAGATAGGCTATTGATCTCACCCTAAATGGACTAATGTTCCTATGTCACATTCTTCTGTTTCTAAAGCACTAGAAATACTTTTAGGAAATATATACAAACAGAATTGTAGGTGGTAGCAATTTCTCAAGCTTTATGGATAGTATCGATTTTCCAATGCTCATTACAAATACAGTTACCAATCTCAACAGAAAGAAATAACACAAGCATAGGATTAAATTGTTTGAAGGGAGGGACAGCTGGCATTAACCAAGCTAAGTGCTCTGGTTCATCTGGAAAATGAAAGAAGTGGGGAGTGGGTATTTAACACAATGTGCAAAGAACATGAATGCCCTAATCTTTTTGGCCTACAGTAAAAGACATGAAAGGACTCTTCCCCTATTTGGTAAGGACAGGTTGTATGCACCTCATAGATGGAACTATGGGGACAGAAGCCAAAAGGAGGATGGGTTTTCCCAGTGACTGTATGATTTCTTAGTGTAGGGGCTGCTAATTTTGTTAGAGGCTTAGCAGTGGAATCCCCAGAACTGTTTCAGTTCTTATGAATTCTGAACCCACCCCCATTCCCCATGAACAAAGTATTATAAAACCAATCACTTCCTGTTTGCATTGAAGTACCAAAATGTGATTTTATTTTTCTTAGTCAGAGCTTAAGTATCAAGTTTAAAGTGCTCCCTTGGCTCCATCTTATCCATTGGACAACATAGGTTAGTAATGAACTTGGGTGATTTTTCATTTTTTGAACTCAGAATCCTTTCCAGATTCTAACCATAATCCTTTCTGCAATCCTTTCCTGTCATCAGGAAGGCAGAAAATTTTACTAACAATGGTGGTAATCCATATCCCTTGAGTAATAACCATGCCAAACAAGAAACTCCATTGATTTTTTTGTTAAAAAAAAGAAGAAGAAAAAGGTAATGGTTCATATGAAACCGTTAATTTTTTTTTCTTAATACAGTCAGCTACTTGGATTGATAGTGCAGAATTCCCCAGATAGAATTGTTTTGATCTGAGAAAGAGATTAACCTGGGACTGCAGTGAATATCACATAAAGGTATAGTATATTCATCCTGATCACTTTTCAATGTGAACAGCATGCTTCACATCTCACCAAAATGATCTCTTTGATTGTATTTATTTTGAAGAACAAAAAGCCAGACTCAATAAGTCTTTCTCCACTCCCCATCCTCAGCAAAAAGAATCACATGTTGCTATAAACCTTTGTTAAAAAGAAAAAAAACATATACACTCCTCCAATTGTGATGAAAAAAATTTTTTTTTAAAAAGAGAATCGAAGATGGAATATTTCTGGCTGAGAAGGGAAGAAAGAAAGGCTCAACTTTGCTTGTTTCTTTGACTAATCTTTCTCTCTCTCTCTGTACATCTGAATAGTCTATGTAAGCATGCATATGTATATATATATATATTTATTCTGTCCAAAAGTTAGTAAGTGCATTGTTTTTGTTTGTACAAAAACTTTTTAATTTAATATAATCAAAATTATTTATTTTACATTTTGTAATTTTTTCTAACTCTTGCTTGGTTTTAAAATCTTTCCTTTCCCAGAGATTTGACAAGTATACTATTCTGTGTTCACTTAATTTACTTACAGTTTCCTTCTTTATATTGAAGTCATTCACCCACTCTGAATTTATCTTGGTGTAGGGTGTGAGATGTTTATCTAAACCTAATCTCTCCCATATTGTTTTCCAATTTTCCCAGCAGTTTTTGCCAAATAGTGGATTTTTGTCCCCAAAGTTGGACTCTTTGGGTTTATCATAGACTGTCTTTCTGACATCACTTACCCCAAGTCTATTCCACTGATCCTCCCTTCTGTCTCAACCAGTACCATATTGTTTTGATAACCACTGTTTTATAGTACAGTTTAAGATCTTATAATGCTAGGCCACCTTCCTTCACCTTTTTTTCATTATTTCCCTTGATATTCTTGGTCTTTTGTTCTTCCAAATGGACTTTGTTATAGTTTTTTTCTAATTCAGTAAAAAAGGTTTTTGGTAGGTTGATAGTTTGATAGATATGGCACTAAATAAGTAAACAAAATTAGAAGGGAAACAACAAACTGGGAAAAAATCTTTATAACAAAAAATTCTGACAGAAGTCTAATTACTCAAATATACAAGGAACTAAATCAATTGTGTAAAAAAATCAAGCCATTCCCCAAATGATAAATGGGCAAGAGACATGAATAGGCAATTTTCAGGTAAAGAAATCAAAAGTATCAATAAGCACATGAGAAAGTGTTCCAAATCTCTAATAATCAGAGAAATGCAAATCAAAACAACTCTGAGGTATCACCTCACACCTAGCAGATTGTCTAAAATGAAAGAAGGGGAGAGTAATGAATGTTGGAGGGGATGTGGCCAAATTGGGACCTTAATGCATTGCTGGTGGAGTTGTGAACTAATCCAACCATTCTGGCTGGCAATTTGGAACTATGCTCAAAGGGCTATAAAAGAATGCTTGCCCTTTGATCCAGCCATACCATTGCTGGGTTTATACCCCAAAGAGATCATAGGGAAAAAGACATGTACAAAAATATTTATAGCCGTGCTTTTTGTGGTAGAAAAAAACTGGAAAATGAGGGTATGCCCTTCAATTGGGGAATGGCTGAACAAATTGTGGTATATGTTGGTGATGGAATACTACTGTGCTCAAAGGAATAATAAACTGGAGGAATTCCATGTGAACTGGAAAGACCTCCAGGAATTGATGCAGAGTGAAAGGGGCAGAGCCAAAAGAACATTGTATACAGAGACTGATACACTGTGTTAAAATTGAATGTAATGGACTTCTGTACTAGTAGCAATGCAATGACCCAGGACAATTCTGAGGGATTTATGGAAAGGAATGCTACCCACCTTCAGAGGAAGAACTGCAGGAGTGGAAATACAGAAGAAAAACAACTGCTTGAACACATGGGTTGATGCAGACATGATTGGGAATGTAGACTCGAAACTACCACACCAATGCAACTATCAATAATAATATGGAAATAGGTCTTGATTAATGACACATGTTAAAACCAGTGGAAATGTGTGTCGGCTATGGAGGAGGGGGGATTTTGGGTGGGTGAAGGGGAAAGTAAGAACATGAATTATGTAACCATGGAAAATTTTTCTAAAAAAGAAAAAAGAAAAGAAAAGAAAAGAAAAGTTAGTAAGTGCAAAAAGTAAGCATGCAAAATATATGTGTACACACACATGCAGATACATGGCTATGTCCATGGCCAAGGTAGGAAGATGCAGATACCTGAGCATTATAGAATATAACTGGGTGTTAAAAAATAAACATCCTAGGATACTAAGAAGTATTTTCTACTTCTTGATTAACATTCACTTTGAAGTGGAAGGAAAGGTCATTGATTTCTCTCTCTTTTTATTAGTCATTCATTTACATGTAAGTGAGGGAGCTGGTTTAAAAAATGGAAAAGATGATACATTTACAATATTTTTAAGTTACTATTTATTTGATATTCATGAATTCATTCAACATATTAATCGAGAAACTACATTGTGCTTGGTATTGTTCTAGGGAATGGTGTTGGGACAAGGTCTTGATATATGACTTGCCCCTGTCCATTCTGTACAACACTGGCAAATCAATGCTAGGTCAATCATCTTTGCTCCTCTACTTAAAAGCCTATATGGGTCTCTATTGTCTATTGGGTAAGGACTACCTTCCTCAGGCTAGCATTTAAAGGCTTTCTAGAGAATGTCTCTCCCTAATCTACCCTTTATACTCTATTTCTATTGATGGACAAAGTTTTCACCTCTCCTTTTCTGACACTGCTCCTTTTCTGAGTGGTATGAAACCTGGAAATGGATTTTGTTGGGAATCTCCAATATGCGTATATGGTAATAACAACTAACATTTATATAGTGTCTATTATTGTGTCATGCTATTCTGGGTGGCTAAGTGGCACAGTGGATAGTGTGACCTGAGTTCAAATCCAGCCTCACTCATTTAGTAGCTGTGTGACCCTGGGAAAGGCATTGAACCCTGTTTGCCTCAGTTTACTCATCTGTCAAATGAGCTAGAGAAGGAAATGGCAAACCACTCTAATATCTTTGGCAAGAAAACTCCAAACGGATTCATGAAAAGTCAGACAAAAATGAGCATTACTGTGCTAAGTGCTTTTTACAAATAGCTCATTTGATCTTCATAACAACTCTATGAGGTAGGTGCTATTATTATACTCATTTTATAGATGAGCAAACTGAAGCAAAGAAAAGTTAAGCCACTGGTCACATGTCTAATGAATACCCAAGGCGAGATTTCAACTCATCTTCCTGACTCCAGGCTTAGAACTTCATTCACTATACTATCTTACTACTCATGTTATGGGGATGTATTTTAATTGGCTTATTTTTATTTCTGTTTCAAGCATAGGGTGAACTTTCTAAAATGTGCATAGTTCCCCACTGATTTATTTTCTATGATTGGTTGTAATGATGTATTAATTTTCATTCTTGTGTGCAACATGTGGACAACAGATATGATTTCTGCTGGGATGGCAGCTCTGAACCATTGGTTCACAGATAGGTGGTGGCCTGTGGTCTTATCACACAAGCATTCTTTTTTTTCCTATAACTGTTTTCTTCTAGGGTTGGTGACACTAACATGTGTCCCAATGTGATTGTACTCCATTTCTTACTTGCCTGAAACCTGATATCTTTTAGATAAGACTAGAATTTTTATTTTATGTCATATTGAATTGTAAAGTTTTTTTTTCCTTTTCAGTGTTGGAATGGATAATAATAATCCCTAGGCAATTTTATAACTCTAAGTTAGAGATGGATTGGCAATTTGCATTGGTGCTGAGTGTCTACACTGTAGAGGCTCATACCAATGAAATTATAGGTTCCCTCCCCTCTACCCCAAAACCTTCATCAATCCCGGCTTGACATTTCTCTAGGGCTTTAAATATACAGAGCCCTTTATAGTCATTATCTCATTTGTGGATAGAGTGCCTGACCTGGAGTAAGGAAGACTCATCTTCTAGAGTTCAAATCTGGCCTCAGACACTTATTAGCTGTGCAACCTTGGACAAGTCATTTACCTCTGTTTGCCTCAGTTTCCTTGTCTATAAAATAATCTGGAGAAGGAAATGCCAAAACACTCCAGTATCCTTGCCAAAAAAATCCCAAATGGAGTCACCAAGAATTGGATGTGACCAAAAAATGACTGAACAACAACATTAACATTGCTTACCTAATAATCAAAGCTATTCAGAAGTTGAGTGGGCTGCCTTGGATAGTGCCTGGAAAATAGTATGCACTTAATAAATGTCTCTTGATAGATCGATTGACTGGATTGTCCTTTACTGGCAGTTTTAGAATCATGGTCTATTAGAAATGGAAGGGACCATAGAGGTCATCTGGTTCAAGCCCCTTATTTTATGTTTAAGGAACTGATATAGGTATTAACTAACAATCCAGAATACAATCTATCCATATCATCTCATCTTATTCCACTTTGTACATTCAAAATTTCAGATACTTTTCCTCCAATTCTTAAATACTTTTCCTTTAATTCTCTTGACATTGAGTGAATACCAATGGAACACACAGATCATTCACTGGTTGGTTGTCCCTTGCTTTTATCACATGATCAATCCACCTTCTTTTCCTTTTGTTCTGTTTGTTCATATTTTGGATAATTTGTTCCTGGGAAATAGCTCTTAGTATTATATATTTATAGAATTTCCCAATTTATCTTGAATATGAAGACTTTTACCAGAGTTATTTGGTGCAAATATTTTCCTCCCAATGGATAGTTTTCCTTCTTTATCCTATTTGTATCGATTTTTGTGTATGTGTAGGTGCCAAAGCATGTTCTATTTCATCTTTTGTGATAATTTTCTAGCCCTTGTTTGGTTAAGAATTCTTTCCCTTGCAATAATTCCCACCTTCTTTTCCTGTCACATATTTCTCTGCTCACATTCTTCATTCTACTTCTCTTGCCAAGAACATATAAAATATTTGTGAAATACTTAGCACAATGCTAGGTGATACAGTGGATTGAGGACTGGGTCTATAGTCAGAAAGCCTAGGCCTCAAATATTTACTCACTGTGACCTTAGGCAAGTCACTTCATTTCTGTATGACTCAGTTTCCTCATCTGTAAAACGAGGATAAAAATAACATCTCCATTTCAGGATTGCTGTGAAGATCAAATGAGATAATAATTGTCAAGTGCTTGGCACATAATAAACTCTATATAAATGTTAGCTATTATTATTTTTCTTGTTATTACACTGTACATAGTTAAAACATGCTTGTTTCCTTCCTTTCTTTCCTTGTATAAGTGAGAATTGGGAGCTTCAGCCACTCTGATCACCTCAAGCAAAATGACCCTAGGCGTGGGGACCAATGACTGAGCAAGGGGCAGGCCTGAGAGCCACCTGGGGGAAGGAGTGGGTCCTTCTCCAGTGATGCCCTGGGAAAGATACTCTTGGTCACCCTGTCCAAGATCTATCTCTCAGACTGAAGTGACCTCCCCATAAGTTCAATGCAAGCATGTAACTCATTCTATTCATGTATTTTTAAACCCTTACTTTCTGCCTTAGAATCAATACTATGCATTGGTTCTAAAGCAGAAGAGCAGTAAGGGAAGGCAATGGGGGTTAAGTGACTTGCTCAGGGTCACACAGCTAGGAAGTGCCTGAGGCTAGATTCGAACCCAGGACCTCCCATCTCTAGGCCTGGCTCTCAAAGCACTGAGCCACCCAGATGCCCCTTGGAGAAGAAGAGGTTATATTTTTCCATGGGCCTCTAGCACAATGCTACTGATGTTTAATTAATACTTCTCTGGATAAATTGATGGATATTTTCTAGAGATGCTGCCCAAAGAATAGGAGCTTTTTTCTTTGGCTGTTTTAAAAATCTAAAATTGGAAGAACCCAAGCCTGCCAAAGATATAGCAGTAAAAAAGCAAAACAAAGCAAAAACTCCCAACACATAAACCCTTACATGTATTTAAGCTCTACCATCTCCATATCTTCAGCATTAGGTGCCAAATTCCTGTGAAAATGTAGGCATTGGTTTACACTCATGGTTTTTCCATTAATGGATAATGATTTTTTACTGTTGCCCAACTTGTGACAAATTGCTTTTATAATCATTTTTTCCTTCTTTTAACAACTGCTGACAAAAAAAAATTCATAGTAACCTGCCACTCTGTAAATTGCAAGCATCAATGATTGATAGTTTTCTGTAGTATTGCTAGAATAGAAGAGGTAATTTGTTGGGAGCTTTAGTCATAAATTTAATTTTTCTGTATCAAAAACTATCACTCATAGAATATTATTTAAGATGCCACGAATAAAGCCTCTTAATTTTGAGGGTGTGTGGCATAATGGACAGAAAGTCAGCCTCTAAGAAAGTTCTGTATCTCTATCTCCATCTCCATCTTCATTTCTATCTTTGTAGCTATACCTATTTCTATCTTTATATTATACACAAGATCACATGCTCTCTACTGAGGATGGATGGTAATTAGACCTGTATGTTCATTGGTAAAGGGACCCATTGCTGAGGAGACTCCTGCTAGCAATGAAAGTAGAAACTTTCTAGAACTTACAATTTTAGAGAGTTCACTAAGGCATTGGGAGGTTAAGTGACTTGCCCAGGATCAGTAAACCAGTATGTGTAAAAGACATGATTTGAACCCAAGTCTTCCTTGTCCTGATACAAAAATAAAAATTAAAAAAAATATAGTGAAATTTGGATAACATGTACACATACTCACACACATACACACAATGGAATTTAGAATTTTCTTAGTACATAGTAGAGAACAACTCAGCTCTGTTGAGTGACATGAGAGAACCAGGAAAGGAGGAAACATTGCAGAAAGGGTGAGGGAAATATTTATGAAGGAAACAGAACTTGAACTAGGTCTTGAGGGAAGGGAAAGAGTTCAACCAGTGGGAAAATATGTAAATTTTCACTGAGATGTGAGAGATGGTACATGCAAATAAAAGGGGAAAGTGGCAGGCTGGATAAGACTGTTGAAAGGTGAGCAGCCCAGTTTGATTAGCCAGTGATAGTGAACCTATGGCACAGGTGCCAAAGATGGCACACAGAGCACTCTCTGTGGGCATGTGGCTGCCCCACTCTCCACCCTGAGTGCATTAGACAGAGTGCAGAGGGACTCTGGCAGAGCTGCTTCCCTCCCCTTCTCTAACTGTGCCTGACAACATTTTTTCATATTCCCCCTGCCCCCTGCCCAGTAGCCAATGGGAGCACACAGGAGGAAGGTGGGCAGCTTACAGGTGGCAGAGCTGGAGGGGAACAGAGTGCTTGGGCCACTCCCCTCCCCCTCTCTATATTTGCTGAGGACATTCCTCATTTCACTCATCCCTCTGTCCAGCAGCCCAATGGGAGCGCTTCCTCCCTCTCCTGTGTGGGGGTAAAGGGGTGGGGTATGCCCAGCATTCTGCAGGGGAGAGGGGCATGGCACTTGGTGTCTGGGGGGTTGGATGGGGGCGGAGCCCAGAACTCCATCTCTAAAAGTTTTGCCATCACTGGACTAGACCATAGGAGGTATAAAATAGCTCTGAAAAGGTAGACTAGAGACAGCCTCTAGAGGGCCTGATGGCAAGAAGCTTGAACTTTTTCTAACCCATAACCATCCACATGAGCCCTAAGAGGCAAAATAAGCTTGTCTTTTTTTTTTTTTTTTTTAAACACATCCCTAAAGCTAGCTCACTTAAACTACGTCCAAGTGCTCCAAAGAGAGGCACTTTTTACAAGTACAGAGTAGAATGTGATTTAAATATACTCAAGAAAAATAAACATTTGCAAGATTCAGGATAGGAGAGAAAGCTTTTATTGTTATACTACAGACAGGTAGCAGGAGCTAGCCCCTCTTTTACACAATGCTATCTAACTGACACATGTGGCCTCTGAGAGACCTGTACACACTCAGTGTCTGCCTTTAGCTTGCCCTGTTTTTTGTTTCTATTTATTTTTTATACATAACATAACAATAACATATAATTGTTATACATATGTAATAAATTACAATATATATGTTTAGCCAAGAGAAACAAATTCTCACACTAGCAATGCTCAGTAATCTATGTCTTATTCTTTCTTTTCCCTCCTCCCTCCCTCCTTTTTCCCCTCCTCAAGAAGGCAGGTAATATAAGTTGTGCATATATTATCACATAATACATATTTCCTAATTCATTGTATTATGAAACAAGACACATATTGCTTACACTAGGGAAAAACTCACAGAAGATATAAAGTGAAGAATGGTTTGTTTCAATCTGCATTCAGACTCTATGGTGGTGGATATGCTTTTTCATCATGAATTCCTTGGAATTGTTCTGGATCTCGTTGATAATAACTAAATCATTATTAGTTGATCACACAATATTGTTGTTACTTTGTACAATGTTCTCTTTGTTCTGCTCATTTTACTTTGCATCACTTCATATAATTTTTTCTAGGTTTTCCTGAACCTAGTCATCATTTCTTATGGTTCAATAGTATTCCATCACAATCATATATTACAACTTGTCCAGTTGTTTCCCAACTGATGGACATCCCTTCAGTTTCCAGTTCTTTGTCAACACAAAAAGAGCTGCTAGAAATATTTTAGAACATATAGTTTATTTTCCTTTTTCACTCATTACCTTAGGAAATAAACCTAATAGTGGTATTACTGGGTCAAAAGATATACACAGTTTTATAACTTTGTAAAGAATTGTGGTAGGAGGAGGCAAGAATGTTTTTCCTTCTGGGAATCATAGTATTATCGGGTTAGAAAAGACCTTAGAGATCATCTACTCCATCTAACAGTGCAGAATTCCCTCTACATAAGAAACCATTCTGTCTTTAGGCAAGTTCAACTTTCCAGATATACTCAGGACTAAGGAAGGATATAGGATTACTTAGGGTTGGGACTTTTGTGTTGATTTCATGTTTTAGAACCAGATCCTTATCATACAATAAAAAAAATTAGAAGAGAAACATCTTGTACCTCTCACAACTATGGATATGAGATATATGAAAAAAACCCCATACCTTCTCTCTTAGAATTGATTCTAAGTATTGGTTCCAAGCAGAAGAAGGGTAAGGGCTAGGCAACTGGGGTCAAGTGACTTGTCTAAGGTCATATATTTGGGAAGTATCTGAGGTTAGATTTGAATCCAGGATGTCCTATGTCCAAGCCTGGCTCTCTATTTGTGAGCTACCTAGCTGTCCCATAAGACGTGTTTTTAACCAAACAAGAGATAAAAGCAATTTCAAAAGAGAAAACAGAAAACTTTGATTACTTGAAACTGAAAAATTTCTGTCAAGACAACATTAATATACTTAAAATAAGAAGAGGAATGGTCCAATGGATTAAAAAATGTATATACATTTCTCTCATTAGGGTTTGATATCTGAGCTATATAAACAGTTAAATAGAATTTCATCTGTTATTATTATTATTGTTGTTGTTGTTATTATTTTTTTCACCAAGAAGAGTTCATCAAACAAGGAAAATATACTGAAGACAACAGGCAAAATATAGGAGAGAGCAACAGTTGCTCTCCTACCTGGTATTTTTAATGTTATTAGTTATCCATATGGTCTAGCATTACCAGATGTCAAATTATATTATAATTGGTAATTATCTAACTACTTGCTAATTTAAAAAAATAGAAAGATAGACCCTGGAATAGATTAAATGATTAAGGCCCAGAAGTAAACACAAGTGCACAAACTACTAGGGGAAGGAGATATTTGTTATCTAATCTCAGTTGGGCCTTCAGCATAGCAAGGCTATCATTTTACCCCTCCCTACTTGATTCTCTATCATACTCTCTACAGCAATTGTTCCAAACTTCTCTTTTCAAGCCTCCCTTGGCACTTCTTTTCCCTCGTGCTCTCAGCTGAGGACCTTATCTCATACTTCAATAAAAAAATTAAGACCACTGCCAAGAAATCTCCCTCTCCTTTTCCTCATCTAGTAGCAATGCATATTCCTTGCATTCCAAACTAGAAATTATCAAGTCTTTCAATTATCTTTAACCAGTTTGAAGAAAAAAATTAAGAATTAAAATAAGGAACAAACGTTAAAAGGAAAAATAAGATACAGTTCTCTCCAGTATCATCTTGTCTTTGAGAGACCTGTGAATAAATGCATTCACCAGAATTTCTTACAATTGGAGAAACAATCCACACTCTTCCTCTCTGCCCTGGTATTTGGGAGTCTAGATGTTTGTTTTAGTTAATACAAATGTTTTTAAATAGCCTTAGAACAAAACACATAAATGAAATACAAAAGCAGCATCTAGTCCAATTAAGATTAGTCTACTTCATTCTGGTTCAGAGCAGTCTAATCCAGACCATTCCAACATGGTCTAGTTGAATACAGTCCAGACAATCTGGTCTATTCTTGTCCAGTTTATTACAATCCAGACTAGTCTAGTAGAGTCCATGTTCCAGTCAAATTCTGTCCAGTTTGGTCCAATCTAGTCCAATTTAAGCCAGACCAGTCTAGTCTAATCCAGTCAGAATCCATTTTAGTTCAGTACAGTCTAGTTCAATGCAATCAAGTCCAGTCTAATCCAATACAAACCAGTTCAGTCCTATCCGATCCAGGCAAATCTAAATCAATCCGGCCCAATCCAGTCTAGTCTAGTCTAGTCCAGGTATGTCCCATCTGGTCCAGGTCAGTCCAATGGACCAATCTAGTCCAATTAAATCTGGTCCATTTCAGTTCAGTTCATTCCAATACAGTCTAATTTAATTCAGTTGGGTCCAATGCAATCTATTTAAATCTAGCACAGTCCAATCAGGGTCAATGAAGTCTAGGGTGATCCAATCCAGTTGAGTCTTGTCCAGTCAATTGCAGTCTGGAACAGTCCAGTCCAATCCAGTTTAGTCTAGTTCAATTCAGTTTTATTTGGCCCAATTTGGTTCAAGCCTGTTCAAATCCATCCAATATGGCCCAATATGGATCAGATTAGTCAAAATGTGTCTAATTCAGGTTAGCCTAATCTAGTTCAATCTGGTCCAAACTGGTTCAAATCAGCTCAATCTGGTCCAGACCCACCCAAACCATTCCAATCTGGTTCAGTTCAGAAAATTTCACATTAATGTATTTTTAGTTTGAAAGACATTTTCCTTTAGACTTGCATTGAGAAAAATTTATTTAGGTGAATAATTTATTTGATCAAGGTTATACCTTTATCATAAATTACTGACCTAGGGAGGCAGCATAGAGGAGATCTATCTTTTAGTTTTAACTCTGCCACTAACTGGCTGTGTGTCCTTGGTGTTTCACTTAACTTTTCTAGGCTTCATTTTCCCCATATGTAAAATGAGTAGGGTGGAGCTCTATGACCTTTTCAAATATGAAAGCATTTTGGTTCTAGTTCTAGTTATATTTCACTGATGATAGTCAGAAGGCATGGACTCAAATCTGCTGGCTACCTTATGACTGGGCAATTTATTCAAGTTTCTTGGGTTTACATTTCTTCATTTGTATAAGGAGAGGGCTGAACTGATTAACTTTTGAGGTGATAACAAGTTATAGGCTTCTAGAATAATTTTGGGATGTCTAAATTGGTTCTGGTTTAGGAAGATACCTGAGAATTATTAGTTTATTTAGGAATTCTCATTTGTTCTCTGGAGGCCAGAGGACCATTTTGGATTGACACCCTCCTGGGTTTGATATACAGTAGGCTTGAGCTCCTGGATTAAGCTTGGAATCAATAACCCTGAACTCCAGGGTACTAAGACCCAGAGGCACTGAGGGTCACCAGCACTCCCAGGAATGATCCATTCATGCCCACATCCCCTAGACCAGGGGCTGACAAACTATGGCCTGCAGACCAAATCTGATGGGTCATATACATAGTTTGTTGACTCCTGCTCTACATTCCTATATTCCTTGCAAGAAGCAGAGTAGCTTTTGTGACTGAGAAGAAAACATTTGTATGTATTTCTACAAAGGAGAACTCTTCTCATTGCTGAGCTCTTTATCCCAGATCTCTTTGGGAGATGTCTTCTAAATTCAGAATGACTGAAAAGGAATTTTAAATATCTTTCTTTGATAGCACTGTTAACAATTTCTGAAGAGAGTTAAAGAAATAAAACCTAGCAAGAACTGAGGTGGAGAACTGATTCAAATTATTGAAATATTTGGTCTAAGGTAGGAGCTCTTAATGTGGGATCTTTGGACCTAAAGGGCCAGTGTATATATGTTTCAAGGAGTCTATGAACTTGGATGGAAAAAATTTTTATCTTTATTTTCACTAATTTCTTTTCTTTGTTTCTTTGTTTCTTTGTTTCTTTGTTTCCTTCCTTCCTTCCTTCCTTCCTTCCTTCCTTCCTTCCTTCCTTCCTTCCTTGCTTCCTTTCTTCCTTCCTTCCTTCCTTCCTTCCTTCCTTCCTTCCTTCCTTCCTTTCTTTCTTTCTTTCTTTCTTTCTTTCTTTCTTTCTTTCTTTCTTTCTTTCTTTCTTTCTTTCTTTCTTTCTTTCTTTCTTTCTTTCTTTCTTTCCTTCCATCTTAGAACCAATGGTTCTACAGTTGAAGAATAGTAAGGGCTAGGCAATGGAGGCTAAGTGATTTGCCCAGGGTCATACAATTAGAAAGTGAACCAAGACCTCCCATCTTCAGCCTGGCTCTCTATCCACTGAGCCACCTAGCTGCCCCCTTTCATTAATTTCTAACTGAAATTTAGTATTTACTTCAATTGTGGATTTTAAAACAAAGTTATTCCGAGAAGAGGTCCGTAGGTGCTACCAGACTGTCAAAGGGTTCTATTGTGCAAAAAAGGTTAAGAATCCTTGGTCTAAGGTTTGTGTGGATGGGAACAAGTACTTCTCTTTCCTGTCCCTTATATTTTCAAGCTTGACAAGGTCTCTCACTATACCTTTTGAATATCTGTATTGAGTGGGAAGTTTGCAAATGAGACAGATTTATTACTGACAGAAATTCTTTGTGAGTAGGCTTCGCATTGTGGTCTGTGGTGACTAATTAGAGATGTGGGGTAGGTGGCAGAATGGAAATCAAATTGACAAGTCTCTGAATTTATCTCTGTAATTAGCAAGATGCAAAGTGGTCATTACCAAGGAGTTTGGATCATCGAATTGAAAAAGATAATGGGTGAAGCTATGAAGAGCTGTCCAATTGTCGAATATATCTTAGTGACTAGGGGAAGAGACAATAGGCCACATGGGGAATCTGGATGTCCTTGAAGAAGTAGGTTCATTCCATGTCAGGGTTTATGGGTTTTTCGTTTCCCCCTTCTAACCCAAACTCCACCCTGTGCTAATGTGAAAAATTGATTCCTAGCAAAGTGTTAATTAATCACAGCTTAATGCTATCCTAACAAGAGGGTTTTATGCTTTCATTGGGAATTCTGAACAGAGCTATCTGGGTAGAGGGAAACCTAGAGGACTTACAGTCTCTAAACTGGACTTTGCCCTTTTTATGCAATTGTGATATGATGGAAAGAATATTTGGAATCTGAAGATCTGAATTCAAATTCTGAATTTTCCATGAGCCCACTTCTTTTTTTTTAAATTTTTTTTTTTTTATTTTTTTAAAACCCTTACCTTCCATCTTGGAGTCAATACTGAGTATTGGCTCCAAGGCAGAAGAGTGGTAAGGGCTAGGCGATGGGGGTCAAGTGACTTGCCCAAGGTCACAGAGCTGGGAAGTGTCTGAGGCCAGATCTGAACCTAGGACCTCCCATCTCTAGGCCCGACTCTCAATTCACTGAGCTACCCAGCTGCCCCCATGAGCCCACTTCTTTGACTAGGTAATTTACTCAACCTCTGTGGGTTTATGTTTCTCTATCTGTATAAAGAAATGGTTCTATTAGGTGACCCATGAGGTTCTTTCCGGCTCCTAAAAAATGATCCTAAATCCATGTATTCATACTGATTTAGTTGCAAGTAACCTTTATCTTGTAATGTTCAACGAGAACCCAGTCCTGGTCAGTGTATCTGCTGCGTGTTTATGTATTGTCAACTGCTTCTACAAAAGCAGCAGTTATAAGACTGGAGAAGACTGGCCAGAAGACTGTGTTGCTATTTAAGCAACTTGCTGTGAAGAAGGATAAAGATGATAAATAAAGGGGCTGTATTCCCCAGGACATACAAGAAGGAGGAGGTAACTAGAGGCTATTTTGTGGTTGGGAGTTCTATGGCTACTCATGTCAGAATTTAGTGACTGTGTTTAATTCAAGTCTTCTAGATACTCCTATTTTTAGATAACATTATACTGATTGCAATGAGTCCTGGAAAACTTTAGGACCCTCTGAATGGCATCTAGCTATTAAAAAGATGTAGGTCTCTGTGGTCAGAAACACTGGAAAAAAGAAGTGGATGAAAAAGTGTATATTACTTGTAAGGTGGATGGGTGGCCAACTGAGTTTGCCAAAGGCCAAGGGGGAAGGCACTGAATGAATGGAATAGGTACTTAGTTTGATAGCTTAAGAAATTGAGATCGAATGATTTGTTTGTGATGAGTTCCATATTGCTGAATTTTATGATTTTTCTTGTAATATGAAAGCCAAGCTCAGCATGCCTTCTTTTCAACATCCTACCACTTCTCAATAAAATCAGACTGGAGAAACTTGTAGTTATTGGGAGATACACTATTGTGTACCAACCCATGGAAGATGTCAGGCAGAGTAAAGATTTTGAGACTTCTGAATTTAGTATTTTGATCTTAGGTTACATTGAGATGATATAAGTCAGTTAACAACAATGAATCACCAGCAGAATGTTGCACTAAGTGTTATAGGTGACAAAAAGACCTTTCTGGTCTTTGTCAGCCAAGAGCTGCTAATCTAGTTGCAGAGATAATGCAAATGTGAAAAATGTAAAGCGATGCTTTCAGTGCACCATATAAATGTGCAGACAACTTTGTGCTAAGGGCATGAGTGCGTATTGGACATGGGGTAAAGAAGTGATTGGGAGGTTTACTAGTAGAGAGGAGTTCTTACCTCATTTATTAAGGGGCAGGGAAGGATGTGGATTGGTGGTGGTGAGGAGCAATTCAGACAGTGGGAATGATAGACATCAAGGCACCAATCAGACAGTAGTTAGATGCCTTCTGTGATTTGTATTCGATAATCATCATTTGCATTTATATGGTGATTTAAAGTCTGCAATGTTCTTTTGGCCTCCTCAGAATAATCTTTTGAGAAAGGTAATGAAGATATTATCTTCAAATTGCAGATGAGAAAACAGGTCCTCAGAGTTGAGGTAGCTTGACCA
The DNA here is from genome assembly GCF_016433145.1 of Gracilinanus agilis. NCBI lineage: Eukaryota > Metazoa > Chordata > Mammalia > Didelphimorphia > Didelphidae > Gracilinanus > Gracilinanus agilis. The sequence continues at coordinate 274,312,272 of NC_058131.1, forward strand.
TGGTCACAAAATTAAGGGTCCAAGACAAGATTTGAACCCAGATTTTCTGACATACCAAGTCCAACACTTTTTTTAGCTAAGCCACATCACTTCTTCTTTTTTTTTTAAGCCCTTACCTTCCATCTTAGAATTAATACTGTGTATTGGTTCTAAGGCAGAAGAACAGTAAGGGTTAGGCAATGGGGGGTCAAGTGACTTGCCTAGGGTCACACAACTAGCAAGTGAGACTAGATTTGAACTCAGGACCTCCTATCTCTGGCCCTGGCTCTCAATCCACTGAGCCACCCAGCTGCCCCCTAAATCACATCACTTCTTAAAAAGAGCTGATGTTTTATACAACACATTAATGTCTACAAGATGATATGACATTTCATCCTTACAACTACAGGCATTATCATTGCCATGATACTGATGAGAAAACTGTGCCAGGTATTGGGCTAGGTGTGAGGGATTTAAAGACAAAATGGAAGTAATTCTTGTTCTCAGGGAGTTTATATTCTATAAAGCAACTCAGAGCCCCGTAAATCTATCTTCAGAATAAGTAGGCAAGAATATGAACATTTTTTAGCTTCTCTCAGATATTGTGCCTTAGTCACAGACTGCCAATATAATAAGGACAATTGACTAATAATGCAACCCACTCAGCTCTGCAAGGTCTAGAAGCTACAGGAACCTCAAGATAAGTTGCTGTCTCTACAGCCCCATCAGATCTACTAATCTTTGAATCCTCTCCTTGCAAGGGCCACTACAGAAGTTCTTTAGAACCCTCTAAGAGAGACTTGATTAATATCCCACCCTCCCAAACCAAACCCTCCTTTAGGAGCCTTGCTATTGATTGAGCATTTGTTAACCACTGACCTACCTGATAGAGGACTAGAAATTCCCCAGAGGGTTCTTTTTCCCTGAAGAAAGAAGTGAAGAAGGTAGAAAATGAAAGAGACTCTCTCAAATATTCTTTTCCTTCCCTCTATACACATATGCCACCATTATCCAATATGCCCTTCTATTGAGGGAAGGAATTAGTGAAGTTGGATAACTGCCTAATTTGCAAGTAAAAGAAACTGCAGAAGGCTTTGCTGACTGATATTTTGACTTGGAGGTCTAGAGTGGCCAATTGACTTCAGCAAATTTCTCTAGGTTCTGTTGAGTTCCCTCTCCCTCTCTTTCTTAAGTCTAATCAAAGCCTAAGTTAGCACTTCTTGTGAAAGAAACAAACCTTCCAGTCTTTATTAACATAGATGGGCAGAATGTAACATATGTTATTAACATAACACAGGCAGAACACAGGATGCAAACTGCGACAACTCGAAGTGGGCGGATTGTAATGTTAGACATAAAGACAATGTGACAGTTTTGAGTCCTATCACTGTCATGATTTGATTCTTCTGCAACTTGTTTATGTCCTCTTTAAGATGTGGCACCTAGAACTGAACTCAGTTCTCCAAGTTTGGTTAGACCAAGGAAGATCACAGTGCAATATTCAATTCCCTCCTTCTGGACATTAGATGCTAATTAATGCATTGCTAGATCTCATTAACTTCTCTGGAAACCATTGTACATTGTTGACTCAGATTGAGTTTTCAGTCAATTAAAGTCCCCAGATCATTCCCCACCCCCAAAACTTCTGTGTCACCAGGCCACCCCTATATTTATGCTCATGTTGTTGATTTTTTTTACTATAATCTTTTGATTTTCCTTTTCGATTTGGTCTATCCTATTTTTCATGTTTTCCTGCTGTTTAATTTGGGTCTCCAACTTGCTTATCATTTAGTTTGATTTTTTGGCATCTTTCTCCAATTGGGAGTTTCTGTCTTTTAAACTGTTAATTTCCTTTTGAGCTATTTCCCACTTTTCTTGCCAGTTCTCTTCCATCTTTCTCATGATCTCAGATTTGAACTCTTCAAGAGCTTGTGACCAATTTTCATTTTTTGGGAAGGTTTGGATGTGTTTCCTTGTTTGTCCTCCTCTGCTGTCTGCTCTGTGGTTTGGATTTTTTTTCTGTGTAAAAGTTATTGAGTGTTAATGCTTTTCTCTTGTTCTTTCTGGCACTTAATTATTGGGTATTGCTTGCCATTATTATGCTGGTTTTTCCTTCTCAGTCAGAAGTCTGAGTGAGGCTGGCAGGCTCTTTGTGTATAGAGCTGTGGAGCAGTTTTTGCCAGAAGCTAAACTTTAGGAGTCTTTGCACAGTGCTGCCCCTCTCAGCTCTATCCTCGGCCCAAGGTCTGCACTCTTTAGGCTCCTGGGGTTTCAAGTCTAGCTGTCCAGAGGGGAAAGACCCTGGTAGTCCCAGTCAGCTGCCAAGAACCCAGAAATTGCCCCTCGCTTGCACCTCTACCTGAGGGTCCCCCCCCCCCCCCCCGTGTCTCAGCATGCTGCTTCCACCATCTGTTGCCCCTTGCAGCAGGCTGTATCCCCTTGCCTAAGGTCTGTGCTTTTTGGCTTCCTTGGGTCTCAAGTCTTATTGCTCTCAGGGGTAAGCTCCTGGTGGTCCCAGTTAGCTGCCCAAAAGCTGGAGTTTGCCTCCTGCTCGCTCTAACTCTGGTGGGCTGCCTCTGACTCTGGTACTGTAGGTGGGGTGGGGGAGGGTTGATCAGCTCGCATTTTTTGATGGGACCTATTTTACCCCCTCATACCTTGGAAATGCCCAAATCCCATGTACCTTTGATGCTGCTTCCTACTGTAGGGTCCCTTCGTTCATCTGGATTTTTTTTTGTCCTTTTGAGGTATCATGCATGGGTCAGTGGTGAGGAGAGTTAAGCTCCCTGTTCTACTCTGCAGCCATCTTAACCTGGAAGTCTTCTTGTTGATTTGTTAAATCTAACTTCTTTGGTAAATATTACCTTCTTTTTTTGCTTTGATATTCTGAGGTTTTGTCTGATCCATTTTCCTGCTAGATGAAATACGTTATGCCACTAGGTGGCAGAAGGTCCTCACTCTAGATCTTGTATAGCTGAGAACTTCCAGTAGGTAATAGCAACCTCACTTTCTTTGAAACCCAGTAATACAGAGTAGCTGATTTTTACATTTTAATTTTTTAAACCAGGAACAATACTATTAACATACTAATTATTAAAGGTCAACCATGGGTAGGGTTAGTTTCCCCCCAAAATATTAAACATATTCTCTTCCTTCAAGAACAACTGCTGTACTGAAATACATATTTTTTGTTTTAAAAATAGGCTTAATATCATCCTTCTCTCCCTCCCACCTCCATTCAACTCTGTTGGATGAGATCAAATATACTCATGAAATTTTATAGATGGGAAAATTGGGGGTCTGAGCAGGGAAATGACTTGGCACAAATCATAAAACCAATTAATGGTCTGTTTACCGTGAGTATTCCTACATCTTACTTTCTCTCTTCTTCTCTCTGTACCGTCTCAGTGATTTCATCAGCTATCTTGGGTCCAGTTACCATCTTTATGTGGATACAAAATGTATATATCTATATATCTAGCTCTAATTACTCCTCCTCCCCCCAAACCCTGAATTTCAATCTCACATCACACACTACTTGCTAGATACCTTCACTTGGATGTAATATTGGTACCTCAAATTCAACAGAGCTCATTATCTTTCCCTCTAAACCACCTCTCCTCTTCGAACTTCACTATTTTTTTTTTCAAAAAACCCTTATCTTGTGTCTTAGAATTGATGCTTTAAGTATTGGTTCTAAAGCAGAAGAGTGGTAAGGGCTAGGCAATGGGTGTTAAGTGACTTGCCCAGGTTTACACAGCTAGGAAGGATCTGAGGCAAAATTTGAATCCAGGACCTGCCACCTTCAAGCTTGACTCTTTATCTATTGGGCCACTTAGCTATCTTTTCCCTATTTCTTTTTCTTTTTCTAAAACCTTACCTTCTCTCTTAGAATCAATACTTTGTATTGGTTCCAAGACAGAAAAGTGGTAAGTGTTAGACAATGGCTGCTAAGTGACTTGCCCAGGGCCACACAGCTAGGAAGTATCTGAGACCAGATTTGAACCCAGGACTTCCCATTTCTGTAACTGCCCCCTTCCCTATTTCTTTTGAAGACATATTCTTTCAGTCATCCAAGGTTGTAATCTTGCGGTTATCTTGTATCCTTCTGTCTCCCTTACTCTTTAAAAATTTTTTTTATTTTACTTTTTAAACCCTTACCTTCCATCTTGGAGTCAATACTGTGTATTGGCTCCAAGACAGAAGAGTGGTAAGGGCTAGGCAATGGGGGTTAAGTGACTTGCCCAGGGTCACACTACTGGGAAGTGTCTGAGGCTAGGTTTAAACCTAGGACCTCCTGTCTCTAGGTCTAGCTCTCAATTCACTGAGCTATCCAGCCGCACCTTCCCTTACTCTTTAATATTCAATTAATTGCCAGTTTTTGCAATTATGCTTTCATATCTCTTGAAAATTTCTTGTTTCACTCACTCACAGGACCATTGCTCTAGTTGAGATGCTCATTGTCTCTTGCTCTGACAATTGCAGCCTCTTAATTAGTCCCTTCCCTTTCTAATCCATCCTCCACACAGCTGATGCATAGTCTGACTATGTCACTTCCCTGCTCTTTGATCTTCATGGGCTTCCATTTGCTTCTAGAATAATAATACTACCTTGTTGTCCTTCATACTCGAAGAGGACCAACATGACAACATTGGTGATGTCTTTCGATTCACAGAAATAAGATTTAAGTGAGGCAGAGCTACAGAAAGCTGTTGGCTTCACTCTCTCTTCCAGGTGCATCTAAGTCCAGTGGCAAGACAAAAGCCAAGGCAGCTGGCGATGGCTCCAAGTGTGCTGGATTACTTTGGCTTCTTTAGTATCTGACCAAACTCTAAGTGCTCCACAGTGCCTGTCTGCTGCCTTCATGGCTGCTGGGACAAATTATTCCCATCTGCCCCTTTAGCCCAGCAAAGTCTTCACATGCCTGGGCGTAGACACCCCTAACTCACTGACAAGTTTGAAACCTATTGGTGACTCTCAACCTGATTTAGCCTGCTTGCCAAGATGGTTTGCCATCTTGGTGTGGCCACTGCCCATGCTATGGTTTCTTGAAGCCACAGGTGAGAGGTAAGGTGGAAAACAGCCCTGAAAAAGGGCTCAGCAGACCCTCACACCAGAGGTACTCATCTTCCCTGAATACCCCCCACACCTCAGGATAATAATAATAATAGCTAGCATTTATATAACACTTAAAAGTTTGCAAAACACTTAATATATGCCAACTCATTTGATCCTCACAACAGCCCTTTAAAGTAGGTGCAATAATTATCACTTCACAAATTCCTTAAACCAAGGCAGAGAGAAGTTAAATGATTTGCCCAAGGTCACACAGTTTTTGAGGCAAGATTCAGACTACTGTCTTCTTGACTCTAAGTCCCGTACTCTAACCATTGTACCACCTAGCTGCCCCAACAAAAGCCAAATCTGGTATTTAAATCTTTCTCCAACCTATCTTTCACTCAGGTCATCTCAATATAAATGATCTTGGTGAACTCTGCAATGGACAGTTTCTCTTTCTGAGACTGCTAGTGGAAATTAGAGTTTTTTTCGGAGAAGGGAAAGCTCCTTTAATGGCTTAACACAAGCAAATGATGAGTTAGAAATGGTGATGAAGAGTTCTTCTGCTTCCTTTCAACAGGCTTTATAGAAGCAGTTTAAACAAATGTTCTTGCCAGACTTCTAGAGGGTCAGAATTTTTCCTGTTGATAGCCCACCAGCTGACCATAGGAGGAAAAGAATTATTTATAAGAATAATTGTGTGGGGCAGCTGGGTAGCTCAGTGGATTGAGAGTCAGGCCTAGAGACAGGAGGTCCTAGGTTCAAATCTGGCCTCAGACACTTCTCAGCTGTGTGACCCTGGGCAAGTCACTTGACCCTCATTGCCCACCCTTACCACTCTTCCACCTAGGAGCCAATACACAGAAGTTAAGGGTTTAAAAAAAAGAATAATTGTGAAAAGTATGAGTAACTCAGGTACATGTCATGTTAGTTTCATGAGAATAAGGAGCAATTGTTTCAGGATGTTGAATTTGCCCGAAGCTTTGGAATACTGCTAGGCTCTGGGGGGCTTCCTTTCAGAGAATTAAAACTGATACATTTTTAAAAAGTTAGATGAGTTTTGGGCTCTGTCCTGCTGGAGAATTCCCTATAGTGCTGCTTTGATTTCCCTTCGGAGGGATATAAACACAAAGCATTAGGTTGACATCAGTAGATGGTGAAGTCAATGAAAGGGATTATGTGCTTCAAAACTAAAGGGCAAGATCAAAGGCACCTAGTGGGAAAAACCTACCTCAAACACCCTAGGAATCCAGCCATAATGAAACCACAAGGCTCCATGCTGTATGATTCAAAAGGAGCTCACGTGGCTTTGACAATTTGGTAGATCCATGGAGTTTCTTTCTGAAATCTGGAAAAGTGCATGTTAGTAGGGCAAAATCCTTTCCCTCCATTACTTCCTTCCGTCCTTTGTTCCTCTGTACTGCTTTCCTTTGTTCCTTCCTTCATTTGTTTCTTCCATTTGTTCATTCCTTCCTTTGTTCCTTCCTATGGTGCCCTGGTATCTTACATGGGGTCTTGTCCATAATAAGCAGGTACTTGATAAATCTTTGTTATTACTGAATGAGCTCTCCAATACTGAAATTGTTCAGGAAGAGGGAATGTGATTGCTTGTCAAGTAGGTTGTAGATAGTGTCCCAACAGCTTAGACACAATTATCTCCAAGGTACCTTATAATTCTGAGATTTTATAATTATATCTTCTGCATGCCCCAGTTCTGATAGAAAACTTTTGTGATTCTACCCTCTTTTCTCCACTTAGACAATTTCAATTTGCTTATGTTTCAAGGGGTAGCCACCATATCCATGGAGCGTTCCCTGATCACTCAAGCTTTCATTTTTCTATTTTCTGTACTCCCGTGACTTTTACTCTAGACCTGTAGAGTCCAACTGAAATAGAAATGAGGGTCACAAAATGATACATAAAGATCCCTGAAGGTCTCATATTGACTTAGGAAATCGCAAAATCACTTCATCTATTTTTTTTTAAAATTTACTTTGTGAAATATTTCCCAATTACGTTTATCTGTCTTAGGTCACACTGTGGAGTTCTATGGGCCCCATTGCTAGGCTGTAGGTTTGATACCTCTGCTCTAGACCTCTTGCTAGGTATGGAACAGTGCCTTGTCATGTTAATTATCTTTTCATGTGTTAGCCTTGCCTCCTCCATTAGTCTGAAAACCCTGGAAAGTAAGGATAGTGTCTTATATTTACATCTCCCAGGGAGCCTTCTATGGGGTTACCTCTTGGACAAGAAGTAGATATTTCAGTTAGATACACATCTATTAAGATTACTTTTGTGCAAGGGACTATTACATACTGAATTTACAAAGATAAAAATGAAATAATCCTTGACCTCAAGGAGCTTATATTCTCCTAGAGGTGCCCAATGAATCCTGATTTGATTGAAAACCTTGTCATCAGTTCAGCATTTTGTATGTTCCAAAGAATATTTGTACCCATTTTACTTGCCAAACTTGCAAGAGACCTTGGATGTCATATAGTCCAACAACTTCTTTTAATGTACAAGAAAACTATCAATCTGTAGGACCCTAGATTAACTGCTAGCAGTGACCTTTAAGGATCTAATCCAATCCCCTCATTATATTGATGAGGAAACTGAGGCCCAGAGGTTGAATGACTTGTCCAACTAGGTTTTAAGTTGTTAAGTTGGGATTTGAATCTGGGTCCTCAAACTCAGAATGCATTGCTTGTACTATTGTACCAATTAGTAGGAGATCCTGGATTTGAATTTTTGTCTCAGGACTCCAAATATAGCATTTCTTCTATTGTAACACAACTCTACCTTCTTACTTCTTTCTATGTGGTATGGAAGATGAAAAAGAAGCAAGCGATGAATAACAAGACAGTGTCCTAACCAGCTCTCAAATTTAGGCTTCCTGATTCACAGTCCTAGGACTCTTTCCCAAACCCCTTGTGACCAGTTTCTGAAATGGGAATGATGGATAGGTGTTCTTAACCAGAGATCTATACACTTGGAATTTTTTTGATACTTATTTCAATATAATAGATTTCTTTTATAATCCTATGTATTTTATTTTATGCATTTAAAAATATTCTGAAAAGGACCTATAGGCTTTGCTAGACTGCCAAAGGAGATTATTACACACAAAAAAGGTTTAGAACTCTCCAGAACAAGAGAAAAACACATTGGATTTGGAGTTAGAAGATGTGAGATCAAATCTTGGCTCTGCCATGTATAATCTGTGGGACTAAGGACAAATTCTTCTTTTGGACCTCAACATTTCCTCATTTGTAAATGAGAGAGTTGGACTAGATGACTTCTAAGGTCACTTCTAGTTCTAAATCTCAGTTGCTTCTGGGATTGTAATATACTTTCTTATTGAATTTTGCACATTCAGATTCAATACTAGAAAGGAAAAAGGAGGAAATGCTTATGCGTTTTTTTCACTCATCATTATCTGAATTGCTTAGAGTATCCTTTTTCTATAATAACTTTAGGGTAAATTGCCAGTTTCTAATTCTCTGGAAAATCTGTTTTTGTGAAATGATTGTGATTCTCTGACTGATGCTCTGAACACAGCATTTCAGAAGTTTGGTGACCGTCTGTCTTTTGACTAGGTTTTGGAAGAGAACAGGATTCTGCCCAATTTATAATCAATATTGGGGGCAGCTAAGTGGCACAATGGATAGAATGCTAGGTCTGGAGTCAGGAAGACCTCAGTTCAAATCCAGCCTTAGGTACTTAGTAGCTGTGTGACTCTGGGTAAGTAACATAGTTCTGTTTGCCTCAGTTTCCCTATCTGGAAAATGAGCTAGAGAAGGAAATGGCAAACTATTCCAGAATGTTTGCCAGGAAACCCCCAAAAGGTAGTAAGAAGAGTTGGATATTACAGAAAACAACTAAACAACAACAATAATCAGTATTTGATTATTTGTACCAATGGAGGAGAGGATCAACTGTTCAAAACAGCAGATTATGAAGTCATTTTTTCAGTCTCAGATTTTATTGGGCTTATAGTAGTGTTCCTCTCTCACCCCTCCATTCAACAGATTTGCTTTTCTAATTTTGCTTGTCTTATGCTAATATTCAAATCTGATTGCCTTCCCTGAGGCCATGCCCACCAGCAATAAAGGGAGAAATGTTGGCAAAGTCAGCTTAAAATTAAATATTTGCCATGGACAGTTCACTTTTGGGTAACTGGGAGAAGCTGAATTCATACATAGCATGACTTTATGTGAACAGGACCATGAGTTTATGCTCCCAAAAGTTGGCCCAGACCTGAACAGAATTATGGTCCATGAAAGTTTTTCTCTGATTCCTCTCAGCATCCTTTCTCTTCTGCCTCATTAATCAATCACTCAGCAAACATTTATCAAGTGCCTACACTGTTTGGGTGACAAAAAAGAAACAGACCTTACCTTCAATTAACTTACATTTTGGGGGGAAACAACCTATTTATAAGTAGACACAATGTATAAACAAAGCTCCCCTTTCCTTTGGTGCATGCCTTTCTGCTATCTATACCCAGCCCCTGGTTAAATTCTGTAACCACCTAATGTGAGTTTGAGAAGCTAATGTGCACTCAGGTGTTAATGACTTGACATCTTTCTACTTCAAAGGCTATTTGCCATTCAACAAATGATCACAAGATCATGAAAACAGATTTAGGGCTAGAAAAGACTTTGAAGGTCATCAAATATGTCTAATCCAAAGAGAATATCTAATGGTTGAGTTTAGAATTCAAAGAGTGATTTGGGTTGGGCTTAGTGTGAGGGTGATAGATAAGAATTTTCAGATAGGAGATCTTTGTACTCTTCAAAGTGCTCAACATGGTGACTGGCCACTCTGTTTATATCCATGGACCAAGAAGGGACTTTCCTCTCCCATGCTGGTGCAGTGTATAGCTTTATTTGCAGATATCTTTGTTTTTTAGTTTTCTTAGCTTGGACACACACACACACACAACACTTTACACCTATGTTTTATTTTTTAAAAACACTTTAAATTAAAACATTTTTTTTAATGAACAAAGATCATTTTTCTTTTCTCCTACCACTCTCCCCCATTGCAGGGAAGGGACAGAAAATGAAACTTTTATAACAAATATAAGCAGAACAAATTGCCACTCTGGCCAATTGAAAAAAATGTATGTCTTATTCTGTTCCCTGAGTCTATTACCAATCTGTCAGGAAGTGGGTAGCATGCTTCATCACTGGAACTTGGACTGCTTCTGGTCCACTTCATAAATGGACACATAATTTTTGACCAGGCACAGAATCAGATCTGTTACTCCAGCCTTTGTTAGCTGACAAAAGGATGGGCACTATCGATTGCCAAAGCTCTCTGGAAATACTTTATATGAGTACACTGCAGCAGACTTCTGAGACAATAAAACAAGTCTATTCCTGGCTATCTTGGAAACAAGAAAGAAAATCGAGGCTTGGGGAAATGAACCTTCTTGGTGCCAAAGTGCTGATTCTGACTCCTCCCCTCCCAGTATCACATGGAAACTTGCTACACAAGTGATTTTTGCATTTATTTTCTAGTGCAATTAGAATTCCTCTTTGTGTCTCTTAAAGAACATAACAAATGAAGATGACACTCCTGTAGTATAGATATTTTAATTCTTTCTTTGGTAGAAATTTTTCTGAGACATATATATCTAGTTTCCCTTTCTCACTCAAGAGTATTTGAATGGTGACTGGACAGGTTAAGGGCTGAATCTGGGGCTGGTGTCAGAACTGTGTTTGAGGTGAGAGCAAAGGAGTCTGAGGCCAGAGTGAGAGTTGAATTTGGGGCTGAGATGAGGTCTTTGCCTGTATTTGAGGTTGGGTTTAGGGTTTGACCTGAGACTGAGTCAGAATCTGGGATTAATGATGATTCTGGGACCGGGATTAGAATTGATCTGGGGCTATTATTTTGGTATTACCTGAGATTGATATTAGGGTTGGATTTGGGGCTGGGACCAAGTTTGAGCCTATGGCTAAAGTTAGGGTAGTCTGTGGCTAGAGGGAAGCTAGAGAATTAGGATTGATTAGGATGAGGCTAGGTTGAGGGTCTAGTCTGGCGCTAGGATTAGAATTGAATTTGAGATTATAGTTAAGGTTGAATCTACAGCTAAAGTTGGGGCTCTTGGTAGCTGGAATGAAGGCTGAGTCCAAGGCTCGTATTAAAGTACATTATGGGTCTGAGGGCTGAGTCTGGGGGGAGAGTTGGAGCTGATTTTGGTGTTGGGGTTAAGGATCAACCCATGCTTGGCTGGAAAGTCATGCTTAGGCTGGAATCAGGCTCAGGGCTTGTTCTGTATCTTGGGATAATTTTCAATATGGATTCAGGAGTAAGATTCATGTTGTGGCTCTTGTAAGAGTTTAGCTAGAGAGAATTCCCATATGGATTGAACAAGGTCAGGGTAGGCTTTGAAGACTTTGAAGAAAAGCTAAGACATTCCCTTCTACTACCTAGCTGAGTTCCAAGAACTTGACATCCAAGTCCACATATTTTAGAATTCATTTTATTCTGCAGGACTTGATTTTTTTTCCAAGTAGAAGTCTCAGAGCATACTGTCTAGAATAGATGATCTAGTTGGCAGAACTGAGTGCCTTGGATATATCCATCGCCTTGGTAACAAGCTGATTTGGGTAATCATGGCTGTGTGGTAGTATCCAAATCCAAGCTAGCTCAAACAGAAGAGTTTATTCAACTGGACCTAGCTCTGAAAATAAAACAGGATTATAGAGCTAGAGTTGGAAGAGACCTTGGAGGCCATCTGGTCCAACCCCTTTATTTTACAGATAAGGAAATAGATGCCTAGAGAGACCACACAGGTGGAAAACGACAGATTTAGGATTTGAAACCATGTAATTTGACCCCCAAACCACTATTTTTTCTACTGTATCATACTTCCTTTCATCACCCTGGACCACAGAAAAAGCTCTACCAGCTTGCCTTATAGGAAAGATAATTTTGAATGATCATCATTTTATGCTTTGTCCCTCAGAATTATCTGTTTAGATATTTCTCAAACACCTGTCAAGAGGGGGTAATAAAGATCTGACCAAATGATAACAAGGGCTCACAGTACTGTTTTATTTCCAGAGTCCTGGTTGGATATTTTGATGACACCATCTTTTTTTCTTTCTCTTAGTACAGTGTGTATTCTGCTGTTCTTGGCCCTGATCCTGCTGTTCAGGCAAGGACTGAGATGGGCCCCTTGCCACCTTGAACTTTTGAAATAGATTTTTGAACCTAGGCATAGTACTTTAAATTTGTCCCCATTAAATTTCATTTTATTAGTTTGGGACCACTGCTCTAGTCTATAGAGATCTTGGAACCCAATTCTTTCTCAAAGTTACACTTTTGAGCATCAATTTTCTTATTCATCCGTCTATCAGATACTTTCTAGTGTGACAGAGAGCTAGGAATAAAGCTTCAAATTCCATAAAAAACCACAAACATTCAAACCCAGAGCTCTCTCTATTAGAGGCAGTATGACTGTTAATAGAATATTGGGTTTGAAGTCATGAAGGCCCAGATTCCAGTGCCACCTCTGATGCTTACTAGCTGTGAGACCTTAGACCAATCACTTAACATCTCAATATCACTTTCCTCATTTGTAAAATGAGAGGTATAGACTCAATGATCCCTAAGACCCCTTCCAGCTCTAAATCAATATTCCTATGATGCTTGAAGACTTTTCAACAACAAAGTTTTCTGCTTAATCCTCAGCCATACACAAGTGTAAAATTAGGCATAGCACGCCATCCTTTGAGTAAAGACTTTATTTTTATGAGACAAATGACTTTGTAAACTTTATTTTTCTGAGCCTCAGTTTTCCCATCTATAGAATAGTGATATATAAATAAATGTTCACCTCATTGAGCATACAGTTAGGATCAAATAGGATATTTCATGGACTGCATACAGCACTGTATGTATCTTTTTCACACATTCCTACAGTCAAAGAATTCACCAGCTAGTGGCCAACTTGATGGTGATGGGGATCAGTACTTTGGTTAGTGAAATAGTTGCTATCCATGTAGACTGCATTCAAAGCTTTTCCAGCATGGCAGAAACTACCAGAGCCTGTACTCCACTGCCACAAATTTGAACATCCAGGGTCACCTAAATGTAACAATGAGATATTGGATTAGGATTTTTATAGAGGACAGGACTATATAAATGTGAGTTATTAGGATGATTGTAATTGAAGCTCTCAGGGTCATCCTTCCAAACATTAGTTTTCATCATCTGGTGGGAACAGAATTAAAGAGTAGCTAGGAACATAGATTTAGAGCTAGAAGGGATTTTAGAGACCACCTAGTCTAAATTCCTCATTTTATAGATGAGGAACTTAAGAAGTTAAATAACTTGTTTAGGGTCACATAGCTTTATGTGTCAGAGGAGGGGTTTGAACTTGTGTTTTTCTGATTCCAGGCCCAGTGCTTTGTCCATTGCACACTGTTTGTCAAGGTAGAAGAAACTCCAAAATAGAGGATCCTAAGGTTCAGACATTAAGCAATGTGTCTAGTATCATATAGCAAATATGTGCCAGTGGAGGTATTTGAGCCTAGATTTTCCTGACTACACATCCAGGACTCTACCTAATTTATCTTGTTGTCATTCAGGGTTGAAGATATAGGCTTGGACTGGCACTAACCTGGGAGAACCCTCTATATTATTTTTAACCCCCCCTAAATTCCTGTTTTTAGTATGTTTATTTTTTCCTGTTCTTCTAAAAGTGGAATGTGCACATAAGTAAAAAAAAATCACACAATTCATGGCCACATTTATGCTAGTTAATTGAGAATGTTTTACACTTTAAAGGTAAAAATTGGATTTTTAGTGTCTGTTTTCTCTGTCTCCCTTAAGTGGAAGGAACATGCATAGTTGACTTTGTAAAACATCCACTGGAATACAGAAAATCTAATGCTTTTAAATCCACAGATTTCAGTACAAATCCTGATCTCAAAGTGATCAGTCATTAGATTGATTTTGAAATGAAATGTAGATTCTCAAGAACTGAGAAATTTTAACAGGTAGAGCTATCCAACAATGAGATTGACTACATTGGGAAGCATTGATATCCTTGTTAGTGGAGGTGACTTCCTTGTTTAAAGCTTTTGGAACCATAGAATTTCAGAATTGCAAAGAACTTTGAGGCTCATCAAAGATCCTTTGGCAACTTCTCCTTTATCCCCTCCTAGTAGACTCTTCCCATGTCAAGTCTAGTAGTCCCTTCTAACAATCCTATAACATTTATTTCCTATCTCACTGATAACCTTATAGAATTTAGAGATGGAAGGGATCTAACGTAGGCTAGTTTAACTGGGTTTCTTTGCCCAGAAAAAGGAGGGGGGGGGAAGTAGACAGGAACAGCTAAAATGATGGATGGATCCATAAATGTGCCTCCTGTCACCAAAGTAATTCTACTAACCCCTGTCTTTATACTCTCCTGATCTACTCATGATTGGTCTATTCAAAGGTGCCTGGGGTTTACTCAACCCATTTGTAAAAGACCTCTGTTCTATGTTACTATTTAAAAGGGGAAAGACATGTACACAAGTACCTGTGATACAAGGATAGTGACAGGATGAGATGTATAAACAAAGTGATATGAGAAATTCAAGAAGGGAGAGATAGATCACTTCCATTTGTGTGTGTGTGTGTGTGTGGAAGTTTTACAAAGAAAGTGGTATCTGAATTTGATCTTGGAGGGGAAGAGGAAAAGGAAGGAAAGGAGAGACTTTAGCTGGTAGGAACAGAGATCACATAAGCAAGATACAGGATATAGTAGAGGGCAGAGCAGCAATGGAGGATGAAGGATATTACAGTTTGGCTAGAACATAGAGGGGAGAGGTAGAATATTTAAAGTGAGATATGAGATAAAGTTGATCAGGCAAATTTGATTCAGATTATGGAAAGCTTGTTTTTGCCATGCTCTAGAGTTTATACATTATTTGTTAAATGAGAAGAAGTCACTGAAGGTTTTTGAGCCCAGAGTGATGATATAGTCAAACATACACATTGGGAAGATTTCTCATGCAGTGATGTGAAGAATAGGTTGAAGAGAGAATAGAATAGAGGCAGAAATATTAACTAGGAAGCTATTGCCATAGGCTAGGTGATATGAAATGAAGGAGGGAAGATAAGGGAAATATTATTGAGCTGGAACAATTTCATTTGACAATTGATTGGACATATTGTGGTCAGGGACAGTGGAGAATGAAGGATTATGGTATTTTATATAGAAAGCTGGAAAGAGACTTCCAGGTCATATGATCAACAAGACCTCTCAAACTTCTGTAGGATAGGAATTACCCACAAGAGATAAAGCAGTTTCAAAGATCTCCATGGTCAAGAGCCCTAAAGAGGCAAAAACTTGACGAACTTACAGGAGAGAATTGTCTATAATCTCAGGACTGATTCATGAATAAGAACTTGAATCCACCTCCATCTTTCTTCTATGCCACGGAAAACCAAAAGGTAAAAGCTTGCTCTGGCTAGGACTGCAGCATAGTAATGCTCTGTGCTACAACAGAGGTCAGCTGGAGAACTGAGGAACAGAAGGTGTTGGGGAAGGATACTAGCCATGTCTAGTTGGTGTCAGCTCTGTCACCCCAGAAGTCATCTGAGAAAGAGACTGAGGCTGATGAAACCTGAATTGCCTAGTGTGATATGAGTCTGAGACAATTTTGAGGTTCATCTAATCAGGGAAATGACAATTAAAGGGGAAAATCAGAAAATGAGCAATAAGAAAACGTAAGAAAAAAAAGACAAATTACTAAGGATCTTAGTAGGAAGAGAACTCAGTTAAAGATCTTGAGCATAAGCAGGTAAGCCAACAGGGGAAATATTAATAATAGAAGAGAATATGACCTCTATATTAGTGAAATGGATCTAGACATCTAAAAATGAGTAACAGAAAATGAATCAATATTTAATGTTAGGACACTGGATTCACAAGCAAATATGGGAGATACAGCAAGACATTTTCAAAAAATTTAAAAGTGAAATAATAATAATTAAGGCAGAATTTATGGTATGACTAGCAGACATATTTGACAGATTAAAAAAACTTGAATCCATAGTGGGAAAGCTCACCAAAGAAAGAAAAAGAGAGAACAATTGATCTGGAATGCAAATACAAAGAAATGAAGGACAATCTGGAAGAAGAGAAGCAAAAAACTCCATCCCTCAATAATGTTAAAAGAAAATGTGAGCTCAATTCAAGCAAATCATATTGACCTTGGAGACAGAATGCATAGAGACAACTTACATATGATAGGTCTTCCAGAAGAACACAATAAGTCAAAAACCCTGAATATTATAATTAAAGAAAATTGCCTAGAACTTCTGAACATGTAAACAAAGTGCCAATCTATAGAAGCCTTAGATCGCCTCCAGAAAAACTGCACTGCAAACCCCAAGACAGTCATTAAATGGAACATATCCTGCAAGCACTAAGGTGAAAGACCTTCAAGTATAAAAGAAAGGAAATTCAGGTAACATGAGACTATTATAGAGCTAGAAGGGAACTGAGAGGTCATCTAGTTCAAACCCCACATTTATAGATTAGAAAATTGAGGTCCAGAGAAATTCAACAACTTGCCCAAGGTCTCACAAGCATTGAATGGCAAAGACAACATGCAAGCCTAATTGCTCTGTCTCCTAAGCTGTTACTCTTTCCACACTTTTATTTTTTCCAGCACTTTTGCCATAATGCTTCTCCAGATGACCCTGCTTAATCAGCTTAGGGGTGATGGAATAGATGCTGGTGCCATTATCAGAAGTTAAGGAGATGGGGGAGGGTTTGAGGGAAGTTGCTGAATTAAATTTGGGATGTGGTGAATTTGAAATGTTATCTAGGTGGAGCTGTCCAGCAAGCACTTGCATATTTGGGATTGTAGCTCTGGGAAGGGACTGGGGTAGAGGGGAGACACAGAGAAGTTATAGGTATTGATGAGATCATAAAAGAACATGAAAGATTTTGGCTAGATCTTAAAAAAAAATCCTAAGCAGGGATAAGTTCTAGATACTAGAGCCTCTCCTGGAGGAAGGTCGTAGAGCCTTATTTGCTTCAGAAGTCTCAAGAATAGGGGAGAGTCTTACTGGTCTTGGATCAATCCTACATTGAGCTCCAGAGGTAAAATTGGTATCTCCAGGTCTTTTCCAGATGAGATAGAGGTCTGAGGGGAAGGACACCTGACAGACCTCTCCTGTACCTTCCACTACCTTGTTCTTTCCTTATTTCTTATTCTGCATGACAGATATCACACTGAAGGATACACACCTTGCATTCAGGACAATCGAGAACCTTGGATGGGTGTGAGAGCCAAGAGCTTAGAGAGGCATAATTCTGACCACGACCATAGAAAGGCAGGACATGGTTATCAGTGAATTAGTCCGGTTTTTCCACCCTAAGCAGGAAAAAACTGCAACTCCAGTTGTGACCACAGGGTGACAGCAGGAGATGAGCTTAGTTCCCAAAAGAGGGTGTGGGACTAGGAAAGCTAATCACTTCTTTCCCTATCTTGGGTCACAGAAGAAAAACTTGTACATGTCCCTGGATGTGCTCCTGGCCACTGTCTGAGGATTTTGAGGTTATTTCTTAGTCTTACACCCTCTCTCACTTGACTCTCCCTCAGCCTTACCTTTGACCAGGGCTATGCTATCTCAATACCTCATGACCTATATTGAGGCCCAGAGAAATTAAATGACTTATCCTTAAAAGGGGAGCCATAGGTCTGTATGCTTGAGTTCTTAATCTAAAAATCTAGGGCCTGGAGCTGTGTAGAAGCAGTTTATTCAGGGCTCACAGGCTTCTGCTTCTTTCGTGAGATCCTTAAGGGACCCTGAAGCTCAGACCTTTAGGGGTTGTTCAAAGGGCTGATGATTCTGGGGTTGCATATTAATGTCATTTTTACCAAATGGCAGTTCAAATTCCAGTTGAGTTTTCCTTTTTTTGGAAGCAAAGGTGAATCTCTTCTTTGCTTCCTATCATCTCATCAAGAGATATCCTGGGGCTCAGAGCTGCAGAGTTTCTCAGAGGTCTGTGACTCAAAGGCCATGAGACTCCTTCTTGTTGAGGGCTTAAATGTTGGTGCATAGTTCTTTATGAGAACAAGAAATATTTAGTTTTGTTTCTCCAGAACAGAGAAGTTTTGGGCCCAAGAACTCATAGGACTTCAATGGTTCAAGGGCCAATAAACTATTTGGGAGTTAGCATGGTACAGAACAAAGACCACAGGTGCTGTAGTGGGAGGATTTGGGCTTAGATCTTACCTCTCTCACTTAGCTATGTATATGACCTTGGACATGTCACTTAATCTCATACTTTTCTCATCCATAAGGTGGAGTTTAGTGAGATGGCTTCTGAGATCCCTTCCAACTCTAATGTCATGAGTCTATAGCCTTTGTAGCTGGTAGGTCTTCTAACAGAGACTGACTGACATCAGTAGAAAGGACTTCTAGATTAGATAGCTAACTTTTTTTTAAACATTTATTAATATTCATTTTTAACCTGTTTACATACTTTATGCCCCTACTTTCCCCTTCATCCCCCGCTCTCCCCCATCCATGGTCGACGCACATTTCCACTGGTTGTAACATGTGTCCTTGTTCAGGGCCTATTTCCACATTGTTGTTAGTTGCATTGGTGTGGTAGTTTCGAGTCTACATCCCCAATCATGTCCGCCTCAGCCCATGCATTCAAGCAATTGTTTATCTTCTATGATTCCTCTCCTGCAGTCCTTCCTCTGAATGTGGGTAGCGTCTTTACCATAAATCCCTCAGAGCTGTCTTGTGTCATTGCAGTGCTGCTGGTACAGGAGCCCATTACATTCTATTTTACCACAGTATACATATATATATATATATAGGGGCAGCTGGGTGGCTCAGTGGATTGAGAGCCAGGCCTAGAGACTGGAGGTCCTAGGTTCAAGTCCGGCCTCGGACACTTCCAGCTGTGTGACCTTGGGCAAGTCACTTGACCCCTATTGCCCACCCTTACCACTCCTGGGCTAAGGACGGTCCCTAGCCCGGATGAAAAAGGAGGAGGGTTGGGCATGGGGCTAGCAACCCCACCCTGTAAAAACTACATCTGCTAAAGAAGCTGCAACCTAAAGTAGGGGCAGCTGGGCTAGCTGAGTGGATTGAGAGCCAGACCTAGAGACGAAAGGTCCTAGGTTCAAATCCGGGCTCAGACACTTCCCAGCTGGGTGACCCTGAGCGACCCATTGCCTACTGGTTGTGGCCCTATGCTCCTAGAATGGAGTCCCAGGATAAAAAAAAATATCAGTCTCTGTGTACAGTGTTCTTCTGGCTCTGCTCCTTTCACTCTGCATCAGTTCCTGGAGGTATTTCCAGTTCACATGGAACTCCTCCAGTTTATTATTCCTTTTAGCACAATAGTATTCCATTACCAGCATATACCACAATTTGTTCAGCCATTCCCCAATTGAAGGACATACCCTCCCTTTCCAGTTCTTTGCCACTACAAAAAGCACAGCTATAAATATTTTCGTACAAGTCTGTTTATCTATGATCTCTTTGGGGTACAAACCCAGCAATGGTATGGCTGGATCATAGGGCAAGCATTCTTTTATAGCCCTTTGAGCATAGTTCCAAATTGCCAGCCAGAATGGTTGGATCCATTCATAACTCCACCAGCAATGCAGTAATGTCCCAATTTGGCCACATCCCCTCCAACATTCATTACTCTCCCCTTCTTTTATTTTAGCCAATCTGCTAGGTGTGAGGTGATACCTCAGAGTTGTTTTGATTTGCATTTCTCTAATTATTAGAGATTTAGAGCACTTTCTCATGTGCTTATTGACACTTTTGATTTCTTTACCTGAGAATTGCCTATTCATGTCTCTTGCCCATTTATCAATTGGGGAATGGCTTGATTTTTTTATACAATTGCTTTAACTCCTTGTATATTTGAGTAATTAGACCCCTGTCAGAGTTTTTTGTTATAAAGATTTTTTCCCAATTTGTTGTTTCCCTTCTGATTTTGACTACATTGTTTTTGTTTGTACAAAAGCTTTTTAGCTTAATATAATCAAAACCATTTAATTTACATTTTGTAATTTTCTCTAACTCTTGCTTGGTTTTAAAATCTTTCCTTTCCCAGAGATCTGACAAGTATACTATTTTGTGTTCACTTAACTTATTTATAGTTTCCCTCTTTATATTCAGGTCATTCACCCATTTTGAATTTATCTTGGTGTAGGGTGTGAGATGTTGATCTAAAACTAATCTCTCACATGTTGTTTTCCAAATTTCCCAGCAGTTTTTGTCAAATAGAGGATTCATTTCCCAAAAGTTGGGCTCTTTGGGTTTATCGTACACTGTCTTGCTGACGTCATTAACCCCAAGCCTATTCCACTGATCCTCCCTTCTATCTCTTAGCCAGTACCATATTGTTTTGATGACTGCTAATTTATAGTATAGTTTAATATCTGGTACTGCTAGGCCCCCTTCCTTCACATTTTTTTCATTATTTCCCTTGATATTCTTGATCTTTTGTTATTCCAAATGATTTTTTCTTAGGGAGTTCTTTGATGGCTTGTTCAATTTCTATTTCTGATATGGGATTATTTAGGTATTCTATTTCTTCTGCTGTTAATCTAGGCAATTTACATTTTTGGAAATATTCATCCATATCTCTTAGATTGCTATATTTATTGCCATATTATTGGGCGAAATAGTTTTCAATGATTGCCTTAATTTCCCCTTCATTAGAGGTAAGGTCTCCCTTTTCATCTTTGATACTGTCAATTTGGTTTTCTTCTTTCCTTTTTCTTATTAGATTGACCAGTATTTTGTCTATTTTATCTGTTTTTTCAAAATACCAGCTTCTAGTCTTATTTATTAATTCAATAGTTCTTTTACTTTCAATTTTATTAATTTCTCCCTTAATTTTTAGTATTTCTAATTTAGTTTTCATCTGAGGGTTTTTAATTTGTTCGCTTTCTAATTTTTTGAGTTGCATACCCAATTCATTAATCTCTGCCCTCCTTAATTTGTTAATATATACATTCAAGGATATAAATTTCCCCCTGAGTACTGCCTTGGCTGCATCCCACAGAGTTTGGTAGGATGTCTCATCATTGTCATTCTCTTCAATGAAATTGTTGATTGTTTCTATGATTTCTTCTTTGACTAGCTGGTTTTGGAGAATCATATTGTTTAATTTCCAATTGGTTTTTGATTTGCCTGTCCAGGTGCCCTTACTAATTATTATTTTTATTGCATTATGATCTGAGAATGTTACATTTATTATATCTGCTCTTTTTCATTTGTTTGCAATGATTCTATGTCCTATTACATGGTCAATCTTTGTGAATGTACCATGTGCAGCTGAAAAGAAAGTGTATTCCTTTTTGTCCCTATTTATTTTTCTCCACATATCAATTAAATCTAATTTTTCTAGGACTTCATTCACCTCTCTTACCTCTTTCTTATTTATTTTTTGGTTTGATTTATCTAGATCTGAAAGAGGAATATTTAGATCTCCCACTATTATGATTTTACTATCTATTTCCTTCTTGAGCTCTGCCAGTTTCTCCTTTATGAATTTGGATGCTATACCACTTGGTGCATATATATTGAGCAGTGTTATTTCCTAATTGTTTATACTGCCTTTAATCAGGATGTAATGACCTTCCCTATCTTTTTTAATCATATCTATTTTTACTTTGGCTTTGTCAGAAATCATAATAGCCACTCCTGCCTTCTTTTTCTCATTTGACGCCCAAAAGATTTTGCTCAAACCCTGAACCTTAAACTTGTGTATGTCCACCCGCCTCATATGTGTTTCTTGTAGACAACATATGGTAGGATTTTGGTTTCTGATCCACTCTGCTATTTGCTTCCGTTTTATGAGTGAGTTCATCCCATTCACATTCAGAGTTACAATTATCAGTTGTGCATTCACTGACATTTTTGTATCCTCCTCTAGACCCACCCCTTCTTCTTACACTATTTTCTTTTAAACCAGTGGTTTGCTTTGAGCCGGTGTCCCTTATCCCCTCCCTTGATTGACTTCCCTTTCTTCCCCCTCCCTTGTTATTCCCCTCTTTTTATTTTTAAAGGCCTATTGAATTCCCTCCCCCTTCTTCTCCCCTCCCTTTTTTGACCTCCCCACTCCCCTGTTCCCTTTGCTTTGTCCCTTCTGACTTTCTCAGTAGGGTTAGATAGAGTGTTTTTATCCGAATGGATAATAATGCTACTCTTCCCTCTCCGGGTTGATTATTCTGAGAGTAAGGTTTGATTATTCCCTCTTAATGCTCTCTTCCTCTCCTTCTTATGATAGTATTTATCCCCTCTCCTTCCCATGCCCTCTTTGTGTGTAATAGAATATCCTATTTTTCTTATTTACTCAGATTTTTCTTGGTGTCCCCTACTATTCCCCCCCTCTTTTCATCTTAGACCATTTAGTATCCTATCCTCTCCCTATGAATTATTCTTCTGGTTGCTATAATAGTGAATAGAGTTCACTACAGAGAATTATACATAGCATTTCTCCAACTAGTAATACAGATAATTAGATCTTATTTAAGCCCTTAAAGAGTCAAATTTAAAGAATTATAAGTTTTCTTTCTTTTCCCTCTGTTTCTTATTTACCTTTTCATATTTCTCTTGGTTTTTGTGTTTGGGTATCAAACTTTCCATTTAGTCCTGGTCTCTTTTGTGCAAAAACTTGGAATTCTTCAATTTTGTTGACTGCCCACACTTTCCCCTAGATAGCTAACTTCTGAAAGCCTCTCTCCTCCTGTAATTATGGATTCAGATCCATGAAAACTAGATTTTTTCTCAATTAAATCTGACTTCTGAAGAGCAGTGAGAATGTGGTTCTAAGAGCTACTGTAGCCAGAGCAAGGAGACCCACTTTCAGAGCTACAATTGAAGTCTGCAGTTTTAGATGTCTCCATTTTTATGAAAGCCCTTTAGAAGAGAAACTGGGTGTGGTAGGAAGAAATAATTTTTTCCCCATTGTGTAGAGTAGTGGTGTCAAACAACTTGACCTCTATGGCTGAACCAGATTAAAATGTCATTGTTAAAAATTTAACAAATAAAAATAAAATAAAACATAAATGATGTTAGTATATATTTTCCTAAGTCAATAAGTAGGATTCTTATCTATGATTTAGTACCTTCTGATTTTATTTGAGTTTGACACCACTGGTGTAGGGGGAAGAGAGAGAAAGAAGAGAGACAAAGACAGAAACAGACAGACACATATGAACATGCAGAGAAAGCACTTATTAAACACTCACTGTGCAAACATTATGCTAAGTCCTGGGATTATAGATACAAGTAAAAAAGAGAGATAGTCCCTGCCTTCATTGAATTACATTCTAAAGGAGGAAAACAACCCACAATAAAGAACTGAAGAATTGGCTGAGGTGGAGTTGAGGAATGGAGTTACTCAGGTGGGGGCAAGGTTGAGAGCTAGCTTGGGACATCATTAGCTGATCTTATGAGTTTATGATGTCTAGAAATGAGTTAGTGCCTAAGGGCATATATATTCTAGTGGTTGAATTGCTGTCTGGGGATGGCATGAGCTTGAGACCTTGAAGGTGAATTAGCAAGTACTTGGCAACCCTTAGTGGGAGGTAAGTTAGAGACATTACTGGTGAAAGGTTTAGAAGGTAAAAGGTAAGATCAGGAGGCATACTTGGGTGGTAGGGATACTAAATAGAATAGGAATGTAGAGACAAAAATATTTATTCACTATGAAGAGGACTTAGAGAAATTATAGATGCTCTAGGGCAGCATTTTTTTTTGAGTTCTAGTGCCTAGAGGGCAATTTCAAGCTATCTGTGAGGCCCCCACCCCACATTACCAAAGAGGCAGAGATTGGAGGGAGGAAGTGCTTGCTTAGAACTGCTGGACAGAGGGGCGGGGTATGCAAAAAAAAATGTCCTCCAGCTCTGGGAAGAGGGGGAATGAGCAGCTCTCCAAGTGCCATCTGGGCACATGTATCAATACTACACCAATGCTGCTCTAGAGTGAAAGAGCTTAGTGAAAAGGATTGTGCACGGAACAGGGTGCGTTATAGACATCTCAACCCATGTTAAACTTTTCCTCTCTCCAGAAAATTTTTATATCATTGAAAAGTCATTAATACCTTTTGGAAAAAGGCACAAATATAAAGGATATGTGTGTGGAACTTCTGCTACTTGCACTTTCTGCTTGCTTTGCCCTTCTGTTTATCTCCTCCAATGTGGATGTTAGTGGAGTCTCAATTCTACCTCCCTCCTCCTTAGTTTGTTTTCTTCCTTTGCCTCCTACTGTATTTTAAAAAGCAATTATTTAAAATTTATTTATAATATTTTAAAAACATTTATCATCTCTTTTGAATCTCACAACTATTTAGTAAAGTAGGTACTTCAGATAGAATTTTTCCATTTTATAGGAAATAGAGGCTAAAAAAGTGAAATTACTTGCTCAGATTCTTCCAACTGGGAATCATCAAAAATGGTATTTGATTTTGGGGACTTCCTGTTTTAAAACCCTGTACTCTAGCAGCTATTCCATGCCACTTCCTGTCTTGATTCTTATATAACTCCTTCTCCACCCCTGTGGTGCTCTCTGGTCCTGTTATCTTCTGACTTTCCATATTAGCTTTTTCATTTCTTTGCTGAACCCTATCTCCTCCTTTGTTTCCTACTTTATACTCATCTTGAAAACTCATATGAATCTGGAGAGAGGTGTTAGTTTGGATACATAGAATAAAGAAACAGGAAGAATAGAATTCCTGTGTCAATCCAGAAAGGTTGAAGTATTGGTATTGGGGATGGTGGGATGAGTAGGCTATAGGGTTTGGAGAATGATCATTGGTCACAGAAACAGTTACATAGCCCCACCATATATAGTATGCACTAAACTCTGAGCTAGGTATTAGATGGCATGGGAAGAAAATAAAAACTCCACTAAGGGGAAAAAAAGAGCCACTTAATTGTTCCCTTTTTTTTTTTAACCCTTACCTTCCATCTTGGAGTCAATACTGTGTATTGGTTCCAAGGCAGAAGAGTGGTAAGGGCTAGACAATGGGGGTCAAATGACTTGCCCAGGGTCACACAGCTGGGAAGTGTCTGAGGTCAGATTTGAACCTAGGACCTCCCATCTCTAGGCCTGGCTCTCAATCCACTGAGATACCCAGCTTTTATTTTTACCCCCCAATTGTTCCCTTTTAAGAGCTGCCCAGGATGAATCTTAGCCTGCTCTGGATGCCCTATTCCAGTCAGGCTCCTAAACTTGGAAAGGTACATATTAGAACTTGTCAGCACCAAGGAGAGCTTCCCATCAGATAGTGTGGGACTACAACCAGTTTTTTTATTAAAAAATTTTTTTTTATTAGGGGAAACCTAGGTTTTTTTCTGTCAAGTGGCTCCTGGGGTAGGCCTTCCTAGAACTCAAAGGGCTTGTGCCTGTTAGAGCAGGTCCTAGTCCTCAACAAAGGAATCTACTGTCCTTTTAGAGTTGAAATGTGTCTTCCTGTAATTTCAGTCTAAAAGGCCTCTGTTTTCCTCTCTAACTGCATTGAAAAGTACTTTAGCTAGCTGCTATAAAACACTAATTCTGTCACCTTGTACCAAGTCTACTTGTGATAAGAGAGGCTGAAGTTACAGATAAATAAAATTCCTTATAATAATATGAGATATATATTTAAACCCCATCTTTCTGTCTTAGAATTAATACTATGTATTAGTTGCAAGGCAGAAGAACAATAAGGGCTAGGCAGTGTGGGTTAAGTGACTTGTTCAGGGTCACACAGGTAGGAAGTGTCTGAGGACAGATTCAAACTCAGGACCTCTTCTCTCTAAATCTGATTCTCAATTCACTGAGCTACCTAGCTGCCCCTTATAGATCTATTGTATTTATTTAGAATATTTTTTCATGGTTACATGATTCATGATTTTTCCCACCCCTCTTTTCTCCCTGCTCCTGGAGCTAATAAGTAATTCCACTGGGTTATACTTGTATCATTTATTCAAAACCCATTTCCATGTTATTCATATTTGCAGTAGAGTGATCTTCTAACATCAAAACCCCAATCATATCCCCATTGAACTACGTGATCAATCATTTGTTTTTCTTCTGTGTTTCTGCTCCCACAGTTCTTTCTCTGGATGTGGATAGCGTTCTTTCTCATAATTCCCTCACAATTGTCCTGAATTATTGCATTGCTACTAGTAGAGAAGTCTATTACATTCGATTGTGCCATAATGTATCAGTCTCTGTGTACAAAGTTCTCCTGGTTCTGCTCCTTTTGCTCTGCATCTATTCCTAGAGATCTTTCCATTTCACATAGAAATCCTTCAGCTCATCATTCCTTTCAGCACAATAGTATTCCATCACCACCAGATACCACAATTTGTTCAGCTATTCCCCAATCAATGGATACTTTCTAATTTTCCAAATTTTTTCCAACACAAAGAGTGCGGGTATCAATATTTTTGTACAAGTATTTTTCCTTATTATCTCTTTGGGGGTACAAACCCAGCAGTGGTATGGCTGGATCAAAAAGCCTTTTGCTCAAAATTCCAAATTGTACTCCAGAATGGTTGGACCAATTCCCAACTTCACCAGCAGTGTATTAGTGTACCAATTTTGCTGCATCCTTTCCAACATTTAGCACTTTCCTTTGTTGCCATATTGACCAGTTTGCTAGGTGTGAGGTGGAACCTCAGAGTTGTTTTCATTTGCATTTCTCTAATCAGGCGGGATTTAGAACACTTTTTCATGTGCTTATTGATAGTTTTGATTTCTTCATGTGAAAATTGCCTATTCCCTTGACCATTGTTGATTGGGGAATGGCTTGATTTTTTGTAAATTTGACTTAGTTCCTTATATGTTTGGGAAATTAAACCTTTGCTGGAGAGTTTTGTCATAAAAATATTTTCCCAGTTTATTGCTTTCCTTCTGATTTTGGTTGCATTGGTTTTGTTTGTATAAATCTTTTTTAATTTGATATAATCAAAGTCATTCATTTTACATGTTGTAATATTCTCTGTCTCTTGCTTGGTCTTAAATTCCTTCCTTTCCCACAGATCTGATAGATATACCATTATAGTTCTATATTTAAAATGTTAACTTAAAAAAAAAAGTTTGAGTCTAGCTATCTGACCCAGGCTGGGTCAGTGCAGGGTCCACTCATGGACCTGGTGCCACCCTGCTCCTTTTTTCTGACCTGGGCTGATTCATCCCTCCATAGGTGACTTGGTGGTGTCCTGAAAGATAGCTCTGCACTACATGGCACATATTTGGTGGGAAATGTGACTCCTGATTGGCTGTGGAAAACCTGAGAAGGATATTGTATACATGCTTTAAGACAATTGCTTGATTCATGGCAGATACACAGTAAAAGACAAAGAAAGCATTCCCCTTTGTGCCAATAGATAATCAACACCTTTCCTCCTGTGGGCTACCTCCCAGAGAATTGTATAGTTCCAATCACTTACCATGAGTTTGGACTCAGCAAAAGAGAAGGCCTGGGGTCTTTTCTCCAAGTCTCAGAGCTCTTCTGCTATTCTTTCCTTTCTTGTCCTTAGCTGTTTTGCTACTCTTGGCTCACCTCCACCAGATGGTACTAGTGACCTCATCTTTAGTTATCTGCTCCTGAGCAGCAGGAATGTAGGAGTCTCAATGGACCAAGTTGTAGCTATTTATTGTCTCTGGGCAATGGAATGCCTCCCACACATTTACATTTTCTGCTATTTTATACTCTGGTTCCTCAGCCCCACACTCCACACAAAGGTGGCTATTGACATGCTCCTTTCTTAGACCTCTTAAATAGGTTCCTAATTGGATCAGTTCATATTTACTTCCTTCTTTCCCCCTGTAACTGGGAAGTATGCTTCCTGTTTGCATCAATACCTCCAACTGAGACTTTTGGGATCCAGATTCACTCATTAAAATTTTTAGTTTTCAATTAGCAAGCTTTTATTTTGTCTCCCTCTATCCCTTGTATAGTCTAGAGAAGGCCAGCTGGATGATGTGTGTGTGTGTGTGTGTGTGTGTGTGTGTGTGTGTGTGTGTGTGTGTGTGAAAGTCTTTTGGGGATAGTTTAGGTACTGTCTAACCTGGAGCTAGAGTGATGATTTCCTTTTCATTGTCACAAAATCCTAGATTTGGAAGGCACTATAAGGATCATTTAGTCTAACCTGTATCTGAATAAGAAGTTCCTAAAGGCAGGCCCAGAGATGGGAGGTACTGGGTTCAAATCTGGACTCAGATACTTCCTAGCTGTGTGACCCCGGGCAAGTCACTTAATCCCCATTAGCTAGCCCTTATTACTCTTCTGCCTTGGAACCAACATACAGTATTGATTACAAGCTAGAAGGTAAGGATTTAAAAAAAAAAGAAGCAGCTCCCCTACAATTTAGCTGAAGCCAGCATTTGCTTGAAGCCCTCTAGTGAGAGGGAGTTTACTATCTCTATAATCAGTCTCTTTGCATGGCTCTGATTAAAGTTTTTCCATAGAGCTGAAATCTGCCTCTATACAAAAGGGAGATCGTGTGATGAAATGGGAAGCGTTGAATTTGGCAGCAGAAGACTCAAGTTCAAATCTTCATTATGCCACTAACAATTTGTATAATTTGGACCAGTTGTTCCATTCCTTTCCTCATTTGTTAAATGAAGGAGATGGACTAGATGACTTCTAAGATCTCTTCTTTTCCATCTAGAATCCTATGAACTATCCATTGCTTCTAGTTCTTCCCTCTAGGACCAAGCAGAATAAGTCTAATTCTTCTTCTTCTGATGGTGATTTCCTTTGGATGCTCTTTACAAATGTCCCATCCTGATACTACACTTTGTAAATTTAGAGCAATCAACAAAATGAAATCTTACTATTATTGCCCAGTTAATTGCCAAGTCCTCTCAAATCTAATACCATAATATTCCTTGATCTGTCACATCTCCATTTCATGATTAGCATCCTATTTCAAACTTCTATTCCCTCTCTCTCAGCTGGACTATTGCTATAGCTTCTTAAA
This sequence comes from Gracilinanus agilis, assembly GCF_016433145.1. Taxonomy (NCBI): domain Eukaryota; kingdom Metazoa; phylum Chordata; class Mammalia; order Didelphimorphia; family Didelphidae; genus Gracilinanus; species Gracilinanus agilis. The sequence goes on from NC_058131.1 coordinate 274,341,299, forward strand.
TGATTTTTGACTTTAGGAGCAGCTAGATAGCAGAGCGGCTGTGAGTCAGGCCTAGAGATGGGAGGTCCTGGGTTCAAATCTGGTCTCAGACACTTCCTAGCTGTGTGACCCTGGGCAAGTCACTTAGCCCCCATTGCCTACCCCTTACTGCTCCCTTGCCTTGGAACCAATAAACAGTATCAATTCTAACATAGAAGGTAAGGATTAAAAAATTTGATTTCATTGCTTCTACAACTATGACTTCTACTTTGGATCTCTTCTCCCCACCTCTACAAAACTCTCCCTCCCCCTAGGATCTAATAAAGTCCAATGTGCCCTGTGGATACTCAGGAAAGAGCTGCTTATTGGCTGATTAATTCTTCCCTCCTGATAGAATTCGAATATAGAAAATTCTCCTCCCACCTCTTGTCATATTTATACCAATGGGATGTCTATGGACAGGCTTACTACCTCTTTGTCAGTTTCTGGGTCTTTGCTACCACTTTCCCAAATATCTCCCCCTCTCCTCCTTCTCTGCTCCATATCTTTTCCCTATTTGGATTTGGTCAGCAATTGCTAGAATGGACTCTCCATAGATCCCATTTCCCTGTCCCCCCAGGCCCCTTTATCCCTTTCCTGCCATTCCCATTAATTAACAGTTAGCTCATTATTGGTGACTGAATCTTGATTAGCCTTTTCCATGGCAACTGCTGTAGGAAAGGATAATTTCTTCCACATGCCAGGCTCTGCCCCAAGGGGTTCTGGGCTATGTGCTTATAGTAGAAGAAGTCCCAAGTTCAGAATCAGAGGATCTAGGTTCAAATCTCTTGTTTTGTTACCTTGGTAACAGAGGTAAGTATAAACCTGGGTGTAACTTAACCTCTGGGCCTCAGTTTCCTCATCTTTAAAATGAGAGGAGGATTCAATGGTGATCTCTAAGGTCCTAAATCTTTTGTCTCTCAGGATTATGAAACTTCTGAATTTTGTCCTCTAGGAGAACATTCTTATTACTTCTTCTCCAGTCAAGTTTTTTTTAAGCTCTTACTCTTAGTATTGATTCTAAGACAGAAGTAGGAATTGGGGTTAAGTGACTTGCCCAGGGTCACACAGCTAGGAAGTATCTGAGTCCAGATTTGAATCCAGGTCCTTAAGACTCCAGGTCTGGTTCTCTATCCATAATGCTACCTAGTTGCCCTGGACTTTAATTTTTAATGCCCTCATTTTTTGAAACCAATTTCTTTATTTTAGACTAGGCTGGAAGTGAACCAGTCCAAATCAACTTTTTTTACTGGAGAGGAAAAGTCTAGTGACTGAACAGACACAATTGCTGTGTTAAAGGACACACGTATACTTACAAACCCACACAGAAAGATATTTCAATCAGAGAATCAACAGATATGTTTTCAAATCCTTCTATATACAAAGCACCATACAGGGCACTGTTGGGAGATGTAACATGGAAAATGGCAGGGTGGAATTCCATGTTACAGAGAAGAGTAAGGATCAGGGATGGTGGAGGCTGGACTTAATTTGCTTGATACATAGAACTCCTGGATGTGAAATCTTCCTGTACCCATGCATGAAGGTGAGCACTTATAGTTGCCTGGGGACACCAAGAGGTTAAGTGACTTGTCCAGGATCTCATAGTCAATTCATATCAGCGGCAGAACTTCAACACAGCTCATCCTGACACTAAAAAAGCCAATTCTCTATCTCCTGTACCACAAAGGTAGGGGATGGGTGGACGGAGAAGAGGGTCACAATCATTGCCTTTGAAGAGCTCACAGGGTGGGTAGATAAGACATAATCCAGAATGGGAAAGTAACCACATAAGACATCATCATTCCCAACAAACAGTGACCAAGATGAACAAGATCTGGATAATACAAAAGGTTCTAAGATACAGACCTTACCCTTTAGGTACTTATAATGCAGTGGAAGAGGTTTAACATAGACACATAAAAAGATAATTTGTGTTGTCAGGCAACGTATGATGAGCACCCAGTGAGTGGTGCCGTCATCAGGGCATGATATTGTAGACTGAAATGGTCAGAGCAGTATGACATGGTGGATTGAGAGCTGGCTTTGGAGAATTGGGTTTAAGTCTTGTCTCCGCCACATACTGTCTGTGACACCCTGGGGAAATTATTTAACTTCACTACTCCAGAGTACATCTAAGGCTCCAGTTGCAGAGAAGGTGCCACTGTGTATTAGAGAAGAGAGAATTTTCTTAACAGGCAAAACTATACCATTTAAATTATAGTCCTGATCCTTCCTCCCAAGAGGTCAGGGAAGGCTTTCTGGAGGAAGATGACATTTGATCAGGCCTTTGAATGGTTTGCTCAGGACTCTCACATTGTCTTACCTTTTTTTTTTTTTAAATTAGAGAGGAAAAGCATCTGAGTGAAATTTACTATATAGAGTATGATAACTATTGTGCTTATTCATAACATAATATGATGTCTCCTATCTGGAAGAAATTTGCATTATAAAAGAAGGTCTTGTTTTGCTGATAATATTGGCAATACCTAACTCAAAGGACAAATATTTCACATGCTGGGACAAATACCAGGAAGAAATTGAAAGATCGTGCACTAGAATAGAAAGAATGGTTGGCTTGGGCATCAGAAGATCTGGGTTCAAGTTCTGTCTCTCCTAGTTGATTATCTATGTAATCCCAAGTAAATAATTTAATGTCTTTAAGCCTCAGTTTTCTCATCAAGAAGGGGTAGCAAGGTGACACAGTGGGTAGAACATCAGGTTTAGAGTTGAGAGAATCAGGTTCAAATTTGGCCTCAGACACTTCCCAGTTGTGTCACCCTGGGCAAGTCACTTAACCCCAATTACATAGCCCTTGCCACTCTTCAGTCTTAGAATTCATATTAAGACAGAAGATAAGGATAAAAAAACAATTAAATAAGAATAAAAATAATTAAATTTAAAAAATAAAAAATAGATAAAAAAGTAGAAGTTGGTTTAGATGAGATCTGAAGTCCTTCCTAGCTCTAAATCTATGATCTGTGATTTTGCATATAGGGGCAGGCAGAGCTAGAAGCCTCCCCACGACCCCTTAAACCAATGGTTGGCAACCTTTTTGGCCGTGAGAGCCATAAACGCCTGCGGAAGGAGGAGGCTGGAGGCTGGAGGCGGAAGGCGCTGGAATATGGGGCGGGGCTGAAGGGCCCCCTGGGGCACATCCTTGGGCTCTGCCTGGACTGGCTGGTCGGGAGGTGGAGCCAGATATGGCTCAAGAGCCATACTTGCCGACCCCTGCTTTAAACCATATCACATAAACTGCTTCTAGTTTCATAGCATCGTAGACTCTCTGAGATGGAAGGAGCTTTAGGGGTCAGATAGTCTAACATCCTCACATTCAAAGGACAAATCTGAGGCCCATAAAGGGGAGAGGACTTACATAAGGGTCACTCATTGATTTAGTACCAGTCATGGAATTTGAATCTGAGTCTTCTGACTCTCTTTGCTTCTTTCCCCCACAGGGATTAGGTGATGTTTTGTTAAACTCATTCTTGAACTATGTTTGGGCTTTGTTAGCTAAGGATGGTGTGGCCATTGTTTTAGAATGGGACAGGACCTTGGGGATAATTTTGTCGAATTCTCTCATTTTACAGATAAGGAAATTGAAGCTACAGAATTTAGGTGACTTGCCCAAGGTCATAGGTATTAAGTTGAGGAGCTAGGACTTGAATCCAGGTCCTCTGGTTCCCAAAAACATATCTCTTTTCTACATTTCACATTGTTTCTCTAAATTATTGAGTTGCAGAGTCATGCTAGTGACATTGTTTCTGCCTTGGATGCATGTGTGCATATTAGGAGTGTGTGTGTATATGTGTGTACATGTGTGTATTCATGGCTCATGATGGAACAAATACCTGGGTGCTTCAGATTTTACAGAGCCCCAGAATAAAGTTTATGAAAGGAGTAGCATTGTGGTAAGGAGACATCTCCTTGGAAGGTCCCATTGATCTCTGCCATGCTATCTTTGCAGAGGTACTACTGCACACTTAGTGGTGATGCGCTTGCTGATCCAGACCCCCATTCTGAGTTAGGATGACTTCCCCCACCGTGGTCCAGTACAAGTGCAGACCATTCTGGCAAGAAGGTAAGCTGTCTTTTCCTTGAGTACCACACCCAGGTCTTCAGATGTTGTCAGGCCACCATAAATGGTTTTAGTTCACTCTCAGGAAGCATTGAGACTTCTTATGCAAAAAACTGAACACATTTGGCACAAGTCCCAGGCAGTTATCATGGATTAAATGTACATTACATTTTCACAAGGCCAGAATCAGCTGTGCCCTGAGCAGGAGCAATGTGGACTGGGCCATGTATAGTGGTAACAGCACTTGGACAGCTCATTTATTTGTTGCTTAAGAGGGTTCAGCTGAGAAAGCAAGAACGCTGGCTATTACCATAAGAGGCCAGCTCCAGACCACCTGACCCCTTCTGTCTTCCCTGAAAGACTAGAAGATTTCATCAGAGATAAGGTCTTAAACCTGCTGGGTGGATAGGAGGATCCATGATCCGCCATGTCTGAATTTTTCTTGTAGACGGTCTTACTTACCTTTATAGCACAAGGAAACTGGAAATCTAAAGGGGAAACATTTGTTCAATGATGTGATTCTTTCTCCTCACCTGGCCATGAACTCTAGTGCAGGGACAAGGATTTCTCCTTTTACCCTAAGGCATAGCACATAGTATATTTATCCCCAGAGGCCAGGAAAGTACTTGGCATATTTTAATCTTTTTTTTTATTACTTTAATTGTGATTTCCTTGGTATAGGAAACTCCTTTTTCTGATATAGATCAACGTCTTCTTTAGAATTTAGAGTATAAGAGGTTTGCCTGAGAGGTTGGCAAAGAGAGGTCAAATGACTTAACAATAGCCACACACAGCCAGTATGTGTCTCAGAGACTTCCTGACTCTGAGGCCAGCTCTCTGTCCACCATACCATGGCTACCTCATTATCTAGAACAATAAGTGCTTGTTGACTAAGAACATTTCTTTATTTAATTCAATTAAAATTATTAAAAGCCTACAATGACTAGACATTAGGCTATGTATTGAAGGAGATATAGAATTTAATTGAAGTAAAATAGGAGTCGGGATATCCATTGAGAGGTGGATGAAACCTTCAGCACAGTATTCTGATGGTCTTTGTGGAAGAAGAGGAAATAAGAGGAAATGGGGGCTTTTGGTTTGATCTGAGAATTCTGTGACGGAGAGTTGTTAGATGGTAGAATTGATGATCAAGAAATCAACGAACATTTAGAAAGTGCCTGTTATGCCTCAAGTATTATGCTAAGCATTAAGGATATAAAGATAAAAATAATCCCTACTCTCAAGAAACTCAATTCTAATTGATGGGAGAAGGCTGTGGACTTTCGTTTACTTCAAAGATCTTAGAGGCAGAACAGATTTTTACTGACCTGGCATGACATGGAGCTTAGGATGTTACTTGTGGACCTTTTAAAGTCTATTCTAGTAGATGAGAGGGAGGGAGGAAAGAAAGAGAGAAAGAGAGACAGAGACAGAGTGAGTGTGTGTGTATATGAGAGAGAGCGAGCGAGCGAGCGAGAGAAAGCGAGAGAGAGAGAGAAAGGGGGAGAGAGAGAGAGAGAGAGAGAGAGAGAGAGAGTCTAGAAAGGATGAAAGGGTTACATCTATTTTCTTCTATAATCTTTCCATTTTCTGAGTTGGACTTGGAGAGGTCAATATTTCTATCTCTTGAACTCCAGGTAAAATTGCAATTATGATATCCTGTTCCAGTTTAATGAAATTTTTGAACAAGTATGAAGCAAAGAAGACTCCCTGGGGGACACTCAAAATAAAGTATAAGAACCCCACTCCCAGAAAGGCACTTTGGAAGATACCCTTCCCTCCAGTGGGAGCACACTTTCTTACTGGAGCACACATCCTTTCTGCCTCTGTGCTCCCTAACATAGCACTACTCCTATATCAATTGTACTCTACGTTAGTGTGTTGCCTTCTGATTGTATAAGTGGATTGCTTATTCAAATTCTACAGTTGTCTTTTGACAGTTATTCAAATAGCTAGTAATCCTTTATATCATTAAGTTCTTTTGATAGTATTGGGATTAGATATATGATTTCATTGGTCTAGGGCAGTGTTAATATGAAAAATGATAAAGGCTGGTATAAATATATAAATTAGTATTTTAATTAAAGCCATGTTGATAGATAAAATCATTAGACCACGCGCTTGTAAGCATTCAAAACTGCCGCCTCCATTACTGCCTCCTAGCCAAGCGCCTACTCGCCAAAGAGCGAGCCTACTGGCAAAAGAGAGCCACTCCCTCCTAACCCACGAGATTTAAGCGCTCCCCTGCGTCAAGACGTCGGAAACGGAAACCAGTTGGACCATGTTGGATCAAGGGAAATGTAGTTTTGATACATTTCCCTTGTCCATAGAAATATATACATTTTTAGATGGTTTTTTCCAATTCCTTTTTACAGCAGTGATGGGCAAACATTTCAGGGGGCCACATCAGGCCTGCAGGCCATAGTTTGCCCATCACTGGTCTAGGGAATTACAACAATGCAGGTTGACACCTTCTCTGAAATGTATATTCTTAGAGAGTTGCCTCGAACATTGAGGGGCAAAGGAACTTGTCCAGGATCACCCAGTCATTGGGTTTTAGATCCAGTACTTGATTCCATGTCTTTCTGACTTAAAGGCAAGGTTGGCTCTCTATCCATGGCATCACTCTGCTTCTCATTCTAAAGTTATGTGAATTTGACTTTGGTTCTTGGCAAAATTCTGAAGTACCTTATAAAAGGCAGATTCACAACCATGTAGCATAGCTGGAAGAGATGTGTGTGTGTGTGTGTGTGTGTGTGTGTGTGTGTGTGTGTGTGTGTGTGTATTTGTTAAAAAGTAGCTTAGGATTGTTGAAAGCTCTGTACAGTTTTCCAAATGCATTATGGATGCATCTTGTCCTTTTATTCACTTCTGCCCCTCCCTCCCCATTGCCTATTTTCAAAGCCTATCCAAGATAGATGTACTAATGGATTAATTCAATGGACCATCCATCCAATGGCCTATCATACATTGTCTGGGAAGCAGGTATTTTCCAGAATTCTAGAGGCCCCAAAGGACAACAGAGAGACTTATATTGTGTGTTAGTAGGATGCAGCATATTATCCATGATGACTTGTGCCCAAGAAGTTGTAAGAAAAGATATCCAATAAATATATTAGAGAAAAAAGGAGACAAGTCTATTATATAGCAAGAGTGTAGGTTAAAAGATGACCAGCATGAGTTACTCATTACCCTAGTACTCATGGAATTTTAAAAGACCTGGAGGAAGATTTTTAGCTCTTTGGGTTTATCTTCTACAATGGTTTTAGGAGAGTGCATGAACAAGAGTAGCATAGGATGAGAAGATCTGAGTGCCCTACAGTCTACAGCATTTTTGGGAACTCCCATATTGATGAGGCTGTTGACTCAGTGATGTGTTGAAATGTTTTTAAAGGGATTGCTTGTGAGCACTCAGAAAAGGAAACTAATAATCACTATAAGTCTTTATCATCAAGAATGAGCCACAACACTAACTTCATTTCCTCTTTTTTTTTTTGGCAGTTACTAGATTGTTAGATTGGGGAATGCAATAGGCCTAGCATCCTTAGATTTTGGCATGTTTTTGACAGTCTCAGGATATCCTTATGAGCAAGATGGAGAGATCTGGGGCAGATGTACTGTTAAGTGAATTCAGAACTGATTGAACTACCAGACCCAAAGGGAAGTGATTAATGTCAACCTGGAGGGAGGCCTCTAGTGGAGTGCTTCTAGGGAGCTGTCCTTGTCTCTTTTCTGTTCAAAATTTTAATCAATTACTTGGATGGAGGCATAGATGGCATGTTTATCAAATTTGTGGATGATATGAAGCTGGGAGGAGAGCTAACATGCTGTTTGACAGAATTAGAATTCAAAAAGATCTTGACAGCTTAGAATGATGGGATGAATGTAATAAGATGAAATATAATAGAGATAAATGGTAAAGCCCTATATTAGGTTAAAAAATAAATTCCATGAATACAGGATAGCGGAGACGTAGCTTAACTATAGTTCATGTGAAAAAGTGGCAGACTTTACATGTCAGCCATGTGACACAGCAGTTGACAAAGCTAACATGACTTTAGGCTTCCTTAATAGAAGCAGAATCTTTAGAATAATTTCCTTGCTAATAATTTCTGTTCTATAACTCCCAAGCAAAAGATCATTCTCTCCTAAGGTTTGACACCGTGGCTATTTTTGCGTTTTTCTTCTTCTTTATGCCCCACATCCTGTTGTTGGGTTCTATTGGGTCACATCAGTTCTGAGAAATTACATTTTAGGAAGGATGTTAGAGCATTTAAATGGTCTGGACTTGGAGTCAGGAAGACCTGAATTCAAATCCAGATTTAGATATGTACAAGCTTTGTAAATCAGTTCCTGGAAAAGCTACTTAATCACTGTCTGCCTTAGTTTCCTCATTTATAAGATGGGGATAGTAATAGCCCATGGGCAGCTAGGTGGTTCAGTGGCTAGAGTTCCAGACCTGGAATCAGGAATACCTGAGTTCAAATCCTGCTTCAGATACTTATTAACTATGTGATCCTGGATAAGTCATTTAACCATATTTGCCTCAGTTTCTCATCTATAAAATAACCTGGAGAAGGAAATAGGAAACTACTCCAAATGAGGTCATGAAGAGTTGGACATGATTGAAATGACTGAACAACAAAAATAATACCACTTACTGCTAGGATTGTTGTGAAGATCGAATGACATATTTGTAAGGCATCTGAAGGGCTATATAAAGTCTTGTATTATTATTATTATTAGACAGCTGGAGCACTTTCAGAAGAGGACAACCAGGAGGGTGAGAGGAGCACTAAAAACCATGCCATACAAGCAATAGTTGAAAGACAGAATATTTAGAATGGAGAAGAAAAGACTTAGGGTCGGGGCAAGAAATATGATAAGTTCACTTCAAGTATTTAAAGGGCCTTCATTTTGGAAGCAGGATTGGAAGTATTGGGAACAATGGCTGCAATTTTCATAGAGGCAGATTTCAATTCTCTATGAGGAAAGACTTCCTAATAATTAGAGCTGTCCCAAAATGGAATGGACTGTTTCAGGAGGTAGCGGGTCTTTTTTCACTGGACTTTTTCAGTGGAGACTAGATTAGGCTTAGGATGTAGTTGTAGTTATTCAGTTGTATCTGACTTTCTGTAATTCTATTTGAGATTTTTCTTGGCAGAGATATTAGAAGGGCTTGCCATTTCCTTCTCTAGCCCATTTTATAGATGAGGAAAATGAAGCAAACAGAGGTAAGTGACTTGCCCAGGGTCACATAGTATGTGTCTGAGGTCAGATTTAACTCACAAAGGTAATTCTTCCTATTTTCCAGCCCACTACTCTAACCATTGAACCACTTAGCTGCACATAGTTTTATGATAGTACAGAGGAAAGAGCACTAGGGTTTGGAGTAAAAATCATTTGACCTTGGTTCAAATCTTGCTTTACTGTTTCCTATCTGTGTGACCTTGGGCAAATCACTTGACTTTGATCACAGGGCTTGAATGATTTGGAAGTCACTATCTCTAATCCTTCCCATAAAAAGGATGACCAGTCCTTGCTATTTGTTTTGTTACTGCTTTCTAAAATCTTTCAGGCATTACCATCAATCTTCACTCTTTGCTTTCTAGATTCTTTGCATTGTCATCCAAACTAATGGTGTAACCTAAGAACAAATCTCTTGGGTCCTTCTGTTGAACCTATAGTTACACTTTCATTTAAGTGCTATCTTCCCCATTAGACTGAATTGAAACTTTTCTTTTTTTTGCCTTTCTTCATGTACCTGGTACTTAGTGCCTGTCTCATAGTAATCATTCAATAAATGCTTTCTTTCATTCATTCATTCCCTGGACCTCAGTTCTTTATGTGAAAAATGAAGAGGTTGGACTAGACGGCCTCTGAAATCCCTTCTAGTTCTAAATCCATAACTCTGTGATTTACCATTTGTTAGGAACGTTGTTGGAGTGATGTTCTTCTTTAGAGATAAGTAGACCTTGATGACTTCTGAAACCCTTAGACTCTAAAAGGCTCTGACTCTAAAGTGTGAGCCTGAATGATCAAGAGGATGATTGTTCTTCAACAGAGAAGGAAGTTGGAAGTAGGAGCAGCTTTATGGATAAGGCCATGAGTTCATTTTTGGACCCATTGGAATTGAGATGTTAATGGGACATCTACTAGAGAGTTAGAAATACAGTTTGTCCATCACTCAGGGTCAATGATAGAATTAACAAGTCTCCCTGGTCTATCTGTTTGCCTGTCGATCTGTCAGAAAAGGCTAAAGTCTATTGGAGAAAGAAATCAATCTGAGTCAAGGAATCAACGTTATTACTACAATCACCCATAGCAACATATATCGAGACCCCCTAAAACATCTAGTCTTATGCTTGGTGCTGTGGGGTCATATGGAGATGTTTAAGAGTTAACTGCTTCACAAGATCACAGTCTAGCTGGGGAGAAAGGACATATAGATAGCAAGGGGTGCTATCAGTTAACCTATGCTTGGTGGTGGTGCCCCAAAAGTTCATGCAATAGTACAATAGATGATGGAACTAGGCTGTCCTCCAAGGTCCTCTCTTGGTCCAGACTCTGTGCTGCTGGGATGGAACTGCTTGTAGAAGAAGAATTTCCATGGAGTTTCCCTCCATGAGATAGAATCACTACTCGGTGCTCTTGAATGGTTAGCAGAAGGATGGGGAAGTTGTGCTGCTGGGGTGGAGTTGAGGGAGAGGATAGAAAAAGAAGAGAAGCAAATGGTACCCAAGTGAGAGTCCTTAGGGAAGGTCAATGGGCACCATTATGGTTCTTTTAGGAACACTACTCTCCTAGATATGGTTCTGACAATGCTCTTTCTCATTGTGTGATTTGGGGGTAAGTCCTGTTCCTGTTTTAGATCTCAGTTTCCCCATCTGTAAAAGGGAATGTATGCATCTTTGCAATGACATAATATAGCATAATGCAACAGAACAGGTGTAGATCTCAGAGTCAGGAGAGTTGGGTTTGAATCCTGACTGTAGCAAGAACTGTCTTGGGAAAGACACAGCTCCTCTCTGAGTCTGTGTAAAACGAAAGGATGAATAAAAAGCATCTGTAAAAAATAGTGTGTGTGTAGGAAGTGATGAATGAGAACACAGTACCTGGCACACAGTAAATGCTCAATGATGCTAGTTGACTGCTTTTTAAGGGCCCTTACAACTCTAAGACTCAATGATTCTCTGTGTGAGATTAGAAAGAGTTAGTACACCATATATTGCTTCAAGGGAAGGGCTTACAGCCTAGGTTTCAAAACCAAGAATGGAGGACTGATCTCCCTTTGGCTGCTTATAACTAAGGCTTGTTTCTGAAGTCTCACATCTGAGAACACCACCCATGTTTCTTTAAGATTCAGAGAAGGAGTGATAAATCACCCCCCTCCCCTTCCCACCTCCTTTGGCATTCAGCGTGTACAGTGTCTAATAGTACATCAAGTTAGACACTAATAGCTCTAAACTACAAGCCTGATTTATTGCTCTTTCCTTGCAAAAAATCTGTTTTGTTCCCTCAAGATCCTCCAACTCTGCTATAGCTGATCAATTTATCACTCTTTTTAATATGCACCATGGTTGTAATAATGCCTTCCTTTGCACAGGAAAATTATGTCCTCCCTAAGACATAAGTTTCAAGCTGTGTTTCTAGTAGGGAGGAAGGGTTGCATTGAGCCATTCACACTCCCTTTGAGTTCTGCCTATGATCAGCTTGTTCAGTTTCTGTGCCATTCAGATCAAGGAGATGATAAATTAAGAGGAAACTTAGGGTTGTGAGAAAATTGTTAGTAGGATAGACCTGAACTCATAATCCTGCCTCTGATACTAGCTTTGGGACCATTAACAGGTCACTTAACCTTTTTGGGGTCTCAGCTTCTTCCCCTGTAAAATGGGGATAATAATATCTATAGATCTACTTTACAGGTCTACCAGGATTAAATAAGGTAATATGAACAAAGTGCTTGACAAACTTTAATGCACCTATACACACATAATGTTGGCTGCTATTTAAAAAAAATCCAAATATTGGCTATTATTAAAATAAATTCCATAGTCTTTTGGTGATGTGATCCAGATACAAGTGTTTTGGACTCCTTGGGGACTCTGGGAATTTCCTTTGTTTTTCTTCTTGAAGATGAAACTCAGTTAGAGCCTTTCTTTATGTATTCATTAAACAACTGTTGACTTAATTTGTTAAAGATTCTGGGGGAAATGGGGCTCTGTGAAAGAAAGAGACTTTGAATGAGGTACAATCCCTGCTTTCCTGACGATGTGTTTGACTCTTCTCTTCTTCTGTTGGCTTAGCCCCAAGGAAGTCAAAGTAGTTAAGACATGGAAGGGAACATCATGGAGAAGCATTGGTTGAGACTAGTATTCTTAAACCTTTTTGTGTGTGTGGCAGTCTACTGATGCCTATGAACTTTTCTTAGAAAAATGTCTTGAAATGATTGAAAGAAATACTAAATTATTAAAAAGAACCTTACCTTATGTCTTAGAATCATTATTAAGTATAGGTTCCAAGGTGAAAGAGGAGTAAGGGCTAGGCAACTGGGGTAAGTCACACAGCTAGGAAGTGTTGGAAGCCATATTTGAACCCAGAACCTCCTATTTCTGGTCCAGGCTCTCTATCCACTGAGCCACTTAACTGCCCCTTAAATTTCAGTAATAGGCTAGTGAAGATAAAGATGAAAAAATTTTTCCTATCCAATTTGACAGTTATTCTGAAACCTATTCATGGGTTTCTTGGGAATTTACGGAGCTCAGTGTTGGTTCGGGAATCTCCCAGGGACATCCACGATGCTCCTGGGGCCATTCATAGAAGCCAAAGGCCAAAAAGAGTCACAGATGTGGAGATCTGTTGACTTTCCAACTGCACTGACTGCTTCACTGACTTTAGCTGGATGTGGTTAGAAGAGAGAAAGCCCCCAAATATGTGGGCTAACTGCTGAAAAAATAAGGTTTTGGAAAGCAGAGCTTTAGCATACCCTGTGACTGTGCTTATTATGGAGACAGCGCTTTACCCCTCTTCTCTGTTTGCTATTCCTGGTCTTCCTGTCTCTTACTCACCCCATAAGTCAGGCGTTTACTAATTCTAGCTTGGGGCTCAGCTTGGGCTAGGGGCTCTTGACTTTCTTTGGCATAGTTGCTTTTGGCTTTTCTGCTAAACCTGTCACAATCACTATGATGAAGAAAAACTCAGGGGTATCCATGGGAGGTTACAGACAAACAAACAAATAAAACAAAAACCAAGACCTGGAAAACAGAGACATGGCATAAACATCCACTAGATGATGGAATATCGCAGGTTTTTAATAAATATTTGTTGAATTGACATGTTTTGTTGAACTTAGTGAGGTATGCCAGGTCACCTGAGCCATGGACCTGGCAAGCAGCAGATGTGGGGAATAGTCTTGAAGGCTGCCTTAACTTTTCTTTTGCTCTGGGATTCCTGATAGCAGTAGATAAAACAGCAGAAGAGGAAATTCTTGGCTTTTTTTGTTTCACCTAGTCATTCCCCAATTGATAAATGGTGAAAGGGTTAAAAACAGGCATTTTTCAGATGAAGAAATCAGAGCTATCTATGATCAGATGAAATAATGCTCCAAATTACTATTGATTAGAGAAATACAAATTAAAACAGCCCTGAAGTATTACTTCATACCTATAGATTGGCTAATATGGTAGAAAAGGAAAATGAGAAATTGAAGGGTGTGGGGAAATCGGGACACTCATGCACTCTTGGTGGAGACATGAACTGATACTATCCTTATGTAGAGTAACTTGGAACTATGTTCAAAGGACTATAGAACTATGCATACTCTTTGATCCAGCAATGCCACTATTAGGTCTGTGTCCCAAAGAGATTTAAAAAAAGAATCTATGGTTCAAAAATATTTATAGCAGCTTTTTCATTGTGGCAAAGGATTAGAAATTGAGGGTTTGCCCATCAATTGTGTAGTGACTGAACAAGTTGTGATATGTAATTGTGAGGTAATCCTATTGTGTTATAAGAAATGATGATCAGGATACTATTGTTCATTTATTTATTTATTTATTTTTGGGACATTTTCTCTATGGTTACATGATTCATATTTTCTCTCTCCCCTCATCCCTCCCACCTGCTCGAGTTGACAGCAATATCACTAAGTTATACATATATATTATCACTCAAACTCATTTTTATATGATCAGGATTCTTTTGGAAAAACCTGTGAAGACATAAAGTGATGCAAAGTGAGCAGAACCAAGAGGACATTGTACACAGCAGTGGCAACATTTAATGATGATTAACTGTGAATGACTTAGCTATTCTCAGTAATACAAAGATCCAAGACAATTCTGAAAGACTTATGAAAAATGCCATCTACTTCCAGAGGAAGAACTGATGGAATCTGAAAGTCTATTGAAGCCAATTATTTATTACTTTCTTTAGCTTTTTCATGTTTTTTTTTGGGGGGGGGTCTGTGTTTTCTTTCACAACCTAACTAGTATAGACATTTTTTGCATGACTGTACATCTATAACATATTAAATTGATTGCCTTCTCAATGAAGAGGCAGGTTAGGGAGGGAGGGGAGGGAGGGAGGATGAGAATTTGGAATTCAAAACTTTAAAATGAATGATAAAATTGTTTTTACATGTAATCGGAAAAATATTTTAAAATGAGTAATCTTTGAGATGACATAACATCTTCTGGACAAAACCATAATTAACATGAGGTGAATGGGTCTTAGTATAGGAAAGGTTGACTCTGGGGTTTGACTCAGGAGCTTAGTTCATTCCTTAAAAGGCTATGCTTCCAGCCACACTCTTTGTGGGGGCAAAAAGTTGGAAAATGAGGGAATGCCCTTTGATTGGGGAATGGATGAACAAATTGTGGTATCTGTTGGTGATGGAATACTATTGTGCTAAAAGGAATAATGAACTGGAGGAATTCCATGTGAACTGGAACGACTTCCAGGAATTGATGCAGAGTGAAAGGAGCAGAACCAGGAGAACATTGTACACAGAGACTGATACACTGTGGTAAAATCGAATGTAATGGACTTCTGTACTAGCAGCAATACAATGATCCAGAACAATTCTGAGGGACTTACGAGAAAGAATGCTGTTCACATCCAGAGAAAGAACTGTGGTAGCATAAATGCAGAAGAAAAACAACTGCTTGATCACATGATCTATGGGGATATGATTGGGGATGCAGACTCTAAACAATCACCCTAGTGCAAATATTAATAATATGGAAATAGATGTTGATCAATGACACATATAAAATCCAGTGGAATTGCACATTGGCTACGGGATGGGGGAGGAGGAGGGGAGGGAAAGAACATAAATCATGTAACCATAGAAAAATAGTCTAAATTAATTAATTAGATAAATAAACTTAATTTTTTAAAAAGGCTATGCTTCTTCTCTGTGGTGACCACTGTTCTCTCTGCTCACTTTGTATATCTCTGTTGGCTCATATTGCCATCCTACCCAGGGCTTTCTGGCTCTAATCAATCAATCAGTCAACCAATCAGTCAATCAGACTAACAAACAAGCTTTTAATAAGCACTCCTAATATGTCAGATACCTGAAATACAAAGGTAAAATGAAATAATATCTGCTTTCAAGGAGTTTATGTTCCATCAGGAAAACAAAATATACATGTAGGAATATATATGAAATAAAAACAAAGCAATTTCCCATTGGGACTCTTTTTTCCTGTAATCTGTACCTTGCTCCCTTTCAGTGAAGCAAGTCTTGCCTTGGTCCCTCTTCTGGCACAATTGTTGGACTTCTCTTTGTATCCCCTCATCAGCCCAACTGTTTTTGCCCCAGAAAATATTCTTAGTTATAGCTCAGCTTCTCTATGTAGTTCTCTGGGGCTGAACTCAGGGACTACTTGATAGACTGATCTATCTCACTGCCCCACATTTATACGGTATCTTATGGTGTACCAAGTACTTTCACACCCATCATTTGTATTTCTCGCAGTACCCAATACAGGTTCTTTTAAAAGGTACTCAGTAAATCTGCAGGTATAACCATTTTATTCCCCTGCTCCATAAACTTCAATGGCTCCCTATGTTATTTCCCTATTATCTCCAGAATAAAATATAATCTTCTCTGTTTGTCTTTTAAAGTCCTATAAGAATCTGGTCCCTAATATACCTTTTCAAATTCACTATGCACTATTTCCCTTCTTGGAATGTAGAGTCTAGGGAAATTGGCCTTCTTATGGGTTCTTACACTTGGCACTCCATCTCTTATTTATATGCTTTTTTTCCTGGCATACTTTATTTCCATACTAGCCAGGTTGTGAAAGAAAACACAGACCAAAACCCCTCCAGTAAAAAGATAAAGTAATAATTAGTATGTTTCAATATGTAGTCAGACTCCATCAATTCCTTCTCTGGAGGTGGAGAGCATTTTCATGCTTAGGATGCTATCCCTCTTCCCTGTAATTCATATTTCTCTCAAAACTCAGCTCAAGTATGTAGACCATAGTCTACAGGAAACCTTTCTTGATTCCCCATAACTTCAGCTGCCCTTCCTCTGTAAAAAACTACATTATATTTTTCGTAACCTGATTCTGTGTATCATATATGTGTTATCACCTCCAATAAGCTCTTTGAGTTTCATTTATTTTGTCTTTGTATGCCCAGCACTAAACAGTGCCTGCCTGCATGCAGTAGGCATAGAATAAATGCTTGAAGATTTATTGACTGATTGAATTGATTTGTTTTCTCCACTGGAGAGGAGAACATTGAGTTGTCTTGTTTTCTCTGTTCCTTACCCCAACCTTCCCCACATACTTTTGTTATTCCAGAATCTCTGTTCTCTTTTCAAACCTCCCTCTTGGAGGGGACCATGTAAGTTTGGAGAGCTGTTGAATACACATCTCAGTAATTACCCATGTAATACTCCATCAGGGTCCAGAAATGGCGTTATTAAAAAGAAATCTCAGCAGACATATAAAATGCATCAACTATTCAATATTCCTCATTTGATCATAATTAAAAGTAAAAAATATAGGCCGGGAGGGGGCTAGTAATGACAGATTTGCAGCACAGGACTAATGGGCACATTATTAACATTAGGAAATTGCCTGAGACACAGGGCTGGCTCAGTGCCCGGTTTAAATATGCATTAGATGGGTGACATGTGCCTCCGGTGATTAATAGTATTATCCAAAAAATTAAGTGAAATTAATCTCTCTGACCTCTGAGGCTATGCCCTGGCAGTACACCTCTGGGGCACCAAGCTTAATAACCTTTTGGCCATGCTGGTACCCTGAGGCCTTTCTTGGCTGCTTAGAAGGCAGGGTGATGTGTTGGAGTGGGGAAGCTACAAATGAGAATCAGATGTTTCTTTAGGCAAGGGGCAGAAGGAAGTCAGGGTCAAAGTTGTCCCTATTGTATATCCTCCCATGAGGGAGACAGTGGGAGAGGGAGAAGAATGTGGTCCTAAAAAAATTCTTTGAGACTCCTACTGGTGTGCATACTGGTGATGATGATGGACTTCCCATCCTCATTGAGACAAAGCTGTGGGATGGCTCCCCCCGATTTTCTTTCCCACCCTTTAGACTGAGAGTCAGTGTACCTTAATAGAAATGAATTGGCTTTGAAATCAGAGATCTCTGATTTCTGCAGCTTGGTATCTTTGTGGTCTTGGGTAAATCATTTCATTCTCTAAGCCTCAGTTCCCTCATTTGTAAAATGAGGGAGTTTGACAAGATGGTCTCTGAGATTCCTGCCAGCTTTTATACTAAGATCTCCTAGTCTAATCCTTCTTATTTCACAGTGGAGATCTGTAGTCAAACAGTCTTTAGCTAGACCTGAAGTCACAAAGTCTTTAACTTTAACTCGTGGTTCCAATATTTAAATGCAGTTCCTTTAATTCCAATTTTTTTTTTTTTGCTCTTTCCATGATACCATAGGGAACGTTAAGAAGACAGATGCAAATAAATTTCAAGGTCTGGTGGTGGTGGTGGAGCATGGAAGAAGGTCATTCCTGCCTGAGGAAGCATTAGGAAGGACCTCTTGGAGGAGGTGGCATTTCATTTGGGCTTTTGAGAGTGATTAGGAAATGAACATGCCAAAAAGGGGTCCGGGGTGTGTGTGTGTGTGTGTGTGTGTGTGTGTGTGATTCTTTGGAAAGTGTGAGTAAGGGTAGAGAGTCCTCCCTTCCTCTCAGGCTCCCATTGACCTCAAACTGCCAAGGGTCTGTCCTGCTAAGGAGGAGGAATGGGAACAGCATGGCATTTTGGGGATGTGGCTCTTGACCCAAGACCTCTTCATTGCTTTGTTTCTTCTTTTGGGTTCTGCTGCTTCTAGGAAGCAATGACAGTTCTGAGCCACCTTTCCACATCTCTCTCTGCCTCCTCCTCCCTCTTCCCAGCATGAAGGGAAGACCTATCCCAGTCTAATGAGGGGATGGTTTCCAATCATTATCCCTCCTGGTGCCCACTGGCCTGTGAAAAGGAGAGTAGCGCCATGAACCTGTCTCCCAGTCTAATTATGAATGACATGTACAGGCAGTGCTTCTATTAATTTGCCACCCCAAAGCTCCTGGCATATTCTAAGATGCAGCAACCTGTGTATACAGAATGAGGTAGAAACACAGCTATTCTGTCAGCTAGTTTTAGAGATTCCTGCTTCAACCAAGATAAGGTTTCTTCCTGGCTCTCCAGAAGCATCCATGTGCCCATATGTATTCCTCCCTCCACTATTTAGCTCCGATGCCTCCTTGTTTCTTCCCTAGCTATACAAATTCCATCTGACCTTATAGGTCTAGTTCAAATCCTACCCCTTTGAAGCAGCCTCTCCTAATTACTTAACTCATGATGAATTCTCCCTTTTTTGAACTCCTACCTAGGACCTAGGATAAAAAGATTTAGAACCTGAAGAGATTTAAAGTCCTCTTGTCTAACCCTTTCATTTTACAGACAGGGAAACAGTTTTAGAAAGAAGAAGTGGTCTGCTTCGTGTCTATACCCCTCGGCATTTATACAAATGAAAAGATGACCAACGATTCTAGTCAGTGTGTATTATGACCTCCTTCCCTCACTCACAGAGGCTGAGGCTACATCCTTCTTTCTAACTCCTATAGAGCTTTGACTAATTGAAAAAAAAAACATTTCTATTCCAGTGCCATATGTGATTTGGATCTTAAAGGCACTCAGATCTTGTGGTTTCTTGCCTTTCTTTTTCTTTAACCTTAAATCACACACAGTTTCTCTATCCTTCCCTCTACCACTGTCACTCCCTCTTGGCCAAAGCTTGCTCCCTGATTGGTTGATGGGCGGAATAGCAAATTTCTTCCCTCTGTATGATTCATCAAGGTAATTGTCTATACTCTATATAGTGATTGGGTGGCTTTAAAAAATTTTTTATTTTATTTCGAATATTTTCCCATAGTTACATTTTTTATGTTCTTTCTCTCTCCCCCAAACCCTCTACCCTCCTGTAGCTGACGCACATGTATCATTGATTAAGATCTAATTCCATATTATTGATAGTTGGACTAGAATTATCTTTTAGCATCTACCTTCCCAATAAAATCCCCATCAGCCCATGTGTTTAAGCAGTTGTTTTTCTTTTGTGTTTCTCCTCCCACAGTTCTTCCTCTGAATGTGGCTAGTTTTCTTTCTCATAAGTCCCTCAGCCTTGCTCTGGATTCTTGCATTGCTGCTAGTAGAGAAGTCCGTTATGTTCGATTGTGCCACAGTGTATCAGTCTCTGTGTACAATGTTCTCCTGGATCTGTTCCTTTCACTCTGCATCAATTCCTGGAGGTCGTTCCAGTTCACATGGAATTCCTCCAGTTCATTATTCCTTTCAGCACAATAGTATTCCATCACCAACAGATACCACAATTTGTTCAGCCATTCCCCAATTGAAGGACATTCCCTCATTTTCCAAGTTTTTGGGTGGCTTTTTTTTAACCCTTACCTTCTGTCTTAGAAACAATATTGTTTATTGGTTCCAAGGCAGATGAATGGTAAGATCTAGGCAATGGGGTTAAATGACTAGCCCAGGGTCATACAGCTAGGAATTCTCCTAGGTCAGATTTGAACCCATGACCTTTTGTCTCTAAACCTAGCTCTCAATCCACTGAACCACCCAGCTGCCCAGATTAGATAAGTGGCTCTTTAAATACAATATCCAGTGACCAATATTCAAATTACTCTGGAATGTAGTATTTACATAATAATTCTGCTATGGAAACAGGTTTACATTGTGGAAATTAGGGAGAGAAATCTTTTAATTTTCAAAGCTGATCTAAGTTGTTTACAATTCAGTTCAACTTAAGCCACATGTTCATGAGTGTGAGATGATTACAGATAATCCCCAGCCTTCTGAAATGACTGAACTATAATAGGAAGATCACTGAGCCTAGAATCAGGAAAGTAGACCCAAAATCCAATTCTAACATTTACTAGCTGGGTGATGTCAACTCTCTAGACCTTAGTGTCTTCATCAGTAAAATGGAGATAATGATACCTGAAGAGGCATTGTGAGGATAGTATTTTTGTACATTAAAATCACTATGTAAATGCAAATTGTTCTAGTTTTATTCATGGAGAAAAAAACACATCCCTGTCTCTCCAACTTAACCCATCAGTGGTGAAGTGGGCAGTAGCCATGGTATGGGGGGGTTGGTTGGGGGAAGCTCTGATCTGGAATCAGAAGACCTGGCTTTAAATTACAGATCTGTCATTTACTGTGTCACCATGGGTTAGTCACTCAAGCTCTTGGGGCCCAAATTTCCTTTTTTCCCAAAATTAAGGATGTTGGACAAAATTACCTCAAAGTTCTCTTCCAGTTCCATATTTATGATATAAATAAAGAGAGAAGTCATGTTTGAATATGATTTCTTCTTTTTCTACCTGTTCTGAAGCCATTCCATCTTTCCACCTTTAGGTGATTCCAAACATAACCAAGCTCTCTGGAATCTACAACACGACTTGGTGGCTAATATAAACAGTTAACTGTCCAATCCAATAATGTCTTTCTTATTCCAAAGGGAATGATATATGTCTTGGCTTCTTTTTCATCTCTTTTTGTTTGTTTGTTTCATTAAATATCTCATATTACAATTAGTTTAATTTTTTTAGCAACTCTCTTGAGCAAACTTTCTCACCCATATATACATCTTCTTAACCTTTCTCTTTTATCATTGTTCTAATTCTTGTCTAATTACCTCTCTCCTCTCCTCATTTGATTTATGAACTAAAATCCTTTTCTAATCATAGCTTGGAAGTATAAATGTATTACTAGTGACATGCTTGTATTAGAGAAAGGAAGAATCATAAATTTGGAAATTAAATTAGACATAAAAGCCCAGCAAACTTGAATTCAAGTCCTGCCTCTGCTGATTAACTAGCTTGACCGCAGCTAAGACCCTTGACCTCTCTGGGCCTCAGTTTCCTCATTTTTAAAATAAAGGGAGGCAGCTAGATGGTTCAGTGGATAGAGCACTGGGCCTAGAGACAGAAAGATTTAAGTTCAAATTCTGGCCTTAGATATTTACTAGCTGTGTGACTCTGGACAAGTCACCTAATCTTTTCTTGCCTTAATATACTGGAGAAGGAAATGGTAAACCACTTCAGTCTCATCAAGAAAACTCTATGGATAGTAAGAGCCAGACACAATTAAACAATAACAACAAATCAGGAATTGATTTATGGAGCAGCTAGGTAGCATAGTGGATAGAGTGCCAAGAGGACCTAGGTTCAAATCTGCGTGACCTTGGGCTAGTCACTTGAACCCAATTGCCTAACTCTTGACATTGTTCTGTCTTAGAATTGATAGTAAGACAAGAGGTAAGGGATTAAAAATAAAATAAAGTAAAATAAAATAAAGGGAAAGTACTTTGCCTTCTGATTCTAAATCCCATGGTACAATGATAATAAACTACCAGTACTTTCAACCTCTAAAATCCTTGCAAGTCCTTAGAAGTCTATTTCAGAACCACCACAAAAATACTTATCTATCTTCTTAGCCCCTTCAAGTTAAGCCTCCTTGTTCCTTTCAAAAATCAATAATTTGTTATTCATTCTTATTGTATTTTTCCTCTTATCACTAGTATGGAAACAGGGTTTCTTACCATTCTTCACTGCAAATGTACAATATTACAGCTGTGTAATGTATGGAAGGATACTTGGGGAGCCAAACACCACATGTGACATTGCCTTTATGGGGAAATGTGTTCTGGGTTTCAAAAAACAATTTACGAATGAACCTTTGAAACATGATCTGTTTGTAAGTTGGAGACTGCTTCTGTAACCTTTCTCCCACCATATGCCTCATTTCCACAGATTGGATTAGATGCTTCCCCATGCTCCACAACTTATAAAGCTCTCCCAGGAATTTTTGACCACAGGGAGTGCTAAAGGGGCACCTACAAACAAAATTGAGCCTTGAAAATGTTTTGCTGCTGCAGAGGGAAATAAATCAAGGATCTGTGATTTTGTCAGTGTGAGAATTCCCTCCACCAAAATAGATGACAACCCACCTATAATTTAGTTATGGCTCTTCAAGAATGACTTGAAACTCATTGAGAATAAGTAACTCATCTGTAGCCACACAGCTGGAGTCAGAGGCAAGATCTGAACTCAGATCCATCATGCTATTTACTTCACTACCCTGACTTGCTGTATGAGGAAGTATCCAAATTGCAAAGTTGGTGTAGCTTTTTTTTTTTAAACCAGGCTCTCAGGGTCAGTGAGTCTAGTTACTCAGAGCCAATCATGTTTGGACTGTGAGCCTTAATGTGGTAGTGCTAATTTGATGCTTTCTTCTTGGATCCTTGTAATGAGTATAATTTATGTACAGTGGCAGCTGAAATGTAAACAAGATTAAGATCCAAGATGCTAATTGAAAAACAGTTAGTGCACATTGGAAATAGGAAGTGAAGAGAAAATTGGTTGAAGGGTGGGTGGAATGGTGCATGACTGATGGGGATGGCATAGGGCCAAAATCTGCCCATTAATGACAGTACCATTGTTCCTCTACAGAGGTGATTATCTTAGTTTTCACAATTCAAAACCCCTCAAAGACAGGCTGATATTATAGCACTGTGTAATGGCACTATTTTTTTCTGAAAATTTTAAAAGCATATTCAGCATACTCAGTTTAATAAGGCAGGGAATTATAACTTAAATCACAATAATATTTTGTGATTTAATAAGACTATGTGGGGTCATGAGTCGAGGAAAATGGGTAATATTTTTGAGGATAATTTCTTCCAAGTGATTAAAATAGCATTTTATTTTTTAAAAGGTAGGTTTCGGTTATTTAGGAAGTGTATTTGTATGGACCATTTCATTCCTAGGATCACTGAATAGATTATTTTATGATTTTGAGACTTTGATTTTGAATATATCTTAAAGGCCACCCGGTCCCTTGTTTTACAGAGTAAGAAACAGGTCTTGCCCAAAGTTATGCATGCATACACACATATGTATGTACATATGCATATGTACACATATAAATATATTTGTAAAAGGCATACTACATGTACTTATAGATTTATATATAGTATATTTTACATCAATTTATATGGAGATAAATATACACATATTATTAATATGTAGTTATAAATGTGTATAAATATGCACATTCAGAAATAAATATACACATGCACACATACACACATGTACATATCTGGCAGAGTAGGGGCTTGAATCTGGGTATCCTGATTAAAAATAGAAAACACTGTACCTTGCTCTTTCTATTATAGTAAAGCATTTTGGGTGATCTCTGTGGCAACTCCATACCTAAAGGTCTCTATGTTCTCTCATCTCCATAGGAACTGTATCAGCTTTCCAAATGATGGTTCTATTTCTTCCACACCTTTGTTGGAGGCGTCATCTTAATTTAGTTTTTTGTTCTTTCCTCTGTAGATTGTCACCAAGGAGAAGTAGCTATGGAACATTTTCAAGGTGTAACCCATCATCCCCAAAGATGGAGGGAAGAAATTGGGGGAGGAAGGAAGGAAGGAGTCAGAGAAAAACCACCAAAATGAAATTCAAACAAGTGAAGTGGAACTTCACCCATTGCAAATTGCAAAAGATGATTTATTACAATTTTTTCCCCCGTTGCTTGTATCTTTCTAGAGGATCCTATAAATGGATAAACAGGAAGGAGATTTAATTAGGCGCCTTGAACAGAGGAGTGGTGATTAGCAAATGTATCCTTTAATGCCCTCTGTGTTACATATAGTTAATTACACAGATTTCAGGGGAATTAATGTCAGGCCCTGTTAATGATTTTTTGGGAAGAATAATTTTATTTACCCAACACGAATTGCACAAAATTATTAAAATTACAAAATGCAAAGTAGTAGTGGAGTCATGTGTTCTCTCAAGTTAGGAAGGTGTTTCCACTGGGAATGAAATCTCATCCCCTTCAAGGAAATGACAGCAACTAAACATAAAGGCTCACTAAACCATCACATGTACAAGGACCAAAGAAAGGGGCTCCTGTTTTTCACACAGGCATAATACTTGTTTAGCAACTCCCCAAAGTTGAATTTAGAGCCAATTTCTCATTAAGGGACAATGTGACACAATGTGATTATTGCTGGGGTTGGAGTCAAAAGACCTCGGTTCAGATTCTGCTTCTGTTATTCTCCTCCTCCTAGGTAAAGCATTTCCTCATTTTGCCTTGTTTGCTACCATAATTGGATGGAACCCTTTAAAAATTACCTTGCATTTATTTAGTTTTTTTCATATTACATTCCTTCAGGAGGCAGCTTCCTCAAGGGAAAAGATGTCCATTTTTAGTGTTTATAAACTAGATTCAGAACCTAGCATAGGCACTGACACCTAATAGGTGTCATAAATGTTTGTTGAGTTGAATTCTGTTACATTAGGCAAATCACTTAAACTCTAGATTCAGTTTCCTCATCTAGAAAAAAACAAGGGAGTTGGATAACATGAACCCTAAATCTATGCTCCTAAGGGAAAAGTTGTCATTTTATTTTTCTGTTGAGAAACCAATGAATAAACACTCAATGAGCACCTACTCCATGCAGGACACTATCCTAGACACTCTGGAGAATATACTAATAGAATATTTGTGACTTCAGGGAGCATACAAAGATAATAATTCTTGGTCACTTATGATGTGCCAAGAGTGGTATAGTCATTCCTTGTAGGACTTCAGGAGAGGGAGGGATCATTGAGGGCAAGTCACAGAAGGAATTCTCCTTCAAGGAGGAATGGAGATTTGAATTGGGCCTTGAAAAATAGGTAGGATTTGGAGGAGGAATAGAATGGCATAAGTGGAAGGAACTGCATATTCAATTTTTTAAACTATATGCAAGATTTGACAAGCTAAATTGTCAAGATGCTAAAACCATTAGATGACTTGTTCACATCGTAAAGAGCCAAACAATTCAGTGAACCTTCAGACTTGATGGTCAGTGCAACTTGGGTGGCAGTCCAACGGGTGCGCCCAGTCTCACTGATAAGACTGAGTGCTCTGTGAGAGGAAGGATGAAGCAGGGACTACTACCTAATGCTTCTCCTTTTCTCTTGAAACTTAGAATCAGGTTGGAGGAATTCCTGACAAGCTACAAGTTACTTAGCAACACAGGCAAGCCCAGTGCCAGCTGCTTCCTCTAGACCTGATTAAACCTGTTCTTGGAGAATAGAATCAATCAACATGATAGCCCTTTCACTAAGAGAAATGAACATGCACACTCTGTTTAGGCTTGTTCATTTTGACGCCTTTTAATCAGAAATGGAGAATGTTTGAGTTCAGAGAAGGGCATTCAAAAATGATCCAGGGGAATGGGGGCAGGCGTCTGAGCCCAGGTTATAAAATGTTTCTAGAGGGCAGAGAATTGTGTCTATAAGCTGATGGATATGATGGTGAGGACAAAGATAGGGTTTGTTTTTTTTCACCAGCCTTGGAAGCTAGAACTAGGGATGCTGCTTTTACAGGCTGAAAAGAATTAAAGCAAAACTCAGGTTTTTATTGTTCCCAATGTAATTCCCTTTCCCTAATACAATGTGGTGGGTAAAAAAAGACCTATCCCACTTCCGTGGAATTCACAGAATTCTAGACAATTAGAATCCTAGAGTATTAGAACTAGAGATCTACAGAGCTGGAAGAGACATTGAATTAAAAGACAGTAGATTTAGATCTGGATGAGAAGGTCTCAACCAACTTCATTTTACTTGCCTAGGAGTGAGTTAAGGGAAGAGTAAATACTAGAACTTGGGTCTGCTGAGTCTGAATTCAATATTCTTGGGACATATCTAAATTCAGTACTCTTAGGACTTTTTTGCCTAACATACTTAACATACTTCTACACCTGGTACCCTGCTCCTTTTAAAAAATTAAAAAAAAAATCTTATATTCCTTCTTGGAGTCAATACTGTGTATTGGCTCCAAGGCAGAAGAGTGGTAAGGATAGGCAATGGGGGTCAAGTGACTTGCCCAGGGTCACACAGCTGGGAAGTGTCTGAGGCCAGATTTGAACCCAGGACCTCCCATCTCTAGGCCTGACTCTCAATCCACTGAGCCACCCAGCTGCCCCCTATTCTATTCTATTATGTTAAATTAGACTATTGAAATAACCCAGTTGAGAGGTGATCAGGACTTGAACTAGGATTGTGGTCGTGTGAATGGAAAGATGCAAAGGATAATGTGGAGCTAGAATCAATAAAACTTAGCAACTGATTTGCTATGTGGGGTGATGGTGAATGAAGAGTAAAGGATGCCTTTGAGGGTGCTGCTGAGGGTACCTGGCAGAGTGGCGGTGCCCTCTGGTGGTCTTTCCATCACACCATGCTGCCTCCTATTAAGAAGACTGACCCTTTGGAAAACAAGGAACTTTTTAGAAGGAGATATTCATGGGAAAGATGTCCCAGGTTCAAGTATTCCTTATCATTTGCATCCAGTCAGAATTTCCTAGGCAGATTGTTGCTGAATTTGAAGATTCTTTCAAGATTGTTATAGAATTTGAAAGGAAAAGTCCTTTGGAGGGTAAGATCTGTTTTAGCTTGAACATCTTTTCTACACACCAGCTCAGGCTTTCCAGATTATCTCCTGACCTATAAAAATTTCCATTCCAAAGAGCCATATTGGAATTATCTCTCAGTGACTTAGTCAGGAGGATTTGGTAGCTAGCCCAATGGCTGCCTGGTTTCTGGTGGATACAAAGCATTTATTGAACCCCCTCTTTTTCCAGGGTGATCAGCAACTTTGCACAGAATTAGATGCTCTTATGGTGTCAGAGAATGGCGGAGTTGAAATGGACCTCAGAGATCAAACAAAGATCATCTAGTTCACCCTATGCTTGAAGAGGAATTCTCATTATAATATCCTTGACAGGTGGTCATCTAGACTCTGCTCGCAGGTTTTCAGTGATGGAGAACTCAATACAACTTGTGAAAATAAGTTCCTCTTTTAGCCAACTCTTATTGTTAGAGGGTTTTTTCTCTTGGAAACTTCTACTCCTGGCTCCTAACTCTGTCCTATGGAGGCAAGCAAAGTATGTCTGATCTCTTTGCCACAAGATAGCCTTTCAAATGTGGGAAGAAAGCTGTTGTGTCCTGGCACCCCTCTCCCCACAAGATTTTTCTTCTTTAGGTTAAACACCCCCAGTGTCGTCAACTGATTCTCATGTGGTGTGGCTTCCAGTCCTCTGTGCAGTATTCATCCTCTTCTGGATTTACTTCAGTTTGCCACTAATCTTCCCAACAAGAGATCTCTGTTGCTGAATAAAATACTAAAGATGAGGTGTGACTGGAGCAGAGGAGAGTGAAGCTGTCACCTCCAGTAGCCTTTCTTTCTTTGTTAAATTTTGGCCCTTTTCATTAACCTTCATTATTTTTCACTTGGGGATTCTTAACTTTTTTTGTGTGTGAACTGGACCCTTTTGGCAATCTGTTGAAGCCTACAGGCCCCTTCTTATAATGCTATTTTTAAAGAATAAAATAAAATTCATAGATTATAAAGATTATATAAAAACAATTATAAATATATTTATAACTATAACTATGTATAACTCTATATATGAGCTAACATAATTATATGAAACTATTATACATATATATGTACATATATATGGTTTATACATACACATACATACAAATATATTACACATATACATCTCTCTCTCTCTCTTTCATTCATGGATACAAATTTAAGAACTCTTGCTACACCTTGCCTTTATTAATGCAACCTCAAATTCTATCCTTTTAGGTATTATGGGATACTGCTAATTCATTTCTAGGGTTACTGTCAGCTCTGGGATTTTATGTTCTAACATTCTGTGTTCTAAGGTCCATTCTAGTTTAGAAATTCTGTGCCCTAACATACTATACTAATGTTCCAGTTCTAATACTCTATATTCCGAGATCCATTCGATGATATTCTAGCCTCTTTCAGGGGTTACCAAGCATTTCTGCTCCTTAGCTGAAGTTCTTCCTTATATTAAGCTCCAGTTTGCCTTCCTATAACATCCAGCCTTTGGTCTTCATTCTGTTTTATGGAACAAGGCATCACATATCTGCTTCCTCTTCCTCATGACTATCTTTCAGATGTTAGAAGAAAGTGATCATTTCCCCCCTAATTTTTTCCTCTCCATGCTAAGTTTCCATAGTTATTTCAATTGTTCCTCATCTAACATGGTTCTCCCCACCATCTGGACTGCTCTCTTCTGGATGCATTCTAACTTGTCAATGTTGCACATACTTGGTTCCACTTGGCTTACCATTCCACATGGTGTCTCTGTTCCTTCCCAGAAACTACTGGGAAAACTACTACCTCCCACTCTTCTGCCTTTCTTTGCTGCACATAGGTTGCTTAGGATGTGACTGAAAAAACAATGTTTCTGACACTTATTCTCCCCTGATCTCCTCTGGGGACTGACCTAACCAAGTTTTGCCTCATAGTGCTCATCCTCAGAGGAGACAGATTTTTTCCAAACCCAATTCTTTGTACT
Source organism: Gracilinanus agilis (assembly GCF_016433145.1). Taxonomy (NCBI): domain Eukaryota; kingdom Metazoa; phylum Chordata; class Mammalia; order Didelphimorphia; family Didelphidae; genus Gracilinanus; species Gracilinanus agilis. The sequence continues at coordinate 274,370,349 of NC_058131.1, forward strand.
CCTGCTCCTTTGCTACGGGCGAGGGGGTGGGCTGGAGGTTACAGGAGACTTGGGTACTTCTAAGTCCTCTGAGCCTAGTGACAGGCATGTGATTAAGCTGTGAGCCAGCCCTCCCAAGGAGACAGAAGAGATAGCAAAGAACAGGGATCGGGAGGGAGGATTTTGCTTTATTTTAAAGTAGCAATGTTGCCATGGCAACAAGATAACCTTTGCGATAGGGAGATGATTCAGATAGTGGAACCCAAGTGATATTAAAGGAATACCCAAACATTTATCTCTCTCTCTCACACACATATGAACTCCTCCAGCCTTCCTCTCTCCCCAACCCCCAAACAAATACAACAAACCTTTTTATCACCACACCCTTGCATGAGCCCTGGAGAATTAAACTCCACTTCATGAAAACAGAATTGTCGATGATCTGATAGATAATAAAATAAAACTTCCCTCTTTTTCTTAAAAACAAACAAACATCATTTTATTTTTATCTTTTGTCTTAATGACAGTTAATTTAACATATTGTTCCACTCCTGACAATTAAGTCCTCCCTATTTTGATAAAGAAAAGCAATTTTTAAAAAGTGCTATAACTAAAACTATCAGACAATAAATAGAATATTCTGCTCTCATAGTCCTTTATTTCTCCCTTTGCCAGTGGGGAGAAGAAGTATTTTTCATTATTTATTCTCCAGGATTTTCTTTATTTTTAATTTTCTTAGAATTGGACTTGTTTTTAATGAGTTTTTCATTTATATTGTTGTAGTTATTACCTATATTGTTCTTTTGGTTCTACTTATTTCACTTTATATCAGTTCATAAAAACCTTCCTATAGTTCTCTAAATTCTTACTATCTGATATTTCTAGTGGTCCAAAATTATTCCATTCCATTTATTCATCACTTCTTTTCTAGCTATTCCCTAATCATTGGGCACCTATTTTGTTTCTGGTTCTTTGCTCCCACAGAAGTTGTAGCTATGAATATTTTCATATGTAACAGACTTTTCTGCCTAGGGCTTTCTTGGGTTATATGCCTCCTGGTGGAATTTCTGAATCAAAAGGAATATGCTTTGTAAAACTAACATGGCTTTTATCAGAGATTCTTAATGAAACCTTCAATAACTTTCTATTACCTAAAAAATAATCCAAGCTCGTAATCTTGACATTCAGACTAGTCCATGCAAGGAACATCACTTGACATAGTAATGGATCTGATCCCAACCTGCCATCCAAATTTATCACTCTTCTCCTTACTCAACCCCGACTTTAACTGGGCAGGTTTCTTCACTGTTCCGTAATATACCTTGTGCATTTCCATATCTGACCTATACTTTCTCATTTCCTAGACTGAGCTATCACCCATATCTCCTAATTCAGAGTCTTTTGTTCGTTCATTCGTTCGTTCTTTCGTTCGTTCCTTCCTTTTTCTTAACATTTTATCTATGACTCTAAGTCTCCTTTCAGAGCAGGGGAGAAAAAAAAGTTGTTCCTGGAATGTGCAAGAAAGGGAAAAGGTACCATGAAAACAAAAGGACACTGAAAGAATCGTTTTGGTTTTTTTTTGCAAATGGAAAATTCTGTCTTTTCTGGAGTGAAACAGGAGCCTCAGAGCTGAGTTGTGTGTTTTTTCCCCCCACTGGAAACTGTGCTCAATAGAGCAAATTAAACCAGAGACAGGAGCTAGAGATTTGCATATGAAATATTGAGAGTGCGAGACCCTCAAAGAGGTAAGCCAGCACAAGTGCCTTCTGAATAAGAAATAAAAACTCACTGCCTGACTGGCGGGGATAGCATCTAAGGGAGAAGAGTGCCGTCTGTTTTGGATTGGGAGAGCTGACCAAAAATAAAGAAAACAAAAACATAAAAAACTAAACCCAAATCCTGGGTATTTCACCTGGGGATAAATTGTTAGTAAAATAAGTAACTCATCTAAGCCCTTTCTGGTCTCTCAACCCAAATCTGTTCCTTCATTTGTCTCACTTTTCCTTCATGAAGGGGACATTTCCTGTTCCTTGTTTCTAAGCATGGTTCTTGGCAAACCCCAGGATGTATTTAAAAATTCATAGACTTCACTTAATTAGAGGTCTGCTGGAAAAAAAAAAAGATATTCAGTTGTCTCTTTTTCTTCTTTTGTTCTTTATGACCCTCCAGTGTTGTGTTTTGTAAGTGACAGAGGATGACATATAGTGGGGTTGACTCTGAATAAAGCTTTGGTCAGATATTGTCTCCACATGGAATTGGATGCTACCTGATTATTTACAAACACTGCTTTGAATGACCAATTGTTGTTTTTATATTTTTAATTTTTTAAAAACTTTTATTAATATTTATTTTTTAGAAAAGTTAACATGGTTACATAATTTATGCTCTTACTTTCCCCTTCACCCCCCAAGATGCCCCCCATGGCTGATGCGTATTTCCACTGGTTTTAACATGTGTCATTGATCAAGACCTATTTCCAAATTGTTGATAGTTGCATTGGTGTGGTAGTTTCGAGTCTACATCCCCAATCATGTCTGCCTCAACCTGTTGTTTTTTTTAAAAATCTTTTTTCAGCAGATAACAGATGTCTTGTTAAAGTGTTGCAAGATAATATAAGAATCAGATGAAGGCCGCTAATGCTTTAGGTGACTTCTCCATGGAGAATTTCTGGAACAACATGGAGGTGTCAAGGAGTTCTGGTCTATATCAGGAGAGAAAAGTACCACACTGATGACAATATGAATCTCTCAAAATTCCAAAGCATGTATTTCAGGAGAAGCAATGTGTTAGTGTGAGGAAATATTTAATTGCAACAGGAATTCAGCTATTAATATGCCATCATAAAGTTATCATGGAGTGAATAGAGATCATCATTCCAGTGTTGATTTATGTGTAGGTGCTTCCTTGTTGGTCATTTCTATGCATTATCCAACTAAAAAGCAGCTGAAGGGGCAGCTGGGTGGCTCAGTGGATTGAGAATCAGTCCTAGAGATGGGAGGTCCTGGTTTCAAATCTGACCTCAGATACTTCCTAGCTGTGTGATCCAGGGAAAGTCACTTAACTCCAATTGCCAACCCCTTACTGCTCTTCTGTCTTGGAACCAATATACAGTATTGATTCTAAGAAGGAAGGTAAAGGTTTTAAAAAAAAAAGAAGCTGAAATTAAAAGTGAGCCTTTTTGATTCTCAATGTAGTTTCCTTGAATGTATCTCAATTTTAGTACAGGGGTCCAGCCTACTTCTTGCCTAGGAATCCATAATTGCTCCCCATCTTTCATCAATCATAATAAAGTATGGAATCTTGAAGTTATAATAGCGTTATTGTAGGAAATACTTTTAGAGACCATCTAATACAACCTCCTTATTTTACAGGGGAGGAATTGATGTCCAGAGAGGGGAACTGACTTGCTCAAGGTGACACAGAATTAATGGCAGAGTTGAAGTTAGAATTCATTCTACCTGATTCCCCATATTGGGATTTTTCTTTTTTACTTCATAGTCTCTAAGCTGAAAATGGATGAAGATCTTGTTGGCTTTCTTTGACTTCTAGTTGTGAGTCATGTGTCTTCTCTGTGCTTCAGTTTCTTCATTTGTGAAACTAAGGCTGTTAGGCTAGATAAAATCTGAGGTCTCTTCCAGGTCTGATATTCTCTAAGTTCATAATTCTAGTGGAGAGGGAGCATGGTGTAGTGGGCAAATTTAGATATAGAGACACCTTTTCCATTGGCCAATTGTGACATCACCTACATGCTGTGTTCTGAGGAACTGGAATGTCTCCTCTGCCCCCAACTATCTTCCCTCAGTGATGCTGAAATTTCACTGAAATCAATTCAATTTCTTCCAATGACCACTTTTTCCAACAGTCCATTCTTTTATTTACTTATTTGTTTGTTTGTTATATTAAAGTTCCCAGGCATCTCCCTTCCTGAACTAGAGAAGTCATCATCTGACAAAAAAATTGTAAATATAAAACTATGGCATGCTTGTTTCAATTTACCAGTTCTTTTTCTGGAGGAAGTCATACATAAAATTTTTAAACCCTTACCTTCTCTCTTAGAATCAATATAAACATTAGTTCCAAGGTAGAAGAATAGTAAGGGCTAGACGATGGGGATTAAGTGACTTGTGCGGAGTCACACATCTAGAAAGAGACTGAGGTCAGATTTGAACCCAGGATCTCTGGTCTCCATGTCTTGGCTCTTTATCCAATGAGCAACCTAGCTGCTCCACAAATTATTCTTCAAACAATATTTCTGCCACTGTATATAATGTTCTCTTGGTTCTGCTCATTTTGCTCTTCAAAATTTCATGCAGGTCTTTCTATGTTTTTTTTTTTAATTAACCAACTCATCATTTTCTATAGAGCAGTAATATTCCGTCACAATCATGTGCCAAAACTTGTTCAACCATTCTCCAACTGATGGGCATCTTCCCAATTTCTAGCTCTTTTCTACCACAGAGAGCTGCTATACATATTTTAGAGCATATTCTCCCCTTCTTTCCTCCCCTCCACCCGCCCCCTCCCCTGTCCTAGTCATTAACATCTCAGTGAGAGTGAGTTTGTTTGTGGATGTCATTATTTACTACTGGTAGAGGAGAAGGGTTCTTTGAAGAAGTTGGTCAAGGATTAGATTTTTAAGAGAGAAAGCACTACTGAAAGAAAGTGTGGAAGTGGTGTTGTGACTCTGATAACATACATTTTTAACTTGATTATACATTTTTATATTTTATAGTAGCAATTAAACTTTGAATTTTTCAGAAATTTACTTTTAATACATATTTTTAAAAACCTTTACCTTCCATTCTTAGAATTAATACTATGCATTGGTTCATATTGTTTTCCTCTTGGAGAATATAAGCTTCTTGAAGGAAGGGATTCTTTAATTTATTTTTGTTTCCCTAGCACCCAGCATATAAATCGGCACACAGTAGGTGCTTGATAGGGGGCAACTAGGTAGCACAGGGGACAGAGTACCAGGGACTCATCTTCCTGAGTTCAAATCAGACCTCAGGCACTTATTAGCTGGGTGACCCTGGGCAAGTCACTTAGCCTTGCTTTCCTTAGTTTCCTTATCTGCAACAATGAGCTAGAAAAGGAAATGGCATCATGAGGAGTCAGCCATGACTGCAAACAACTGAAAGGTACTTAATAATTGCTTGCTGATTGATTGAATCTGAATTGATGGAATGATATCAGCAATTGCCCAAAGGATAATAAAATTGTGCATACCTTTTAACCCAGCAATATCACTACAAAGTCTGCCTCAAATAGATCAAATAAAGGAGGAAAGGACCTACTTGTATAAAAATATTTATAACAGCTTTTTTTTGTGGTGTCAAAGAATTGGAAATTAAAGAGATATCCATCAATTGGGGAACAGCTGAACAAGTTGTGGCATGTGATGGAATACTATTGTGGCATGAGAAATGACAAACAAGATGATCGCAAAAAACTTGGAAAGATATTGTATGAAATTATGCAAAGCGAAGTGAACAGAATCAGGAGCACCTTGTACACAATAACAACAATGATTTATGAAGATCAACTGCAGATGACTTTATTATTAGCAATGCAAGGATCCAGGACAACTCCAAGGGACTCGTTATGATAAAGGTTCTCCACTGCTATTGAAGTAACTGACAGAATCAGAATGCAGATTGAAACATACCATTCTTTACTTTATTTCCTCTATGAATTTTTTCTAGTGTAAATAATGTCTTCCTTCACAACATGATGAACATGGAAATATGATAAGACATGCATTACTTATATTACCTGCCATTTTGGGGAGCTGTTGGAGAGAGGGAGAGAACATGGACAGCAAAGTATCAGGAAAAGATGTTTAAAAATTATATCAACATGTTAAAAAAATTTAAAAACATTAAAATAATGATAATGGAAACTGTTGATTATACAGATGTTTCACGTAAAGGGGTCCTTTTACAACTTGTTCATCATGGAAGGTTGTTTTCATCAGAAAGCCCCTACATGATTTGACCTAATCATAAAAGATTTAGGGGCAGGTGAACCACTAAGATGAAAGCAGTTCAAGCATATTTCAGGAGATCATAAGATTAGAAATCTAGAGTTGAAAGGTACAAATAGGCCAGCTAGTCCAGTCCTTTCATTTTACAGACAAAGTTCAAGCCAAACAAAGTTGGGAATCTTGCTTGAGGTCACCAATAATAAGCCTGGGATGTAAGAGACAATAAGAAGTGGGATTTGAAGTCAGGTCTTTGGACACCAGAGTTAACAATGCTTTTTCCGATGGTTGTTTCCATGTTCCTATTTGTGGGAAGCCATCAAAGTTCATGACATTTGCACAGCTCCTCATGAACTATGAAACTCGCATAGTAGGTGACAGAAGGATGGTGATTCCACTCAGATTCCCCTATGTGATTCTTTTCTCACTAACATTCCCTTTTACTGGAATTATTGTAATCAATATCTCTATTCAGCCCCAGGAATATATAGAGGAACATTATAGACTATTATTAGAGCCCTTACAGGCCTCCTACAAACTCCTAGGAAATTTCCACCTTTACATGCAGTAATACAGAAATTCCCCTAGAAGTCACTTCACAACAAACCAGCAAATAGTGAGTTAATGTTAAAGATTTAAAAATCCTAACTTAGGTTCTCATACACAGGTGCCTGCAAAAACAGGCTAGAATAGTCTCCAAGTTTCCCCCCACCCTAGTCCCCAATTTGGTACAGTACTTTAAGATAAAAGAACAATGAAATGATAAATGGAGAAATTGTCTTTTGTACTTTCCCACCACTGTAGCCCAAGAGATATGTCAAAAACACCTTGAAAAATATCAAAAGTTACTGGAAAATGAAAAGTATGATTTACTACATTGTATCTGGGAAGAGATGTATGATGGGAATGTATGTAATCTTAGGAAAAAAGGTATAAAAATAAAGATCAGCAGATGGCCCCCCAGAACAGCCTCTGCAAACCTCACTGCCTCTCTGGTTGTTTTCACTCGTGTTGCCAACATTGTTCCACCCCCAAGAGACTGGCCTGACAAGAGCTGGCCTTTCATACCTACTCATAGCTAGGAAATGGGTAACAGTGAAAATGGATCTAGTTAGGGGATTCAAGAAGTAAGAAGCCGAATTGGTGGACCAGGGATCAATGTATTCTGGGGCTGTGAATTCTTCTTTGCCAGAGTCACATGACTTTAAGAAAATCATAACTTCCTCAAATCTCAGTTACACCATGTATAAAATGGGGGAAATTTGATGAGATGATCTCTAAACCTTATTTTTCTAACATTCTATAATTCTGTGATCCTTTAGTTCTTTTAGGGCTCTATGTGCTCATGGGACTGGGATCAGAGAATCCTTTCTGTTTAATCATTGACAGAATTGAACAGAAAAACTAGGAACCAGGAATTCAGCAAAGTAGGAAGGAAGAACTTGGTTGAGCTATGATCTGAACTATGTCAACCACAAATGAAGTTAGCAAGCATTTTTTATGCTTTTAAAGTACTTGCTTTTAAGTATTTACATTTATTAGGTAATTATTATGTGCTAGGCATGGTGCTAAGAACTCAGAATACAAATATAAGAAAAATTAAGACAGCACTTACCTTCAAGGATCTTACATTCTACTCAGGGAAGACAAGGCATAAATAGGAACTGAGACGTAGGAATGGAGGGAGATGGTTCCCACACAGGGGGTTGGAGGAGAAGCTAAGAGAATCAGGAGAGGAGCCAGGAAAGGACTAAAGGAGTGAGCATGGCTGACTGGGTTACTTCCTCAAAATAAAGAAACCTGGAGGAGTTTCCCAGCTGGAGGAAGGGCCTCAACCTTCAGTGAGAAGGTTGCTGAGGCAGCGGGAAGAAGTTGACAGAGTCAGACCCATCATAGCTGGCCTGAACAATTCTTAAAAATGATGGATGCCCTAACATTAGCCTGTCTAGCATAAGCTCATGGAAACTATTTTAACTACTCATTTTAAAAGAACAACTATGCACATCCTTTTTTCTAATGAGGAGAAAATATAATGTCTACATTTTTAAAGCATAACAGGTATAAGTAGACAAAGAGGGAGAAAAACTGATCCAATCAAATTAGCTACATTAATTTGACTGAATCCCCTGCTAGAGTGACCTTAGGAGGTGGTGAGGTTGGAGGGGTTTCCTTTCCTAGACATCATTAGAAAGGACAGAGACAGTAATCTGTACTGAGCTACTTAGACATTTTCCCATCTGATTGTTATCTTCTGTCACCAGAGCACCCAGTACTAGACCTTGTTAGAGTCAGTAAGATAAAAAAAAACACAACAAAAAAAAACCCCACACCATTTCTAGTGTGAGCTATTTATTAGCCTGAAGGCAAGGGTTTTGTCTCTTAAGACTTCTTCCAGATGTGTCTGTGATTACTAGGGGGAAAAATCACACAAACAAAAATTCCCTGAGAGAGACATTATGCATTTGGTCTAACATTTTGGGCATTTTAACAACAATAAAATAAAGGAGGACACTTTCCTCCCTTCATCACCAACCTACACTTTCACTTTGGGTTTGTTATTTATAAATGTAGCATCTGGGGTACTCTCACTCAAATATCTCATCCCTCAGCTTTTTTAGGTCCCAAGTACACTGTGGGTCAGTACCTATTAAAAGCCATAGTTCATAAATGTATACCTTTAACTGAAAAGCCAGTAGACAAAGTTAGAAATAAAAGACATTTAGTAAAAGAGAAAAATAAAGTGACAAGCAAAGCATATGAACACATGAGCTACATTTTCCTATAGATGATCACATTATCAGTGGAAGAGGTCAGATATACATGAAAAGGACAAATAGGAGAGCCTTTCTTAGCCAGGGCACATAATATAGAGGGAAGGAGATCAGGGTTCACTCCTGCCCAGGGTTTTGTTCAGTTGTTTCAGTTGTATCTGTCTCTTCGTTACCCATTTGGGGTTTTCTTGGCAAAGAAAGTGGCTTGCCATTTTCTTCTCTAGCTCATTTTATGTACAAAGAAACTGAGTCCCCAATAGGATTAGGTGACTTGTCCAGAGTCACACAGCTAGTAACGGTTTGAGATCAGATTTGAACTCAAACTCCTGACTCCAAGACTGGTGCTTTATCCACTGTGCCACAATAAAGGTTCACTCAAGTTCAGGATATCTCATGCTTTTGATGCTACAGTTTGACCAGTGTCTTCAGGTTATATAATCATGCTATCTTCTATTCTCTGCTAGGTATCACATATCTGTTCCCCCCCAACCCCCATAATGTGTATCATTTTGGCTGGGTGTTGTGCAGAGGCAACAACAGCAGAGTTGTTGAGAAAAAGGAAAGGGATTTGAATGGTTATCAAATTATCAAAAGATGAAAATTGGCTATAAAAGTTTAAACCAGGTGCTTGAGACGGAGGTATAAATAGTTCATAGAATCAAAGCTAAACATCTCAAACATTATGGAAAATATGCATAATTCTTCAGTGAGTGACTTGAAGTATTTGCATGATGTTTGCATTTCTGCCACAGCCAAGTGACCTATCTCTGCTCCATGTGTAGGCTGATCTCTCTCCTGTAGGAGAAGGTGAAGAGACTTGAAAAGCATCTCTCCATATTCTAGGTCATATGGAAGACTGAAGTGTTCCTCAAGGAAACTACAGCAAGGCTTAAATGGGAAAAAAAGAATTTGAAGCTGAGAAGGGAAACTTAACCTTTTTCAAGATGATGGAGAACACAAGAAGATAACAGAGAGGAGAAAGAGAAGGAAAACAGAAACAGATTGGAATTTGGGGTAGATACAGAATGAGAATGAGAAGCAGGGTTAGGGTTAGATGGGGTTAGAAGCAGAGGTTAGCTCTGGAGCTATGGTTAGAAACAAAGCTAGGAAAACTTAAAAACAGATTTGAGATTACTTTTGAATAGGAGAGAGCTGGGTGTTCTGAGAAGAAACTGCCTAACCTCCAAGGAATGATACAGTAGTCATGTGAGAGCTCATCCAGTAAAGGAGGAGAAGAAGAAGAGATGCTGGGATATGGAGATAGCTCTTTGTCCACCTGATAGAAACAATAGAGAAGCATGTAGTCTTTCTAGGCATTTTCCCCATAAGAGACCCTCCTAAGATGCCATCTCTCCTCTGACACTGCCACTACTCTTGTACAGGTCCTCATTGCCTCACACCTGGACTCTTGCAAGAGCCTGCTAATTGTCTCTCCACCTCAAGTTGCTCTCCACTCTCCTCCATCCTCCACTCAGCTGTAAAAGCAGCCTTCCTAAAGCTATTTTACTTTTTTGGGGTGAGATGGCAGCCAGAACACGAAGGAAAAGGAAATCTGAAGAGGCAAAGAAAAATGAAGCTATAGTATTCAACTTGGGATGTGTACATAAGCAATGTCTCTCCCCTATTGTTTATAATTTAAAGTCATAGTTTACACTTTTGATTAAATTTGAAAGATGTTCATCAAATACATTTGGCAATGTATACAAATACTCTCTTACTTCTCTATTCAGTCAATTCCAGTGGCTCCCTATGACCTCTGGAATGAAATATAAAATCTTCTGGCTTTTAAAGCCCTTTATAACTGGGCCTCTTTCCATCTTCACAGTCTTTCTATACCTTACTTCTCCCCCAAATACTCTGTGATCCAGTAACTTTGGCTTCCCTTCTTTCCTTATACAAGATACTCTGTCTCACAACACTGTGATTTTTCTCTGGATGCACCTCATGCTTGGAATGCTCTGTTTCCTCATCTCTACCTCTTGGCTTCCTTGGCTTCCTTCAAGTCTCAACTAAAATCCCACTATCTGCAAGAAGCCGTTCCTAATTCTCCCCACCCCTCGTTGGCCCCTCCAATAGGAGGGCCTTTCTTCTGTTATTATCTCTTTGTTTATACATAGTTATTTGCATATTTTCTTCTCTATTTGATTATAAGCTCCCCAAAAGTACTATGATAATAATAAGTTAATATTTTTATAATGCTTACTATGTACTAGGCACTGTGCTAAGCACTTCGCAAATTAATATTTGATTTTGACTATTTTTTGCCTTTCCTTGTATCTCTATCCTTTTAGTTTATTTTATTTTTTTTAACCCTTAACTTCTGTGTATTGGCTCCTAGGTGGAAGAGTGGTAAGGGTGGGCAATGGGGGTCAAGTGACTTGCCCAGGGTCACACAGCTGGGAGGTGTCTGAGGCCGGATTTGAACCTAGGACTTCGGGTCTCTAGGCCTGATTCTCAATCCACTGAGCTACCCAGCTGCCCCCATCTCTATCCTTTTAGCACAATGCCTGACACATAGTCACTTAATAAGTGCTTGTTGAATTGATATCAAGTTGATTACAGTTACTCATTTCTGACAATTCATGTAGCCACAAATAATTTCAGAAGGAATCTACAAAGTACTGCCAACAATTAAGAAGCCTGCAGCAAGAAACTGAAGACCATAGGGACACAGGCTGCGTTTTTCTCACTGTTGTCCATTAAGAAACAGGGAAATAGAAAAGTTAATTTGAGAAATGAACAGATGGTTAAAAAGGTAGTGTTTGAAATGTAATTTGGATTTCTGGACCACTGTTTACAATATAGGGTTGATATATTCCTGATCACAGATGGGATACACCTAAAAAAGGCTGAGGAAATATTTGGCAGGTGTCTTTTTTTTTTCATTTCATTTCATTTCATTTATTTTTTAATTAATCAATCAATCAATTAATTAATTATTATTTTTTTAAAAATTATTTTTTGGGGGCAGGCATCTTTCAAATTTAATCAAAAGTGTAAACTATAACTTTAAACTATAAAGAATGGCAGAGAGAGAGAGATTGCTTATGTAGATACCCTAAGTTAGATACTATAGCTTCATTTCTCATTTTGCCTCTTTGGATTTCCTTTTTCTTCATGTTCTAGCTGTCATCTCATCCCAAAAAAATCCCTTTGTCTTCATGCCTTACTGTGATCTTTTTATTTTGGAAAATGCTTCTGTCCCTTCAGCTCCTTCTTGATTAGTCAGTTCCTTCCCAGACCTGCATTTTAAGGAAAAGCTCAGATCACTCACAGTTGTGCCTTCATTCCTCTCTAGGCTTCATATTTCACCCTTAACTTTCTAAACTTTCCTCTCTACTTTCCATTATTCTCTCCTTAATGGGTGCTTTCCTTCCACATCCAATTTACCAGGTTCCTTTTATATGGTGTCTTCCTCTATTAGAATATAAGGTTCTTGTTGTGAACTGTTCCAACCATTCTGGAAAGTAAATATGAACTATGACCCCAAAGTTGTTAAATTGTGAACATCCTTTGATCTAGCAATTCCACTACGAGGTCTATATCCCAGTGAGGCCAAAGAAAGAGGAAAATGATGCATAAAGAAAAATATTTATAGCAGCTTTTTTTTTCTATAGTGCCAAAGAAATGGAAACTGAGGGAATATCTGTCATTTGGGGAAAGACTGAACAAGTTACGGTAGGTGAATGTGATGAAATACTATTGTGCTTTAAGGAATGGTATAGGGGATGTATTTGGAGATATATATATATATATATATATATATATATATAGAGAGAGAGAGAGAGAGAGACTTGTATAAACTTATGTAGGGTTTATAACAGCATATTATGTAATAATGAGAAGACAAACAACTTTGATCAATGCAGGGACCAACTAGGATACCAGAAGACTTGTAATAAATTATGCTAAGCACCTCCTTACAGAGAAGTGATAGTGCAAATAGACATTTTGATTCTTTTCTTTCTTCCTTTTTTTGGAATGATCTATTCAACAATTTGTTTTACTTGACTAAACATATTTAAAGTGGGTTTTCTTTCTCTTTCTCAACGTTTTCAAATTTCTGAAAGACAGGGAATATTTTTCTTTTCTGCTTGTATTTTTATTTCCAGAATGTAGCATGGTGTCGGGCACATAGTAAACATTTAACATATGCTTATTGACTTGGTTTGACTTGATTTAACCATAGTGAGTAGTCATAAAGGAGGAATAATCACTGTTGAGTCACATATTCATAGAAGAAAAAAATCCAAGAGAAAAGACAGCAGTAATAATAATAAGTAACATTTATATGGTACTCTAAGGTTTATAAAGCACTGTGATATATTATCTCATTTTATCCTTGCAAGAACTCTGGGAGGTAAGATATTTTATTTTCTTTTTATGCATGAGGAAACTGAGGCAGATGGAAGGTAAATGATTTGCCTAGGGTAATGCAAGTATTCCAAAATATTATCCACTGTACTGCTCTTTTGTTGTTATTCATTAGCTTCAGTTGTGTCCAAGTCCTTATGACCCACTTTGGGGTGTTCTTGGCAAAGATACTGCAGTGGTTTGCCATTTTCTACTCTAGCTCATTTTACAGATGAGGAAACTAGGCAACCTGGGTGAAATGACTTGCCCACAGTCACACGGCTAGTAAACATCTCAGGCTGGATTTAAACTCAAGAAGATGTCACCCAATTGCCCTTAAATGTTTATACACAAGTTCTTTATTTCTTTATCTTTCTTCTTTATCTCTATATCTCAAAAATATATATGGCTGAGAATTGGTGGGATGAAATCCAGAATAGGACCATGGTTCTGTTTGAGTGGATCTTACTGAAATCAAACAGGGTAGGTAAAGGGGGAGTGGATGTGTAACCAAAAGGGATTGTAGATTACCTCATAGATAAGAAAGACATATACCAATAAAGACTTTCTAGATTTAAATTGTCTAAAATGTTAATTTAAAATACATATGTAAAAATAATAGTCTCAGGCCTTATTTCTTTGATGCTATTGCATATAGGGTACTGCCTTTATATAGATTCTGTTTAATGTTTAAAAAATGGTCTCATTAAAGAGGAGCTACATATCAGATATAGGTGGCTTTTCTGGCACTGAATATTCAAATAATTATTTCCCAAATTCATGTTTTTTTTCTTCGGTATAACCATCCCTCCCTGAATAATACAAGTATAGGTTTTGCTTCCAAAATTCCTCCAGAAAGTATGCTGCATGATGGAGAGCATTTGGATGAATGCTAAAGAAGGTAGAAACATAAGTTTTTTTGACACGGACAGGAAGCGTAAATAGATGAGGTATTTGGGAAACAGATCACAAACCTGGAACACAGAGGCATGATGGTATAATAAAGAAAGACTTCAATTATCCAGACATCTGCTGGAGTTCTCTCTATTTGCCAAAAACATAGCAGCTTTATGATTAGCCTTTGTGATAAATTCTATTCTGGACCTGATTCTCACTAATAGGAAGAAACTGGTTTCTGGGATAGAAAAGATGGGAACTCAAGAGTGGGGTGAGTACAAGGTGATCATTCCATTTTAGAGCCTGTGTGAGAGAGAAGGGGAAATGCATGATCTGACATCCACTTCAGATTTGGGGAAATTTGATTTCAAAGATTCCAGAGTAAAAGTAAGTAGGATCCCATGAAGTAAAATGTTTCAGAGGAAGTCAGTGCAGGAGAGATGTTTAAGAAAGAAATTCTGAAGACATAAAGGGAAACAATGCCAACAAGGAGAATGTAATGAATGAAGTTTTCTGGAGGTTGTAATTTTAGTTTGAAAATACCAATTTATTAATCCGAGGCTTGAGAAAATCTAACTAACCAAGGGACTCCCTCATAGTCTGAATAGAACTTGAACCAAGCAGCCAAGTTGGGGGAGAGGAGTAGAAGGAGAGAGCCAATATATATCCCTTCTGACATCATTACTCAGTCCCTCACCATGATATCTCTGATTGGAGAACAGTCACACAGGGCGTGGCCTCAGAGACCTCTATTCCTCTCTTATCATTTTATCACAAGAAGAAGTGAATCTCAGGAGGGTTCCAAGAGGTCTTCTTTCTCTCTGCCATACAATTATATTGCACATGCTTCCTCCAAACAAAACTGCTACCTCATTGATTTTTATCATCCAATCAAATCCTAGTTTACAGATGGAGATCCAGCTTCCACTCTGCTAGTTTATAAGTCTAGACAAAATGAATCTAGGCTTTTGGAAGGATCCAACCCAGTTTCATAGCCTGGGGGAGAGATGTCTTTATAGTTTTTCAAATTAACCATTCTTGGGGGCAAAAAGGGGAACCATTTTTCAAAAAAATATCAATTTTATATTAATTTTCCACAAAAAATAGGATATGTCTAAAGAGACCAATGTTTCTTCATACAATGAATTCACTAATCAACTTAGATTTTAAAAAGAAATGTAAAGAAAATGGAAACAAGGCCAAGTAATAATACATGAAGGTAAAAAAAAATAATACATGAAGATAAAAGCATGACACAATCTTTAAATATTAGCATTAGGAAGTCTAAAGCTCAGAAAGAGCCGAGGCATGAGAGAGAAGCTATGGACAATGAATAAGTAATTTTTAAAAAAGCTATTTTGGGAGAAAAAATTAGAGAAGGAATAAAACCTTTGCTGGGGTGTGTGTGGATAGAATGATGATAACTGAAAGGAAACTAAACTAAACACAACAGAGTTGATAAACATTTAATTTGTTTCTGTTTTTTTCCCTTTATAAAATGTTAGAAAAAAAAGACTAACAGGGAGTTGGTGCCCAAGATAAGTAAGGAGATAATAAGAAAATGTCTATTAGCTCTTAATTAATATCATCAAGGCCAGATAAAGTACAGCTTTGGGTTTGGAAAGAAGTAGTTGAATAGCTAGATGCAAAGAATAGTTGTTAGTAGTTCAATGTCAGCATAATAGGAGGTCTCAGAGGAATACCCAAAGGATCCATGCTTGACCTTAATGTTATTTAACATTTGATAAAATGGCATAGACAAAGGCATAGATGGTTATCTCATCAAAAAAAAACTGACAGATGACAAGAAGTTGGGAGGGATAGCTAATGTGGAAGATGACAGAGACAGAATCCAAAAGAATCTTGGCAGGTTAGAATATTTAGATTGAATCTGATAAGATGAAATTCAACAGGGATAAATATCTTTCATTTAACCTTAAAAACCAATATCACACATATAAGATGGGGGAAACATGGCAAGAGAGCTGTTGTCCTGAAAAAAGACTTGGGGGCTTTAGGAGATCTTAAGCCAAAGATGTGTCAGCAGGATGGTATGTCAGCCAGAAAAACCATTTAAATAGCTATATTATGTTGGGCTAAGAAGGTGAAAAAAGCTTCCAGGAACATAATCTATTTAAGAAGGGTGCTAATCTGAAGAGTTCATTGGAGGGCAACCAAGATGGCAGAGGCCCTTGAGTCCATGCCATAAGAGGATTAGTTGAAAGAATTGGGAATATTTACTTTGGAGAAGACAAGATTCAAGGTGGGGAGACAAGATAGCCATCTTCAAATATTTGTCCAGTGGAAGAGGGATTATATTGATTCTATTTGGCCCAAGGGGCAGAACCAGGAGCAATGGGTAGTAATCACAAAGAGAAAAACTTAGGCTTGATGCCAGAAAAAACTTTTCAGTAGTCAAAGCAAACCAAAAGTGGAATGGTCTTCCTCAATGGGCACTGGATTTCTCTTCCTTGGAAATCTTTAATCGGAGCCTGGATGACTATGGTAAGTTATGTTAGAGTAAGGATCCTTTCATTTTGGGGATGGACCATATCAGCTTTAAAACCAAACAAGCATACAGTTCTGTAACAAAGATGTTTATTTCCATGGAGAGAATGAAAAAAAAAAAAACACACAAGTGTAGGATGGTTGGATAGACTCAAGGTTCCCCACCGAGAGACTGAAGGAAGAGACAGGCTTATATAGTGTTTTAAGAAAAAGGTGAGGCACGTATTTTAGGATTTAATAATGTGGAAAATTTCTATCCAGCACAAGAAATATACTGTCAGTCTTTTGTAATGTACTAGGATGCAACTTTGATAAGCTAGAGAAAAGTGTGGGAACTATTTAGGGCTTGCTGATCTTTTGGGGCTGGAACAAAGTCATACACCATTCCATGATCTTGATGTTCTAATCTAAAGTGATTATAAACATCACAAAAGTCATTAGAAACTTATTAACCCTTAACTACTATATAGCTTCTGACATATTTCCCAATTCTCAAATTTTGTGATTCCATGATATTAAGTCATGGCAACTAGAAAACCCCTCTTAGGCTCTCCTCTTTTAGATCAAAATGGAAGCAATGAACTACCATAACTATCTAAGGGCAACCAGCCAGAGTGTCTCAAGGCTAAAATTAAGTCTAGTTTCTTTATTGCCTGAATCTGGTGCTAATTCAAAGACCATTGTCTTAGATAATTATCCTGGTTAGAAAATTGCTTGGACTCCTTTTTAATCCTCAAAGGGGATATATCCTGCACCTCCCTCCCAAAATCCATTTTTGGGTCTACTCCCAAAACCACCACATAAACTGTCTGTTGACTCAACTATCAAATCCCATCACTGCGCTTTACCTCCTTCCCCAGATTTTCTTGTAAATAAAGTTGAACCAGAACAAAAGTCATCAGAAAAGACAAATTCATTGCCATCCACTTCCTGGCCCACATTCTTGTATTTATTTTATTTCTGTTAGCAAAAAAAGGAAAAAAAAAAGATGCCTGACTTTTGTGTTGTATTCTGCAAACTGCAAATACTCATCTTCTCTCTTTGTTGATAGAGATCTTGTCCACCTGAAGAGAGCTCTAGGCTGGTAGATAAAACTTCTGATAGAAAGAAAACTAGTTTCCTGTTCCATCCATTCCTTTGGGGTTCAATAAACGTGCATTAGCAGAAATAACTATGTCCTGCTCGTGAGGGCTTCTCTCCGATTAGAATGTCACTGAGTAAGTTTCTCCATGCTCTTCCCCATAATTAGATTAGGGCTGCAGCAGCCATGGGAGCTTTTCTCTCCAGCCTTAGAAATGCAGCCATTATCTGAATTTCACTGACTTAGAGCAGAACAAAAAAGAGGCTGGGCTGTTAATACCCCCCCTTTGCCATTAAAGCTGATTATGGCAATTACCACAGTACTGAATTGTACATATTGTGAGATAAAACAATTACACGCAAATAATAGACTCCGTGCTTCCATGAAAACAGGGGGATTTTAAGCTCCTGATTTAACAGACTGTATTGATGTCAACCTTTTCTCTTGGCACAGTGTCCCTGTCAGTTTCCAGATTGTATGCTGGTAGCCTCTTGGTGTCTGACCAGCCATTTAAACCCTGGTTCATCATCTGAGGAACCTGCGGGCCATCTCTGACACTAAACTCTTTTGGGTGAATCTAGTTCTGAGCTTAAGCTGCGGAGACCTTCCATATTTAAGGAGGTTAAGAAAAGATCTCTCCTCTTCTTCTTCATCTGGACCTGAATACCACCGGACCAAAGGTTAACTCAGCTTCTCCGATGGGATGTGTGATTGAGCCTGGCTGCACTTCTCCTCCTCTTGGATGTCCCATGTTAGATCTTGGACCTTCCCTCCTGAGAATTAAGATATGCTGTAATAATTTTTTACATGGGGACTAGCCCTCTGGTTCTTTAACAAAACCTCCTTTATAGCCCAAAACTGCTACAAGAGAATAGGGCAACAGGCTATGAATGGAATAGGGATTTCTTATAAATGGCGAGGTCTTCAAGATACTCCTCTTTGCAAAGGACATTGTGCCAATTGAATCAAGCCCCAGAAAACTACAGGGGCTCCTCAGCGGGATGCTGAACTATGTTAAACGAGATTATATAACTGAGTTGGCTGCATCCACTGCACATTTATGGCCTCTCACCTCAGTTGGGCCTTTATTTCAGAAAGGCAATCCTTTTATTCCTCCCTAATTGATTTTCTCTCTATCACTCTACCTAGTGGTTGTTCTAAGTTTCTTTTCTCTCCCCAAGCCTCCTATACCACCCTTCTCCATTCTCTCAGCAAAGGACCTCCCCTCATTCTTTTCTTTTTTTTTAAACCCTTACCTTTCACCTTAGGGCTAGGCAATGGGGGGTTAAGTGACTTGTCCAGGGTCACACTGCTAGGAAGTACCTGATGTCAAATTTGAACCCAGCACCTCCCATCTTAGAATTAACACTAAGAATTGGATCTAAGGTAGAAGAGTGGTAAGGGCTAACCTTTCATCTTAGGGCTAGGCAATGGGGGTTAAGTGACTTGTCCAGGGTCACTCAGCTAGAAAGTATCTGAGCTAAGATTTGAACCTAGGACCTCCCATCTCTAAGTCTGGCTCTAAATCTACTGAGCCACCCAGCTGCCTCCCCCCACCCACAATTCTTTATGTAGAAAACAGAGACCATTTGCTATGAGCTTCTAGGTCTATATATGTAGACCCAGACTCATGTTTGAGCTTCAGTTCCACATTACCAACTACCTATGAGAAATTTCAAACAGGATATACCAGAAACAGTTCGGTGATGTATTGGATAGAGCTTTGAACCTGGAATTAGGAAGTTTTGAGTTCAAATCTAGTCTCAGATACATACTTGCTATGTGACTCTTGGCAAGTCACAAAACCTTTGTCTGTATCAGTTTCCTCAATGATGAGATGGGGATAATAGCACCAGCCTCAAATAGGATTGTTGCAAGGATAAAATGAGATATTTATAAAATGCTTCTTCCCTTTCTTCCTTCCTCCTTTCCTTCCTCCTCCTTCCTACCCTCTTTCCTTTCTCACTCCTTCCCTTCTCCTTACCTCCCTCCCTCCCTCCCTCCCTTCCTCTTTCTTTCTTTCTTTCTTTCTTTCTTTCTTTCTTTCTTTCTTTCTTTCTTTCTTTCTTTCTTTCTTTCTTTCTTTCTTTCTTTCTTTCTTTCTTTCTTTCTTTCTTTCTTTCTTCTCTTCCCTCCTTCCTCCATTACCTCTATTCCTTCCTTTCATCCATCCTTCCTTCCTTCCTTCCTTCCTTCCTTTCTCATCTCAAGCTTAATCTATCTAAAAATCTAATTCATTATCTTCTCCTCCCAAACTTATGACATGCTAGACTTTCTCTATTTCAAAAGTATTACTGACCTTCCAGTTCCTCAGGTCACAACCCTGGAGTCATCTTTGATTCTTCACACTCCCTCACTCCATATATCCCATCAGTTGCCATGGCTTGTTCCTTTTAACTCCACATGTCTCACATCTGCCCCCTTTTTCTTCACTCATAGGACTGCCACTTGAGCTTAGGTCCTCATTACCTCTTACCTGGACTATTGTAATAGATTCCCAGCTGGCTTCCTTGACTCAAGTCTATACCTTCTTCAATCCGTTCTCCACAGGGCTTCCAAAGTGACATTCCTAAAGCACTGGTCCCATCATGCTGCTCTCTCTTTTTCAGTAATCTTCATGGGTTCCCTGTTGCCTTTGGATCAGACGAAAAGTGCTGTTTGGTATTAAAGCCCTTCAACTTCACTTGGCTCCAACCTTCCACACATGTGATATATTACTTGTCTTTGTATGTTTTTTGGCTCAGCCAAATTGGTCTTCTTGCTGTTCATTGTTCTTTACACATGACGGTCCATCCACAAGTCTCTATGCATTTATATAGGTCGTCTCCATGTCTTTGTACACTTCCTCCTCATTTCTACCTTTTAGAATTCCTCTTTTCTTTCAAAGCTAAACTCAAGCATAATGTTTTACATGAAGTCTTATCTGATTGACAAAGGAATTAAAAAAAAACCTTTTATCTTCCATCTTAGAAGAGTGATAAGGGCTAGGAAGTTGAGGTTAAGTGACTTGCCCAGGGTCACACAGCTAAAAAGTATCTGAGGCCAGTTTTGAAACCAGGACCTTCTGTCTTGACTCTCTACCCATTGAACCACCTACCTGCCCTCCACAAAGCAATTTAGTGCCTATAACCAAATCACATTGTATTTATTCTGTATATATTTTCATATACTTATACATATGCTTTCATATACCTATATGTTCGCTATGATGGAATGTAAGTTCCTTGAGAACAAGGCCTTTTCTAATTTGCTTTTGTATCTCAAGACTCTGCATGGTGCTTGACACATAATAGGCACTGAATAAATGCTTGATATTTGTAGAGTGTGGGACAAAAGATACCTGCATAAGAGTCCAAACAAGAAAAATATAATGGATGAAAAATGCTTGATGTTCAAGTAGTGGCATGCAATTGGATGGTCAATCCATCGAATTAGTCCATTAGGGCTTATATCTGGGGGCAGCACTAGAAATGAACAATGAATTTGGCCAAGAACTGAATAGGAGTGAGATAGTGGATGGATTTGTATCTGGGAAATTGTAGCATTTTCAATCCCAACCTGTGGCTCTGAATGAAAACTCATTTTGTCTTCTGGAAGCATCATCATCTTAAGAGACTCAAAACTGCAGGTGGTCCAAAGGACAATGGAGAGACACGTCATGGGCATATAAGTAGGTTACTGCTCATTTCTAATAATATCCTTGAAAGAAGCTGCATCAGGGATGTTATTGAGGAATTGTGTGGTTGGAAGAGTAGGTGGGGTGGTCAGGTAGGGAGATGGAGGCTTAATAGATAGGAAGTCTGAGTGCTACACAGATATTAAAGAAATACCTATGCACATATACACACCTGCATAGATATATTTTTATTTGTATACCTATAAAACTAGAGGAAGACTTCAAGAATATGAGCTAGATCTGAGAAAGCTATATGGTAGACCCTGCATAAGAATAACACAGGATTAGATGGGCATGGATGGTTGGGGTGTGTGTGTGTGTGTGTGTGTGTGTGTGCACACACACACATATATGCAGCTAGGTGGCTCAGTGGATCGAGAGCCAGGCCTGGAGTCTAGAAGACCTGGGTTCAAACCTTTCTAGCTGTGTGACCCTGGGCAAGTCACTTAACCTCAATTGCCTAGCCCTTACCACATTTCAGCCTTAGAATAGATACTTAAGGCAGAAGGTAAAGGTTTAAAAAATAAAAAAGAAGAAGAGTACCAATTAAATGTGATATGTCCTGTTTGGAGAGAGAAGGAATAACTACTCAATCAATGAGATTGTAAATGCTTTGAAGTAGCTAAATATAAAAGCAACTCTTAGCAGAAGTAATGTTCCTATTTTATAATTACGTATGTACATATATAATTATAATAATTCTATTTTATAATTGAAAATAGATATAAAATAAAAGATATAAAATAAAAGAAGGTAGAATGACTTTAATGGTCTCTTTCCCCCACTCCTTAAAATGAATTGTCTCCTTCTAGAATATAAACTCTTTGTGAGCAGGGACTAACTTTGCTTTTGTATTTCTATTCTTAGTTTTTGGTGCAGTGCTTGTCATATAGTAAATTTTTAGTAAATGCTTTTTAAAATCTATTTTTTTTGCCTATTTCTCTAAGAAGCTAATTTTCTAGGGAAAAGATACAACAGGCATACAGCTAAGTACACAAAATAATTAGAGGAGGGAGAACAGTAACAACTAACTCTGTTGGAAAAAGTGTTATCTTCACTAAGTCTTGAAGGAAGGAAAATGAGGATTCTTTGAGATGTAATGCTTTCTGGGAATGGATTGTGACTTGTTAAGGTGGATGCTTGCAGGTAGGAAATGGAATGCTAAGTTCGAGGAAAAATTAGTAGTCGAGTTTGGCTAAAACATGAGCACATTAAAAGGAATGTCAACCTTGACAAACACGGAAGACTAGTAGCAAGGTTGGAGAATAATATTTCTGAAATAAAAGCTAGAATTTATATTTTAAAGTTTGCTAAATATTTTACAATTGTTATCTTATTCTTTTCTTACAATAACCCTGGAAGTTGGGTGCTATTATTATTATTCCCATTTTACAGATAAGGAAAAGGATGCATAGAAAGGATAAGGACTCCATCAAGGTCATACATTTAGGAAATGTCTGGGACTGGATTTAAATTCAGAACTTCTTTGCATTCGTAGAGAACGTCTCCACCAAAGAGGAAATATTAAGTAAGTAGAAGCTTTTTTAAGACCATGATATACAATATGGAATATAAGTAGAACAATAGCAGGACATAGGCTCTTCGAGGGCAAGAACTGGTTTTTGTTTTGGATTTGTTATTGCTAATGCCTAGCCCAGAGCCTTTTGTATAACTGATGCTTAATAAACGGTTGTTGAAACTTTAAAAGACAGAAAATCTGATTAACACAATGAAACCAATCACAGTTCCAGAAGACTCATGAAGAAACATGCTGCCCACTTCCCTGAGTTCAAATCTGATGTGTGACCCTGGGCAATTCGCTTAACCCAAAATGTCTCAGTTCCCTCATCTATAAAATGAGTTGGAGAAGGAAATGATAAACTGCTGTAGTATCTGTGCCAAGAAAATCTCAAAATGGGCTTGTGCGAATTCGGGCACAACAGAAATGACACCATACATTTGTGATGGGTTTTGTTTTTCTTGTTTACTCAATGGGTGGAGGAAGGGGAGGTCGGAGAGAGAAAAAACTAGAATTGAAAATAAAATAAAATTGAATTAAAAAATATAGTTGTTGAATGGAAGTTCTTGTATTCCTCTAGTAACCACATTTTGTCTGGACGTGTTGTGGATACTCAGGGACTATATTATAGTTAACTTATGGTGAGTAGAATTGGAGTGATTTAGTCTGAGAAATTGTGGTTTGTTTTGCTGCATGCTATGTAAACTGATGGAGGGAAGGGAACAGTGTTGATGAGAATGTAATGGTGGTTCTTTGGACAATGTGAAATGAGTCTAATTTCTTGTTATTAGGATGCTTTATAGGATTCTGTAATTTAGAGTTAGAAGGGATCTTAGAGATCAACTTAGTCCAACTATATAATTTTAAATTTGAGGAAACTAAGGCTCTTAAGGGTTTAAACTGTTTTTCTAATATCATAATATCTCCTACATGATGCTTAAATTAGGTCTTATGGTACAGTGGAAAGAATCTTGAATTTAGCATCAGATGACCTATCAGCTCTGTCATTTACTCCCTGTATAACATCGGTCAACTTATGTAGTCTTTCTGGCCTCAGTTTCCTTTTCTATAAAAGGAAATAATTTGACTTGATGGGCAGTTATCTCATAGGGTTGTTGTGAGGATCAAATGAGATAATATTTATAAAGTTCCTGCCACACACTAGGTACTATATAAGTGCTTATTCCCTTCCCTCATTCCTCTCAGGAGAAGAATTTGAACCCATGTCTTCCTGACTTCAAATTCAGCACTCTATCCACTTCACCCATATTGCCTTTGTGGTCTTTATTTAGAGCCAACAAAGTATATCATGTAGCCAGGCTTAATGCAATTCTCTGTATATATCAGACACAAAACCTCACAGATAAAGGTTTTTTTTTTTTTTTCTAATCTCTCTGTAAAAAAGGTTTCCAAAAAATTGTTAAACTCACACTTCCAAATATAATGATCCCTTAGAAGTATGGAAGCATCTGGTGAAGGCACAAGGATACTAAACAACACTTTTCAGGTTCTTTGTGAGACAAACACAAACCTCAGTAGGGTGCTTGACTTGTTACCTTATTTATTCTCCCAAAGAATATGTTCTGATATTTTCTTATAAATTACTAAAGCTCCATCTAATTAATCAATTAACTTGTTCTGAGTTCCCAGCCCAATTTATAAAAACTGGAGAAACCTCTTTTCCCATAAGCTCTTTCTTTGTCAGTTTCAGAATTAGACCCATAAGCTTGGAGAAATGTCAATATTTCTAGTCATATAATTTATTAACAGGAACCAATAATACAAAAAAATGGAAGAATATTTCAATAATGTATTGGCTGCCAGAAAAATCACAACTAGCATTACTTTTTACCAACAGCTGTAACTAGAGACTCCTCCAAAACATTGCAGCCACAGTTCAACAATTCAGTCCCTCCCAATGTGGCAGTTAAAGTCTCTCAGGACTTCACAGAATATTCCTATGGCATAGTGGAAAGAGGATTTGAAGAGTTAAATTCTGTTATCTCAAAATGTCTTTTTATGTCTTTCTCCCTGACAGTTAACCTTCTAGTTAACTCTCTAAGTCTCTTCAGGAAAGAATTTCTCATACTCCTTTCTCAGTGTCTCTCACAGACTCTTCCAGCTATGACGGTTAATTGTTTTCCCTCAAATTCTATCTACTTTCTCTTAATGGTACAATAACAGGAACTCAAGTCTCTTGGAGAGGTTTTTGAAACTAAAGATTATAGTTGCATGTTGAAGGAAAATAAAGGAAGATCTTTATTGTAGTTTATGGATATGTATTATATCTATTATAATTGTTAAAATAAGTGTGTTTATGACTATTTAATAAGTATATTCATTCTAAAGTGCTACTTGATTTATAGGAGTTTTTTGCCATCATACATTTTCTCAATCAGTGGATACTAATAGTTCAACTATTATCATGTGAGGAATCTATGAAATGTTTTTATGAAAAAGGTTCTTTATTCTTGAAAAGATGGGGAACTATTGTTGCTCTGTTCCAGATAGTCTGCTGAGCAAGAGTTAGGAGATCTGCCTTTGAGATCTGTTTTTGTCTCTAACTCTCTTTGTGACTGTAGGCAAATCTCTTCCCTTTAAATGGATATTCATTTCTCCATTTATAAAATGTGGAGGTTGGACTTTATGGTCTATTGTAGGATATGATATATAGCACTTCTTAGTATTTTCACTTTTATTTCTCTTTCTCCTTCCCCCTTTACTTCCTCTTTTTCCTTTCCCTTCTCTTCTTTTTGCTAGAGAAACCTGAGGAAACACAGACTCCCAAAGAAAACATTGGAGTTTGGAAATTTCATTTAAAAAAAATCACAGCTGATTGATATCAAGTGTTCTTTAAGAAAGGAAAATGATTCAGTGTAGAGAAAAAAACAACACTATTGATTAAAGTGAAAAACTGTATTATGGAAGAGTCCTAGAGGGATGTTAGATGGTACAGTCCACCTAGGAACACCCCAGGGCCAGTGAAGCACAAAAACTCTTGGTTTATGAAAATAAAGTTTATTTTACAAAAGGAAGAAAGGGGGCAGCTGGGTAGCTCAGTGGATTGAGAGCCAGGCCTAGAGATAGGAAGTCCTGGGTTCACATCTGGCCTCAGATACCTCCCAGCTGTATGACCCTGGGCAAGTCACTTAACCCCCATTGCCTAGCCCTTACCACTCTTCTGCCTTGGAACCAATACACAGTATTGATTCCAAGACGGAAGGTAAGGTTTAAAAAAAATAAAATAAAAAATAAAAAAGAAAGAAAGACTGTCCTTAACTATATTCCTATAAAACTGTATGCTGGTGACTGTCCCCTGCCTCCCTGCTCACAATTCCTTAATGCTGAGGAGTCCTCCAAAAGATCCTCCATGCTCCTGATATGTATGTTTTGACTAAGAAAGCTACACCAGAGCTCTTTGATTTCTTTAAAAAAATATATATATATATGTATATATATGTATATATATAATCCTTATTCTAGTAGGAGTCATGTTAGGAGTCCATGTAGTTGCTTTTAGATGGGAGATCATTCAATATATGCATGGGGGTGGGAGTGGGAAGAATGCCCATGAGAGACAAGAGAAAGAAGAAAGAAATAATTGATCACTTTAGGGTCTTGGCTGGGTGGAAGAAAAATGGTTATGAATGGAATACAGTACACTGAACCAACATTTTTCTTAAGGAGCGCATACTCCAAATCTGAGTGGGTCGGTGGCGTAAATAAATGAGCCCTTGGGCTGTGCAGAATTATGTGGGTGTGAGCAAGTGATTAACAATGAAAAGGCCAGATATGGAGCTTGCCTGCCATCTGGAAAGAGAAGAGTCTAATTCACTTCTGGAATGCTGGAAACAGAGTGGACAGCCCCAAACTAAAATGCTTCTTTATTCATCAAGTTGCTTATTAATTTCCTAGAGAAATGATGGGGCTTTCAAGGCAAGATTTTGTGTCAAATTCAAGCTAAAGATGGGGAGGCCATGGATGGGATTCAAAAATTTGATATCTTCTTAAATTTAGTTGCTAATAATAGAGTAGAAGCTGACAAGAAATCTATCTCATTCTGCATGGGATCTTCCTTCCCTAAAGTACCCAGAGGAGACTTTTCCACTTTGGTCTTTCTAGACACTCCAAGTTATTTATTTACTTATGCTTGATTAACAATAACTAAATAATACTTGTGCCACAAAATTTTAGGAACAATATTTTTAGTATAAGTTGCTATACTAGACATTCATAACCTTTGAACTACCTGCATGGAATGAAAAACTCCCCACATAGACCTAGCAGATGCATATCATCCCTGTCATCCTCTCTACTATTAGAACTTTTCTGAACCTGCTTTTGGGGAGTCTACCGAAATGAGTCTGCATTTTAGTACCTTTATTTGATTACAAAAAAATCAATCATTTTTTATCAACATATGCAATAGTTTTTATCAAATACTGAGCATGAAGGAATAACAGCAGGATAGAGATTATTCCCAATAACATTTTTGTTATTGGGAACCTAAAGATCAGAATGAAATGATAATGATGAGAAATATATAAACCTTAAGTGTATACAAAAAAATCATTCCTCACAACAAACCTCTAAAGTAAGAAATACTAAAATTACCATCTCCATTTTATGGCTGAGAGAATTCTTGGCAAGTCATTTAACTTTTCTGGGTTTCTGTCATGGCTAGTAAAAACTTTAAGAGATGCGAGCTGAATGTATGTTTATTGAATTTAAAATCATTATTCTTTTCTTTTTCTTTATTATTTATTTTGAACATTTAAAAAATTGAGTTTCCTATTCTCTCCCTCCTTCTAGCCCCTCTCCCATCCATTGAGAAGGAAAGTAATATTAATATAATCAATTAATATAATATTAACTATACATGTAAAATCATGCAAACATTTCTATATTAGCCATATTTTAAAAAGCAAGAAAAATAAAGTGAAAAAATTAGATGCCAATTTGTATTCAGAGTTCTTCCCCTGGAGGTGGACAGCATTTTTCATCATGAGTCCTTCAGAATTGTTGTAGATCATTGTATTAATTAAAGTAGTTGATCATTGTTACAATATTTTTGTAACTGTGTACAGTGATCTCCTGGTTCTGCTCACTTCACTCCACATCAATTTGTATAGGTCTTCCAAAGTTTTTCTGAAACCATCTACTTTGTCATTTTTTGAACAGAATCATAGTATTCTCTCATAATTATATACCATTACTTTTTCAGCCATTCTACAACTGATGGACATCCCTTTAATTTTCAAATCTTTACCATCACAAAAAGAGCTGCTATAAATATTTTTGAATATACAGGCCTTTAAAAAATCTCTTTGGGATTCAGATCTAGTAATGGCATTACTGGTTCGAAGGGTATGCATAGTTTTATAGCCCTCTGGGAATTAAATTTCTATGTTCCTCTAATTTGCTTATTATATCACCTTTTATATCTAAATCATGTACCTGATTTGAACTTATCCTAGTATACAGCATAGTCTATGCCTCATTCCTGCCAAACTATTACCCAGTTTTCTTTTCCTAAAAGCTTGAATCTTTGGATTTATCAAACATTAGATTGTTATTGTCATTTACCACTGTGTATTTTGTGCACCTCTTCTATTCCGCTGATCCACCATTCTAAGAACTTTCTGTAGTGGAAGTCAATTTTTGACTATCACAGTGCTCTGGGTACCAACTAGACACTTTGCAAGTTCGTTGAATTGAACTGGTCTAGTGATATGAAGCCTTTTCTAACTTTCATAGATCTATGATGAAATGAAAGTGAGCCCTTCCACCCAGTGGATCACAGGGGCATAGTTTTAGCATTGGAAAGAACTTTAGAGATCATGTACTACAACTCCTTTAATTTTACCAATGATGAAACGGAGGCCCAGAGGCTAAGAGATTTGTCAGTGGTCATATAGGTAGGAAGTGGCATAGTTGAAATTAAAACTCAGATTCTCTAGCTCTGAATCCTGCTCAATTTTCATTGCCCCATGTTTTACATTTGTAGATTGTGCCTGATTCGTGCTTTTGTAACCAGCACTGGCCTTGTCCAAGGCCTGCTATAATCATCTAAAGAGAATTTATCCACCAGCATGCTGGAGGCCTTTTGTCTGGGTCTTCTGACATTCAATGTAGCACTCTGTTAGGCACTTACTCAATCAACCAACCGACATTTATTATTAACATGGTTTGCATGTGCCAGGTGCTATTAAAGGTTCTGAGCACAAAATTAAAAAGTCCCTTATTTTGAGAGTTTTATATTCCATAAAATGTAAAAATTAAATTCACTGGTCAATAAATATTTTATGAAGTGCCTGCTATGTGTATAATACTTATTACAATAATTAAAGTCTAATTATTTTTTAGTAAGAAAAATGTATTAAGCACCTACTATGTGCTGTGTATTGTGCTAAGTGCTGGGGATACAAAAAAGAAAAATAAGTAGTTCTTGCTCTCAAGGAGTTTACATTGAAAGGGGAAAGCCAATACACAAAAAGAAATTGAAAGGAGGAAAAGAGTAAATGAGAAAATACCCAATATGGAGGCATGATTAAAAAAAAAAGTTGAAAGGACTGCAGTGGGATAAGAAATGAAGAGATAAATGAGCTTGGTGCCCTCCTTAAATGGAGGTGTAGGGAGGAGATTTCTATTCCATCCTCCATTCAGGGAGGTCCCAGGAGCAGAGGTTACTGATGAGGTGTTAGTCTGTCTCCACTCTCCTCAAATTGTCCCTTTCAAGTCCCTTTGGGGACTTACTTGCTTATTCATTTTTGTGTGCATAGTTCTCTTCTCTCCTCCCTCCTCTGAAACAGCTATTCAGGAAATATTTGTTGGATGAATGAATTAATCTTGCCTGAGTCAAAAAAACTGTTTTACTGAGGATGGAAAGGGAAATAATTTCTCTAGAAGGGAAAATTGGTCCCTTTGGTTCCAGGTCAAGGCTCGTTTGGATCTGGCCATGGGAATATAGTCTATGATCTCTCCCAAGGTGATCACTTTCCTTTCTTTGTGTTTATTTTGTGGTAGTGAATTGAATTGCATAGATTTAGACCTTAGCAATCCAACTCTTCATTTGACAGAGGAGGAAACAAATCCATGGAGATTAAGTTTCCTTTCCCAAGTTATTCAGGTGGGAAATGATAGAACAGCAATTTGAATTAAGGACCCTGGGCTTTAAGGAAAACATATTTCAAAGGGTATAATAGAAGATGGCTATTGTGCCTGGGCAGATGTAAGAGTATGCTGAGTGTGTCTTAGTAGATGCAATGGAAAGTGTGTTAGATGTTGAGTCAGAGGACCTGATGATCTTAGGCAGATCATTTCCCTCTCTTGGACTCAGTTTGCCCATCAGTAAAATGAGGAATTTAGACTAGATGACCAAAAAGTTCCCCTATGGCTCTAAATCTGGGATCCTGAAATGTGACAGAATATGGGAAATGTGTCTGGATGGATGGGATAGAGTGTGATGACTGGATCTGGGCAGATGTGTAGGAACATGGTGAGTGTATTTAGGCTTATGTGACAGGATTATGAATGTGTGTGGGTGTGACAGAGAGATGGTGAGTATGTGTGGGCAGAGAGGATAGAGATATTTTTCAGTGGCTGCCCTTGCTCTACTTGCTATTCATCTGCCTCAGACAAATGAATGCCTGGAAGAAGAGATGGTTCTTTTCTAGGAGGCACAAATGACAGTCTGCCTGTGGTTACCTCACCCTATCTTCACAAACTCTGAATTGAACCAACTACCAGAAGAGGCCTCACACAGAGAGAAGGGTCAGCTCTGGGTCCTTACCGTCTTTCTCACATTGCTGCTCCTGACTCAGAAGAAAGCAAGTCAGGAGACAGGACCAAGAAGAGCTCAGGAAAAGAGGCTCTTGTTTCCTTCACTAACGACCAATTCAGCTGTCTTTATAATCCCAAGTATCCCATTAACTCAGCCCTGTACTGTTCACTTTTAAAGGGCTCCTCTTGCAAGTGTCAAAGCCAGAGATATAACAGGGAACCTGTGACTTACCAGAAAAATTCAAATAGGCACAGAAATGGCTCTCTCTCTCTCTCTCTCTCTCTCTCTCTCTCTCTCTCTCTCTCTCTCTCTCTCTCTTTGTCTCTCTCTCCGTCTCTCTCTGTCTCTCTTCCTTTCTCTGTCTCTCTTTGTCTCTCTCTGTCTCTCTTTGTCTCTCTCTGTCTCTCCGTCTCTCCCTCTCTCTCATTTTTTTTTGCTGCTGAATCCCTTAAATACAATTTGCCCACTGTAAGCTGGAGCTCATTCTTTCCAAATCTCCATTGCAGGATGGAAAGTCTGCCTCTGAGACAACAGCATCAGGAGGCAAGGACAGAAGTTCTGCTTGCTTTTTCACCAGCTCTGTTGACAATGTCAGTGATGATAGGAGGCCAAATTGGGGGGGGGGCTTCTTTATGTATCATGTTCTTTGACTTTTCAGCAGCTGTTAGAGTCCCAGATTGTCTATTCAAAACTCTGTTGAAGAAAAGAAGGAAGGTCCTGTGATACTTGTTAAGAAAATCAGCCCTCCAACAGAAGCCATCTCATTACAGCCCAATATTGCAGTAATATCCATTCAGATGGTTCTCATGCCTTCAACATCCTCCTCTCCACCTGTCTAAAGGTGATGGCATGGAGTAGTAAAAAGAACAGATGGTTTTAGAGGCAGAAGACTTAGGTTAAAATCCAGCATTAGCTTGCTGTTCTAAATATCAAAAATCGATAGTTCTCAAGCTGACCTCAAATCATACCTTTGTTTGTGAAGCTTCCTCTGACTAATTCAGGTCATAGTGAACTCACAGTATTTAAAACTGGAAGAGACTTTAGACATCATCTCATCCAATTCCTTCATTTAGAGATGAGGAAGTCAAGGACTAGAGAAATGAAGTGAGTTGTCCAAGGTCGCACATCAAGTAAATAATGATCAGGGATTTGAACCCAAGTTCTATGACTCCAAATTCTTCTCAGCTCTTATGGAACTCTTAGTTTCTACCACTCTTCTAGTGTTGCTCATTCACTCTCCTCAATAAAACTGCAAAGTCTTCTCTTATGGTAAGGACCATGCTTTTCTTTCTTTAATACTATTTAAAGAGGCTTGCACAGAATTACATCTCTGCCACCAATGACTCAATTTTCCATATGTACAAAATGGGAATAGTCCATGAAACTTCCTCTATAGAATGGGACTGTGAGGAGGATAAATGGGCTTGGGAAACAGAATGTGCTAATTGTTATTAATATGTTCCATCTTTTTAAAAGACTAGTGTCTAGATAATTATACTCAGTTCATAATCTCATTATACCATGGATGGGGTCACAAATGGGAGCTAGCAAGGCAACACCCTGGGCTGTCAACTCTTGGCTTTGAGGGTTGTGTGACTTCAGCTCCATCAGCCCCTCTCTGAATGTTTAACCATGTTTGGTGGCCTCAGAGCATCTTTGAAGGAAGCAGATGGTCCTGTCAACTACACTTATGCCTAACCTTCCCAAATGCAGTCAAGCGAGCCAGAGAACATCCAAAAGATTCCTCAGAGCAGCTGGTGGGGGCTCCGTGTTGCTATCACGTGGGAAGCATGATGCTAATTAACATTAATAAATGCACAGGAAAATGAAGGCGGCTTGGACCACTCAGCTGTAATACTGAGGCTTATTGGTGAGGAGGATGATTAACTGGCTTCATTATTTCAGGCTCCTGCCTTCAATGAGAGGGAGAGGAGGATGGGAAATAGGGCAGGGAAAGGTTATAAAAACTGGATGGGAGAAATGGGACTCAGAGAAGTTTTAGGGCGAGAACAAGAAAGACCAAGCTGTTTGGTGAGTTACCAGAGTGCTGGACATCCAGAATAGATTCTCCAGGTTGAGGTGGAACCAGGGTTAGGTAGGGATGCCCTCCCTAGAGCCAACTATGCCAGTCCCTAGTAAATTTTGAAGTGCTCCATAGATGTAAGTTGTTGTTTTTGTTATAGTTTTTGGAGACTAAGTTTGAATCTTTGATCACACTGTCCTCTTCTTTTCATTTTTTAAAGTGGGCAGCCCAATTAACATCAGAGACAATTTTCCCCAACCATAATGGTGCGACCTCCCAGAGTTTTGACACCACAAATCCATGACTTTCATAGAATTGTAAGAATTAGAGCTGAAAAGGACTTTAGAGAGCAAGAAGATCTCTTTCAGTTCCTTACCTCATTTTCCAAATGAATGAAAAAATAGTGGCTAGGAGCTGTTATATGAAGATATAGCATTTTGAACTAAGCTTTGATTGAATTAATTGCATAGTTATGGGGACCTGTTCCTGATTCTACAAATGAAGAAAGGTTGACAACATCAATAATACTCATTGCTTTACTAGTTTTTTCCTACCCCACTCTCACCTTATTAATTTTGGTAGTGAGTGACTCCAATCATTAGACTTCGGGCAAATCTGTGATCACCTGAAATCTCATTAGGATGCTGATCAACATAGTTAATAGTTAACACCTTTACAACTCCCCCAACCTTTTCTCACTTCTGATTGGCAGGCTGGAGGGTAGAGCACTAAATTTCTTCCGAAGCTTTCCTTTCTAAAGCCTGGGATTTGAACTTTCAAGGTGGCTTTCCATTTTCCATCAGTGTTTCTCCTTGGTTTAGATTCTATAGAACTTCATTCTTCTGTACTGGGTACCCCCTGTTACCCCAATCTTCCCAAAATTGCTTTGAATTATTAATGTATTGCAAATCACTTCATCATTCTAGTCAGATCCTTACTTTCCTCATCTGCAAGATGAAGGCGATAATCTCTGTTCTCTCTGACGCAGGGCTGTGAGGATTAGATGAGGTGATGTAAGAATTAAGCATGGAAAAACATGCCATTATATTCTTTTTCACTGCTATTTTTTTGTTTTTATATCACCTACATTTCTGCATATGTCCCTCTTCTACCTCCTAGAAAGTCAACTCCATCAGATAGCAAGCATTTATTAAATGCCTTTCATGTTTAAGACACTGTGCTAAAGTATAAAAAGAAAACAAAAGACAGTCTCTGTTCTCACAGAGCTCACAACTATATACAAACAAAATATACACAGGACAAATTGGAAATGATCTACAAAGAGAAGACAGTAGCATTGAGAATGATCAGGAAAGGCTTCTTGCAGAAAGTAGAACTTGATTTGAGACTTGAAGGAAGCCAAGGAAGTCAAGATGTGAAGATGAGGAGGGAGAGAGGGATAGCAAATGTAAAAGCTTGTAATTGGGAGACAGAATGTCTAGTCTGAGGAATAGCAAGGAGGCTAGCTTCACTGGATTGCAAAGTACATTGAGGTGGTTGAGGTTATAAGGTATAAGATGACTAAAAAGATAGAAAGGGGGCATGTTATGGAGGCTTTAAAAATCAAAGTATTTTATATTTGGTCATAGAGCTATAGTAAGCCATTGGTTCTGATTGAATAAGAAGGGTGTGGGATGTATGACATAGTGAGACTTGCACTTTAGAAAGATCAATTTGATAGTTGAGTAGAGGATGGACTGGAATGGGGAGAAACTTGGGGGAGGGAGACTAATCAGTAAGCTACTGAAATAGCCCAGCTGTGGTATGAAATGATATGATCTTGCACCAGATTGGTGGTAACAGTATTAGAGGAGAAAAGGGGGGCATATACCAGAGACATTATGAAGATAGGACTTGGCAACTGATTTGGGTATGGCAGAGGGGTAAGAGAAAGTGAAGAATCAAGGATGACAACTAGGTTTTGAGCCCAGGTGATTGGTAGTACTATATTACTAGTTAATTTATGAAATTATGAAATAGGGCAAACATATCTGGTTCTTTGGATAATTGCTGAGAAAGACCATGATGGCAGTGGGAATGGAGGTGGCACAGAGGGTGTAGGGGTGAATAGACATAGAAAGTACAGAGTCAAGCAGTGAAAAGGGGTACAGAGGCAGGCACCAGGGGAATGAGAATGGAGTGATAAAGGAAGGCAGGCTATGTGGGGAAGAGGATGGAGAGGCTGAGAAGCCCAAAGAATCACTCAAGTAACCACGGATTAGAGTTGGGAACACTTGGCAGTGTGGACCCAATGGACATGGAAGAGTGCAAGGTAGAGGAGTATTTGGGAGTCTCCTTTTTTATAGGGTTTTTGGGAGAAACAAATTAACTATTATCTGTGTCACCTTGGGGTCAGTCCATTAACAGCCAAATCATCTCAAAGTTGTCAGTTAAACTTGAAAGCTAATATGCCCCTATGTCATCCCAATATAACCAATGTTTATTAAAATATATGTATATTTTTACATATAATGTATATGTATATATTTTTACATGTAATAAATTTCCACCCAAATTTTCCCGAGTCATATCTCCCTTCTTCCCTTCTCCTTCTCTGTGCTGGCAGGTGATTCTATCTGGATTATGATGTCCAGTGTTTAAAGTTAATATGTCCAATATGTCATCCCAAAGTCATCAAAACCATTTGGTGATCTGCTAGTCTTTGCAGTGGATATCTGGAATTTGTCTGGGATTTAGTTATCATAGGACCAAAAGGCTCTGACAACAAAGCCTAGAAGACTTTCTCTGATTTTCCACATACTACCAGGTTGTGATTTTTGGTTAATATAGGATACAATTTATAATCATGCTCCTTTGATCTTTGGAATGGTTTTTTATAAGACATCTAGTTTCTCCTTTGCATTCTTATTTCCTGCTATAGCTACTACAGGCTGGAAGCTTAAAAATTTACTTAAAAATATTGAATAGAAGAGGGAGTTAGTTAAAGGGAATCAGAACAGGATACAATTTTAACAGAAGTACTTTCTGTAGCAATAAGAAGGTTAGGAAGAGGGGAGAATATGAGGGAAGAAAATAGAGAATTCAGTTTTGTAGATATGGAGTTTAAGATATCTACAAGACATCTAGTTTAAAATGTTCAATAGGCAATTGGAGATGGGAGAGTAGAGATCAAGAGAGACTAAAACTGGACATCTCTTACAACAAAAATTCAAAAGAAAAAAACCCAGTTCAGGAAAATTAACCAATAAGAATGTATATAAAGGTGTTATTATTAGTATAATTCTGAGTACTTTGTAAGGTTGAGTGAATTTGTAACCAAAGATTTCTCACACATGTGCAGGCAGGACAAGATAAGGGTCAGAGCTTTCAAATGAGAGCAAGAACTTTCACCCTGAGATGTCCTGACGAGATGCACTATTAATTGCTGCCCTAACAAAGTGGGAGAATTCAATCTTTCTTTGCTAAGTGATTTTCTCCAGCACCAAGGGCCGTTTAAAAGAAGGTCTTCCGCTTTGGATCAACCTGGTGGAAGGAGCCCAGCCCTTGTGTGAGGCTGTGAATATAGGAGAACTACAAACAAACAAGGACTCTCAAATATCCACCCAGCCCCAATGAATATTTCATGCCAAAAAGAAGGCTCTGGTATTTTGCTGGATTGCTTCAATTAGCTCTCCAGCCTCATTCTCATGCTAATAATAAGCTTGCTTATCATAATGGTTTATTAATCTATTTCACAGTGTGAATTTATACAGTAATGGATCACAGAGACCTCCTGCTGCCGCCTTTATTGGATATAAATGACTTCCTAATTGCTATTGATCATTAAAGCAGTTCAATGCTATTGTGGGTTTCTAAGAGCCCAAAAGGGGCTTTAGAAGACCTAAGATCTAGGCATCTTTAGCCTGGACTGTTTTATATTTCTAGGGGAGCCTTGAAAAATGAACTAAGGGAAAAGTCACTGGGTCAAGCGTATCTTTGTTTTTTCCTTTTCTGTTTCCAACTATTGACCTGTTTCTGTGCTTAGGGTTTTCCCATGCTTGGCTTTGCTCTGGCTGTTCCAATTAGTTATAGACATCTGTGTTAGTCTGCAGAGGGAAGAGAAATGGGGAAGCCATTTGGAAGCTGTTCACAATCTCTTGGTTACTTGCCTTTTTTGGTTCAGTATATTCTCATTTCCCAAGGCTCCTATCAGTTAAAGTTCAATTCCAAGATCAGTGACTAAGGAAAAAGAAATATTCTTCTTCTGGGCTTCACACTAAAACAAAGAAGATGGTAATGAAAATGTACATTGTCATGTAGAAAATAAATGCCTTGATATCAGGGACTATTTTGTACTCCTCTAGCATAGTGCCTTGAACTTAGTAGGTAGTCAATAAATGCTTACAAAATTAAATTATATAGTGCTTCGAGGCTTGCAAAGTGTTATTTCCATCACATACTTGTCATCAGTAGGTAATGAATGTTTATGTAATCATTTATTTCCTTATCTCCATTGTACATATATGGAAACTAAGGCCCAGAGAGATTATACTTATTTAGTTGTCTCTGTTTCAAATTTTATTGAGAGTAACCTTTCAATAACACATCAATACAACCAACTAATCTTTAGTAACTTTCTTTTAGAAATTAATTTCAATGCATGAAATATAACAGTTTTTCAGTAACTCAATAAGTTCTCATCATGAGTCTTTGTTTATTCATTGTCATTTACTTTTCCTCTCCTGTGGTTCAGAGGCAGTAGATAGAAAGCCAGGACAATTTGTCCAAATTCTACTTCTGACACTTATTGACCACATGACCATGGGCAAATCCCTTTTCTTCTCTAGGTAACTCACTAAGTCTGCAGTTACAGAGAAGGTTTCGACCAGTCTCCTCATCTGAGGCTACCCAATGTCAGCGAAGCCACAGGCTCATTCCCTATCTCTAAGGTTATAGTTAGCGTACCTGATTCTGTTGTTTGTTTTTCACTTAGTATCATTTCATATTTTTGTTCAGTCAATTTGAGTTGTATCTGACTCTTTGTGAGCCCATTTGGGGTTTTCTTGGCAAAGATATTGGAGTGCTTTGCCATTTCCTTCTCCAGCTCATCTTACAGATGAGAAAATGGAGGCAAATAAAGTTAACTGATTTTCCCAGAATCACCCAGCTAGTAAGTGTCTGAGGTCAGATTTGAACTCAGGAAGATGAGTCTTCCTGACTCCAAGTCTGGCATTCTATCCATTGTGCTACCTAGCTGTCCCTATCATTACATATAGCTCTTTCCAAATTTTTATTTTTTGGGTTCAGCTCCCAGGGCAATCTGTTTCTTTCTGGTTTCCAGACAGTGTCACATTTTACTTATGACAAATAACATGGAATTGTTAACCAAACCCCCTCATCTGTCTGCCCTCACCTTTCACAATACATCACGTCATTTGCCAAGATGGAAGGCAATAAATCTGTTCTAGAATATTACTCTGTTTCTGTGGTGCTGAGCTCCCATAAAGACTGGAGAAAGCAGGTCCCACATTGAGTATTTTCATCCATGGACATTCTGCATCATAGCTTCTTGAAGTCAGGGGCTTTCATTTTTCTGTTTTCCCAGTTCCTCGGCAGATAGGATTATAGGTTTAGAGCTGGCAAAGACCTTAGAAGTCATGCAGTCCAACCCTTTCATATTACAGTTGAGACAAGGTCATGCAGCTAGGCAGCAAGTAGTCAAATTGTTAGTGGAACTCTCTCTACTTTGCCTCTATTACTCAGCTCTATGGAACAAGATGCCTCTCCCAGGATAAGTTAATCACTTTTAATATCATCACCATGTTGCTAACTCAAACCTTGACCTATACTACCTCTCTTAGCCTTCTTTTCCTTCCATTTGGAGGACTGGAGGGTAGAGAACTAAACTCCTCCCAATGCCTTTCTTTAGAGAACACAGAAACTGGACTTTCTGATTCACTGCACTTATTCCACAGAAGGAGATATTCCCTAGTTCCCCTTTCCCCAATATTACAATATAATATTATTGTACTATATTAATGTATACTACAACATTACAGTACAATATCATTATACAATAGGAATGTACAATACAATATTAATTATATTCCCAATGCTTAGCACTGGCACATAGTAAGTGCTTTTGTTGTTGAGTCATTTTCAATCACGTCTGATTCTTTGTGACCCTATTCAGATTTTCTTGGCAAAGGCATTAGCATGATTTGCTTCTTCCTTCTCCAGCTCATTTTACAGATGAGGAAACTGAGGCACAGTTAAGTTCCTTAAGGGTCTTAGATCTGAGGCCAGATATGAATTCAGCAAAATGAGTTTTCCTAACTCCAGGTCCAGTGCTCTATCCACTACACCACCCAGATGCCCTAGTAAGTGCTTAATAAATGTTTATTGGATTGGAACACAGGTCCTCTGACCAGATTTGCTGTTTGTTCCACACCACGATATTGTGTCTAGTAGGCACATCCACATTCATCAAATTAAATTGTTGAATGTACGCAAAATGAAGGGAAGAGCTCAGGGAACCATTCAAATGAGCAGGTTGAATTAAAAAATAATAAGGATGATAGCACCAGCAATAATAATAACAATGAGAGAGAATTGCATAGTGGATAGAGAACTATTCTCAGAGCTAAAATGCTCTGAGTTTAAGACCCACGTATGACACACACTGGGCTAAGTGACTTAGCCTCTCATAGCTCCAGACAACTCCCAGAGACTATTAGCTACAGAATGGTTACCAATCTGCCTTGGGAGAGGGAGCTTCCTTCCAGAAAACCCCAGGACCAGACTAAAAGCCCTTTTACCTTCAAAACCCACAAAGCCACAAAAGGGCATTTTCTGGTGATGATGACACATGAACACCATCCTCTTACCAACAACCTCCCATCTGCATAGCATTTTATACCCTTAAAAATCCATTCACATCCATTACCTCAGGACAGCTGATACTGCACACGTGTGAATCTCCATGTGCACAGTATACAGCATCCGGGAAGAAAAACTGCTCTTTAGAAGCATTGAGCTATTTTGTTCTTAAACAACCCACCTCATAAAGCTGGCTTGGCACCTTGGTGTCACTCAGCTTCTGAAGGTTCTTCTGGGTGGATGTCATCTGTGATCACTCCACCATCCGTGCCAGCTTCTTAACAAGGAGTTTCTGAGCCATAAACTCAGGTTCCTTCCCCATTTCCCAACTTCAAATCCCTCCAATCCAGCCCATAGCTATTTTTGAGCCTCTTTTTCCCATCACCCCTAACCATCCATCATTCTTTTTCTTTTCTACTCCTGGCGCCATCACTCACGATGTATGTAAGCAGCAGGTTCAGAAGCACACAGGCCTCCATGCTCTCATCATTTTAAAACATTTTCTTCCTCACTGTCATCCTAGTGCTTTTTCCTTTTAGTACTGGGTCACAAATCATGGCAAAAATTTGTCCATAAAAGCTGCTTGTTGGCTTGCCAGATATTCTAATGGTACTCCATCCTTGGGGGCAGTCTACATTATTCCCACTGGTCCCTGGCTTCAGAGCGTATCAACAAAAACTTTTAGGGTCTGAAATAACAAGGAATTTACAGTTTGGCGTGTGTGTGTGTGTGTGTGTGTGTGTGTGTGTGTGTGTGTGTGTGTGCAAAGAGGATAGAAATCTATGAATTCAGGAAAAAGAGGGAAAGAGCAAAATTGGGACTTGTTCCCAAAGCCATGAGCACAAGTATTAGAATCTCTCAGAAACCTGAAGGAATCATTTTTAGGAACAATAATTGGACTGTCTTACTTCACACAGTGGGGAATAAATATATGGAATTTTCTTTTCCTTGAGAAGTAGATGGGCTAGAAATATAGAATCACAGACTGTAAGAACATAAGATGTCTGAACTGGAAGGGACCTTTTAAAACAGAATTTTAGATGTGGAAGGGACATTTGACTATCAAAGCTAGAAGGGACAGTCTTAAAACATAGAATGCCAGATCTGGAAGGGACATGAGGATGTAGAATGCCATAAATGGATAGGAACTTAGAACGTAGCCTGTCAGAACTAGAAAGAACTTTAGAGCATAGTATTTCTAAGAGCTAAAAGGGACCTAAGTGTCTAACCCTCTTCTTTTATAGAAGAGGAAACTAAGGACAAGAGATGAGAGAGTAACTTCTCCAATATACAAATAGGATCCAGATAGGTTTAGATATATTCTTGGAAGACATTTCCATATAGGAAGTATTTGGGGAATTTTTCTGAACTGTGAGGTAATATGAGGAAAAGTGATGGTAAGAGTAATCTATTCCAAATTGCTCCATCTGTGACAGGATCTCCTGTCACATCTTTGTTCATCTTTGTATCCTTAGTACCTTGCACAGCGTGTGGCACAAAGCAGGCACGAAATAAATGCTTTTTTTGGGGGATAGATTCTGAGTCAGAGGGACTCTAGGATATTTCCAGTAAGCCTATATACTCTTTGAAGAAATTATTATTTTTTTTGAAGAAATTATTTTTAACCACAGCTGGCCATGGAAAGATTTGGATAAAATTTCCAAGCTTAAGATATGGGGTTTGTTATAAAGCTAAAAGCTCATAATGAAGACTGCTAAGGTTTATTATAACTATGATCTTCTCCCCTCCATTTGATCTCACTGACACTAATCTGTGTCAATGAAAGATTAGAGAAAAGCCACATGGATCTTCCAGTTCTTTCCAGGGAACGAATTGTATCACTTTATATCACTTCTTTATGGGTCTCAGTTTACCCATTTGTAAAAGGAGGCAGGAATAGGATTCCACTAAAGCAGCAAAATTCTTTTCAGATTTAACTATAATTTGACATGAGAAATGTTCAAGTCTGGTTTAATAGCATTGCTCTTAGAGTCTTAGAGAAAGCCACTGGGCAGGGCCTTCTTAATCTGACTTTGTTACCTAATTCTTTTTAATTCTTTAAATTTGCTTTACCTGCTATTCAATTTAATATCACTGGGTTTCTGGAAAGCTACAACCTACCAGTGGAACAAGTGAAATGTTAACTCACCTAGATATAGAGTTAATACCCCCCCACCCCCCAGTGATTGAAATTCCACTCAGTTCCTATAAAGTGGTCAGCACCCCTTCCGGTTTCCCCAGTGGATTACTCCTGCTGTTGCCCTGCTCCATTCAAATGCCCCAGGAGATATTCAGTGGGGGATAGTCTCCCTGAACTGTCCAAAGAGGCAGCCAAATGCTGTTTCCTCAGCATTCTAGGTATTTAAATGGCCATTTTATTTAGATTTATGTTGAAGGATACTGGCAGAGAAAGGGCCATTTCAAAGTCAGTTTCTGCTTTATGGCTTTATAGGGGATAGTATCAGGCAGGTGTTTAAAATATCGATGCTACTCCCAGCACAACAAAAAGAGTAAAGTCAGGAGCCGAGCACCAGCCTCTCCATCATGGGTATGTCTTACTTAACATCCCTACCAAAGGAAATCCACCTCCTCCCACTCCCAGCTCCCACTGACACTATGGACTTAGCTGTTCTGCTTGACTGAAGCCAAATACTCCTGGGCCCCCCAGGGAAATTTCTCCTTAGCAGCCAATGGCAGAACACAAATGTTGAAAAGCAGGAAAAGACTGGCTATACATGCAGATAATCAATCAGTCGCTGATTTGCATTTGCTCCTTGGTTCCTGCTCTTATTGTATTAAAGTTATAGGTTTAGAAGAAGTGATTGGTATTAAAAAACACAAAAAAACCTCTTACCTTCTGGGGGCAGCTAGGTGGCTTAGTGGATTGAGACCCAGGACTAGTGACAAGAGGTCCTCCATTCAAATCTGGCTATAGACACTTCCTAGCTGTGTGACCCTGGATAAGTCAGTTAACTCCAAATTCTTAGCCCTTAATACTCTAATATCTTGGAATCGACACTTGGTCTCAATACTCAACCAATACACAGTATTGATTCTAAGACAAGAGTGGGAAAAAACCCTCTTACCTTCTGTCTTAGTATTGATACCATGTGCTACCTATCTGCCCAGAAGCAATATGGTACTGGGGAAAGAGCAATGGACCTGGGACCAGGGTCCAAGTCTCTATTCTGCTACTTTCTGGCAGTCGAGTAAGTCTTTGAACTTCTCTGGATATGTTTCCTCATTTGTAAAATAAAGGGGTTGGACTATAGGATCTCTGAATTCTCACCCCGCCCCCCCCAATTCTAATGACACACTCTCTCTGGGCTTACATGTTCCCTCACCATCCCCTCACCAACCTGAATTGGTAGGTTGTATTCCTGGAAGAGCAGCTTCGATCTTGGGTTCTAGGGTAGCTGTTTGGGCAGATATCCTACTAACACTGTATTTCATGAACCTCCCATTGATGTGCCTTCTTCCTCTAACAATCAGATAGACTCAATTGGTTTTTAGAAAAGGCATTTATGGGGGCAGCTCAGTGGATTGAGAGCTAGGCCTAGAGATGGGAGATCCTGGGTTCAAATCTGACTTCAGACACTCTCTAGCTATGTGACCCTGGACAAGTCACTTAACTCTCATTGCCTAGCCCTTACCATTCTTCTCATTTGGAACCAATACACAGTATTGCTCTTAAGATGGAAGATAAGGGATTAAAAACAAAAAGGCATCTACTCAAATGACCTAGAAAAATCAGTAGTCACAAAGAACCTCAAACCTGGGGCAATTCTTCCATAAAGACACATTGAGTCAGTGGAGAGAAAGAGTTGGTGCAAATTCAAGTATAATACTAACAAATCACACATATAGGGAACACACTTGACCAAGACAACTCAGAACTCTGAAGCAATTGGACCTTGATGTTCTTTTTTCTCTAGAGAGTTCTCTAAAGGTAAGTTCAGAATGGAGTGTCAGGGTTGGTGATGGATGAGTCACTCTGCTCCTATGGGGGAGGGGCTTAGCTTATTGTGGGACAAGGTGTTTCTGCTGGACAGATGGCTCAGCTAGGTTTGCTCCTCACAGAGCATGGTCTCTCTTTGGGTGGGGTTGATCTGCTGGCTGGGATTGCCTGCGTGAGCTGCTGGGCAGTTGCTCCTTGATGTGGTGAGGTAGATCACTGAGCTGCTGGATTAGGCCAGACAGCTTGCTCTGCTGCTGAGCTACTGCTGTCTAGTTTGGGCTGAGCAGTTTGCTTCATTGCTGGACTTTCCATAGTGAGTGACATTGTTGCTGGAAGGTCAAAGCCCTGGATTCTTGGGGCTTGCTCTTTAATGGACAACAGCATTCTCCACTGCCTCCTGCCCCTGCATCATCAGGGCTCCTC
Organism: Gracilinanus agilis; assembly: GCF_016433145.1. NCBI lineage: Eukaryota > Metazoa > Chordata > Mammalia > Didelphimorphia > Didelphidae > Gracilinanus > Gracilinanus agilis. The sequence continues at coordinate 274,414,122 of NC_058131.1, forward strand.
TCAGCTGGAGTGTGACCATGCTTTTTTCATAAGGAATGCTATTGTTTTCTTTCGCCAAGGTCAGACTCACCTTGGATCACTGTCCTAGACTATGCCCTAGTTCTGGCTCAGATTTTCCCAGGGTCTTACCCACAGGCTGTAATTTAATCCTAGCCACAGACTTCACCTCAGTCATAGATTGACTCCTACACCTGACCCTTGAAGACAGGGACTATATCTTGTTTATTTTCGTATTTTCTTCAGCCCAGTTCTCTGGACATAGTAAGTGCGTAGTAAATTTCTGGGCAACTAAATTGAACTAAAGTATAGCAAGACGGAAATAGATTAGCTATAAGGAAGAACTTCCTGAATATAAGGTTTGTTGTACCCCAAGGCTGAAGAAAATGAAGGAATGTCTTTCCCTAGAGATCTTGCAGGGCCCTTTTGCCTAGACTTCTGCAGGGGAAAGCTTCTGTTCTGAAGAGATGAGACAGACCCTCATAGTCTCTGATGGTGCTTTGTAGCCTATATATTTCATGATTACACAAAATTTCAAAATTATTAACTACAAGAAACAACATGCAAATAATTTCCTCACCATATATCTAATTATTCACTGTCTTCAGTTTCACCAGTCTCAAAAGGCTACAGTATTTCCCACAATGTACATAGCTCTGGCTTTGGGGGAGTTGTTTCCTCACACTTCCTGGCACAGCTGGGATAATAATTCATAAAGATTTTGCCTTTTTCTAGCTTCTTGGAGCCTCAGGAGAATTATCTGCACTCAAACTAATATTGATGGGACAGCACTGAATGAATTACCCAACCACCCAGGGACAGAAGGCATGTCTCTACCTGCTAGTCCTTGTCTGATTACTGGACTTCAGCCCTGAAAGACCCCAACTGTGGTCAGGTATAGATGCAATAAGAGCCAGTGATATGTATGTCTGAGCAGAGGGACTTGGGAAAATTTAATAACAAGTTGGAAAGATTGAGTTCCCTGGAAAGAGGGGACAGGACAGGAGTGGGGAGTGGTAAGGTTAGGAAATTGCAGATCTGTAGATAGGCTGAGATGTCAGCTTCCTCAGGGGTGGCAGGGAAGTATTAGGCTCAGGGAGGGAGAAAAGCAGAGCTTTTTGGCACCAAGTCTCATCCAACCTTTAGGGGAGAAATAGTAGAGATGGCTTGGGTCTTTTATATTTCCTCAAGTGGAATTTGCAGGGGGGTATGAGGTGATTGAGGAAGGCGAGCTTGCTGAATTCCTTCTCAGCTCTACCCCCTGCCTTTGGGGTCCCCCCCCCCAACTCTCACCTGTAGCTCCAAGAAGCTGTTAGCATACATAGCAGCCACAACCTGGTAAAACCAGCTCAACACACAGGATGAACCAGGTTGAGGGCAACTGAAAGGCCTCAAACTCATTGGTGAGTTAGGGAGATGTCTACCCCAACGATGCAAAGACTTTCCTTGGCAGAATGGGCAGGTGAGAACAATTTGTTCCAAACAGCCATAAAGGTGGTTGAAGCAAGCACTATGGAGTGCTGAGAATCTGGTCAGACATCAAAGATGTCAAACATATCCACTGCATCATAGGCCATCTCCAGTTGTCCTGACTTTTGTCTTGCCACTGGACTTTGATGACTGGAAGAGAGAGTAAAGCTGATGACTTTGTGTAACTGCCTCACATAAATCCAGTTTACAGGCAAGTCAAGACATCAGTCACCCAGATTGTAATACCATTGGTGCTCTTCAAAACAAAGAATGAAGGACCAACAATGGAACTTTCAAACCCATTAGATAGAAATGATTAGGCATAGCTGTTTCTCCAGCTAGCTACTAGGAAGTCAGCTTGCTGTGCTGACTTTTCACCTACTTCTTGAGAAAATCATGAATCTCTTTTATTCTAGTCAGAATAATCACCCTACTTCCCCTAAATTCTAAATCTACCTGTCAGAGGCAGCTAACATCAGACTTGCTGAGTCTATGAATTTCTTTTTCTATAGTGGGCAGAATGCCTGAATCAGGAAGACCCTGTTTCTAATCCTACCTCACCTGCTTGCTAGTTATGTGACAATGGGCAGTTTATTTAACCTCCTCTCATAAGGTTATAGCTGTCTGATATTCCTTCCCTGAAGGAGAGGAAAGAACAGATCCAACAGTGACTGAAAAACAGCTATGCCAGGCGCTTGGGGTTCCATGGTGGCTCTGGATGAGAGTTTGAGGCTCTTCTCCCACCCAGAGGACCACAGCAGTTGTCCTCACTTATTCCAACAGAAGGAGAAAAAGATTGTTTTGGCTGGTTATTGCTATTTTGAATGCACACTCAGTTCTGATTCATCAAATAGAAGGCTTTTTCCTCACCATGATAAAAGTGGACAGGAAACAAAAATGCCTTCAAGTACTCCAAAGCCCCATGTTGGGGATTCTAACAGGCAGAGCATCCTGTATTTGCTCCTAAAGACTGGGCTCCCATTGGCTAGTTCCCTATTACATGTAAAAATTGATCTCTAATATGCCCTTCCACACAAAACCTATAATCCGATGATTCTACAATCCTTCCTCCTCTCCTCTTCTTTCCCCCAGAAGAAGGAAAATTAATTTATTACAAAATATGAATTAGGGCTGCTGCCATATTAGTATGTCAGAGGTCAACTAGGTGATGTGGTAGATAGAGTGCTCAGCCAGGAGTCACAAAGACTCAGGGAATTCAAATATGGTTTCAGATACTTACCAGCTGTGTGATCCTGGGCAAGTCATGCACCTCAGTTTGCCTCAGTTTTCTCATCTATAAAATGAACTGGGGAAGGAAATGACATTTCACTCCAGTATCTTTGCTGAGAAAACCTTTAATGGAGTCAGAGTCAGGCACAACTGAAAAATGACTGAACAACAATACAGAAGGACAGAAATAGAAGTCAGACCTTAGAGATAATTTAGATCAATGCTTTGATTTTACAGATGAAAAAAGAGACTAAAAGAGAGAAGAAGGGAAGCAACTTACCCAGGGTCATAGAGATGGTAGAGTCCTGACCAGAATCCACAGTTCTCACTTTATATCCCCTTTGTCTTTTCAACATACCACACTGTCTCTTGGAAAATGATTGTTCTTCTTCATTCAGATCAGACAACCAGGAGATTGGGTGAATATCCTGATTTTTACTGAGGTGTGGAGATAGTATGCGAGACTTGGGCTTGGAGCCAAATTAAAAATGTGCTTTGAAAACACTGATTCCGTGAAATGATGTTGGAGTTTTACATAAATAAAAAATAGAAACAAATGACTTTCATGATATATGAAATCACCTTAACACAGCTTCCTGGGTCTGCTTTGGCAATTTTTTTGGGAGCTGCTCGAAGACACCTTACATCAAACCAAGTTCTTTAGTAACAAGACAAGTGATGGAGTTAAAGCAGTGAATTCTAAAACTTGCAGTAATTAGTAGAGTTTTCCACAAACATGAGCACTGGGAGACAGAGGAGAATGGTAAGAATAATTGGATGGTTAGCCATGGTTAGTGAGATCATAAACCTTAGCTTTAAGGCCTGGGTTTGCAGAAGACACTATTTCACTCTATGCTGATGTACAAGTTCCTTTTGAAGTAGTAAGGTGTCCAAAGGAAGAGATATGTGCCAGGTGAGTCAACCTCAACTACCTCCTATCTCCTCTCATTGGAGACATTCCAGGATCCTGAGCTCAAGAGTTCTGGAAAAAGTAGCACCTCCCAGCCAGTGGCCCTGATTCCAGGCCAATCCTGTAGCCATCATATAGGGCAGTGAAGGGCAAACTTTTAAAAGGGGGGGGCCAAAGGGAAGGAAATGCTCATCTGTCAGTCTGTCTCTAAGGCAACTTTTTGGAAGTTTCATTGTATTGTATCCTACTCATTGTATTCATCAGATTAGGAATAATGTGAATTGGCTATAGAACATTTCAGGGGCCACATCTGGCCTGCAGGCCATAGTTTGCCCATCACTGATCTAGGGAATTACCCCTTTAGGATATGCAGGCTGGCACTAAACAGCTAGTAGTTAATACAGCTTCTAAAGACCAGGAAAAGAAATTTTTTTTTGCCCCCAAAACCCTTGACACTTTCAAATTTAGTTCACCCCATAAATGGATATGATTTTATCAGTGTAAATAATATTAAAGAAACTGTATTATCTGGTTTGCTGCTTTATCGTAAGGACTGTGGCACCTTTGCATCTGACTTATATCTAAAACCTCCTTTGGGTTGTCTTCTCTATAAGAATGTGAACTCCTATTGAGTAGGGGCAGTCTCTACTTTTCCATTTGTACCCCCAGGGCTTAACACAAGGCTTTGCAGATAGCAAACCCTTCATAAATGCTTCATTCATTCATCCAAGGTTCTTGTGGGATACATAGAGAATATGAATGGGAACAATGATGACTAGGGCTGGGGCTATGCCAAACCACAAGTCCCTCTTTTGTAAAAATGCCATCTAACTTAGTGTCCCCACATTGTTTGAAATAACCAGACCATAGACAATTAGGTGAACATGACTAAGAGCTGAAAGTATCCAGAGAAGTCAAAAAGTCCACCCTCCCACCTAACACATAAATCCCCTCTATAGTATATTTAACAGTTGATCATCTAGACTCTCCTTGAACACATCTAATTCTTTGGGAGCTCATTATCTTTTAGGGCAGCCCATTCTGTTTTGGGATAATTCTCATCCATCCATCCATCCATCCATCCATCCATCCATCCATCCATCTATCCATCCATTCATTATATAGTTACTATATTATAATAGTGTTGAGTATTATGGAAGGTACAAAGGTTAAAAAGTGAATTCTTGTCCTTGAAGAGCTTCTACTAAAGTAGAGGAATACAAGATATATATAAAATTGAACACAAGTGCCTAAAAGATGCAAGAGCAAAAAATTATCTGAGTTCACAGGAAAGTTAATCATTTCTGACTGGGAAGGCTGGAGAAGGTTTCATGGAAAGAGTTGCCTTTGAGTTAGGTCAGGAAGGATCAGTAAATATTTAAATGGTAGATGGGGAGACAGAAGGTGGCAGCATTAGGGAATTGCATAAGCAAAGATGCTGCATGTGGCTATAATGGAAATTAGTTCCTAACCTAAGTCCAGTATTAGGGTTTAGTCTGTGCTGGGGGGGTCACAGTTGAGTTTGTTGCCAGGTTTAGGATTTTTTTTGGTCAGGGTAGGGTTCAATCTAGAGCTGAGTTTGAGTTTAGGGACTTAACCTGTACATTGGATTAGGGTTTAGTCTATAACTAGACAAGGTTTAATTTGTAGCTGGGGTTATGGCTGCAGACTGTGGTCAAAGATCAAATGAAGTTATCCGCATCCTTCTAAGCATCCAAGCCATTTTTCACAGTGCTTTTGTTTCTTTTTATTCCTAAATAGTCAGATATTTGGAAGTAGATAGGCTCTGTATATCATATTAAGTCTGTGGGTGAGGGGGGAGAGTTAGAGAAAAGTATACCCCAAAGGATTATAAAGGGACTAAGAAATACACAATATGTTCCATCAGATCCTGACAGAGCTTAATTCTTTCCTGGAAAAATCACTGTGAGGTGTTAGAGTTCAGGCTGTGGGCTTCATTTTCCCAATTCATTTCATTCCCAACACTGTGAGCAATTCATAATAAGCTACCTTGCTTCACATGGAATCAGAGTGTTTGTCCAAAGGAAGAAAGGGCATTGGTTCGAGCTTTCAGAGCCACCACAAAGAGCGCCTTCTCTCAACAAACCTTCATCAGTAGATCAGAAAAACTGGAGGCAATGGAAGGAAGAGTAGAATCTCAATGAACTATTGTATCTTCAGCTTCATGGTGCTGTTTTGTGGGGCCAACCACATGAATTATAACTGATGGTGGATGATTGGCACAACTCATCCCCCAATTTTAATACCTTTTATATTTATTTTCCTGCTGTCTAATTTCTTTTAAGCCTTACCTGAGGCAGTTAGGTTTTTTGTTGGGTGGAGGACTGGGCCTAGACTCAAATAATTACTCTGTGGTCCTGAGCAAGTTACTTAACCTCCATCTGCCTCAGTTTCCTCAGCTGTAAAATGGACATGGTAATAGCATCTATGTTCTGGGGTTGTTTTGAAGATCAAATGAAATATTTGTAAAGCATTTTGCATAGTGTCTGGCATATAATAGTTGCTTAATAAATGCTTCCCTTCTCTCTCTCTCTCTCTCTCTCTCTCTCTCTCTCTCTCTCTCTCTCTCTCTCTTTCTCTCTCTCCTCCC